>NC_053391.1:196111955-196415535 GCF_905171765.1 Bufo bufo | reverse complement strand
TCAGAATGCACATCAGTGCTGCAGCTAGTCGATCGGTTGGTCCACCTGAAAGGTAAAAAAAACAAAACAAAAAAGAAAAAACCAGGCCGCAACGCAATAAATTTATTAACTGTTGAACAGAACATAGAAACTTTTTTTTAACTTTTTTAACTGAACGTTTAACTTTTTTACTTACCGGTAATTTTTTTTTTGTTTAGTTTTTTTTACCTTTATAGAACAAACCTCTCCTTCCCCATGGGACAATGTGCAAAGCGCAAATTGCCCAAAGATGTGGCGAAGTACATTATGCACTTTATCCCAGGTGAAAGGAGAGGTTTGCAGCAGCTGTGAGTAAAAGGGCCCTAATAGCCCTGTGTGCCTGTCCTGTGAGATGCAATCCCTATGCTAGGTGTACCTGTGTGTGGTACTTCCGGAAACACTCACCAAAGCATAGGGCAGGGTGGTCAGGACAGTCAGGACAGAAATAGCGGGTGTCACGCCTTATTCCACTCCTGCTACAGACACGACATTTTTTTCGGGGTGGCGGTTGGGTTGAGGTACCAGCAACGACACTGGGGAAATGTCGCTCGTGTAGACGGCTAACTACACTGGTGGATGGGGCCACGGAACCTCCTGGGTAAAGGAGGTTCTCGATGATCTCTTCCTGGAATTTGAGGAAAGATCGTGTTCTCCCAGCCTTACTGTAGAGAACAAAACTATTGTACAGCGCCAATTGAATTAAATATACAGACACCTTCTTATACCAGCGTCTGGTTCTGCGGGAAACTAAATAGGGAGCCAACATCTGGTCATTGAAGTCCACCCCTCCCATGAGCGCATTATAGTCGTGGACTGAGAGGGGCTTTTCAATGACACGGGTTGCCCTTTCAATTTGGATTGTCGTGTCTGCGTGAATGGAGGAGAGCATGTAAACGTCACGCTTGTCTCTCCATTTCACCGCGAGCAGTTCTTCGTTACACAAGGCAGCCCTCTCCCCCCTTGCAAGACGGGTGGTTACAAGCCGTTGGGGGAAGCCCACGCGACTAGTTCGCGCGGTGCCACAGGAGCAAATCCGTTCTAGAAACAAATGCCTAAAGAGGGCCACACTTGTGTAGAAATTGTCCACATAAAGATGGTACCCCTTGCCGAATAAGGGTGACACCAAGTCCCAGACTGTCTTCCCACTGCTCCCCAGGTAGTCAGGGCAACCGACCGGCTCCAGGGTCTGATCTTTTCCCTCATAGATCCGAAATTTGTGGGTATAGCCTGTGGCCCTTTCACAGAGCTTATACAATTTGACCCCATACCGGGCACGCTTGCTTGGGATGTATTGTTTGAAGCCAAGGCGCCCGGTAAAATGTATTAGGGACTCGTCTACGCAGATGTTTTGCTCAGGGGTATACAAATCTGCAAATTTCTGGTTGAAATGGTCTATGAGGGGCCGAATTTTGTGGAGCCGGTCAAAAGCTGGGTGGCCTCTGGGACGGGAGGTGGTGTTGTCGCTAAAATGCAGAAAACGTAGGATGGTCTCAAATCGTGTCCTGGACATAGCAGCAGAGAACATGGGCATGTGATGAATTGGGTTCGTGGACCAATATGACCGCAATTCATGCTTTTTAGTTAGACCCATGTTGAGGAGAAGGCCCAAAAAAATTTTAATTTCGGAAACTTGGACTGGTTTCCACCGGAAAGACTGGGCATAAGAGCTTCCCGGGTTGGCGGATATAAATTGTGTGGCATACCGATTTGTTTCTGCCACGACTAAGTCCAAGAGCTCCGCAGTCAAGAACAGCTCAAAAAATCCCAGGGCCGAACCGATTTGAGCCGTCTCAACCCGAACTCCAGACTGGGCGGTGAAAGGGGGAACTACAGGTGCGGCTGAAGTTGGTGACTGCCAATCAGGGTTTGCCAGCACCTCAGGGATTCTAGGGGCTCTACGGGCCTGTCTGCGCGGTGGCTGCGACGGGGTAACTAGTGCACGTGCCACCGTACCAGCTTCAACTGCCCTTCTGGTGCTCGCCACGTCACCATGTTGTACGGCAGTGCTGGTACTAGGTCCAGGAAGGGCTGCGCTGCTGGTGTATGCCTCACCACGTGATCCGGCAGCGACAGCCCCACTCTGCTGCTCTTGAAACGGATCCTGCGTAACCTGTGGTCTAGCGACACGGGGCCGGGTACGCCTGGTGCTGCCAGGGACCTCCACCTCCTCGTCCGAACTTTGGGTCAGAGAGCCACTGCTTTCCACAGGTTCATATTCTGACCCGCTAGATTCATCAGATGAGGGTTCCCACTCCTCATCCGACTGGGTCAGAATCCTGTAGGCCTCTTCAGAAGAATACCCCCTGTTTGACATTTGGACTACTAAATTTAGGGGTATTCCCTGAGACTACCCAAGAAAAAAAGCAAACCTGTCTTACAAAGGGGAGGCTAGCGAAGTACCGGAGGCTGCTGCGGTTGATAAAAAATATCAAAACTGATTTTTTTATCGCCGCAGTGCTTGTAAAGTGAATGTGCAGTGATCAAAAAACAAAATTTTTTTTGTCACTGCGGTGGGGCGGGCGTGGGTGAACGCACGTGTGGGCGACCGATCAGGCCTGATCGGGCAAACACTGCGTTTTGGGTGGAGGGCGAACTAAAGTGACACTAATACTATTATAGATCTGACCGTGATCAGTTTTGATCACTTACAGATACTATAAAAGTACAAATGCTGATTAGCGATACGCTAATCAGCGAATAAAAGTGACTGCGGTGCGGTGGGCTGGGCGCTAACTGACGCTAACTACCTAACCAAGGGGCCTAAACTATCCCTAAAACCTAACAGCCAATACTAGTGAAAAAAAAAAAGTGACAGTTTACACTGATCACTTTTTTTCCTTTCAATAGTGATTGACAGGGGCGATCAAAGGGGTGATCAAAGGGTTAATTGGGGTGCAGGGGGGTGATCTGGGGCTAAAGTGTGGTGTTGGTGCTACTCACTGTGAAGTCTGCTCCTGTGCTGGATCCAACCGACGAAAAGGACCAGCACAGGAGCAGAGAAGCCATATAACAGATCATATTTACTAATATGATCTGTTATCTGGCTTCTGATTCGATTTTTTGAAAATCGCCAGCCTGCCAGCCAATGATCGTTGCTGGCAGGCTGGTGACGAAATACTTCTTTAACTTTTGCCGGCCCGCGATGCGCATGCGCGGGCCGGCAATGCACGAAATCTCGCGTCTCGCGAGAGGACGCACCGGCGCGTCCACCCAGAACAACAGGACCGCCGCAAAGACGCAATCCTGCGTACGGCGGTCCTGAGGTGGTTAATATGGGCTGCCGATGGGGGCAGCTGTGAGTGGCCCCTATTTTGCCTCTTTGCAGCAGCCAGCAGGGTCCCTGACAGCGCTCAATTACTGCCCTGATGGTGACCCTGCTGCGCTGCTGACATCCACTTGATGATAATGTGGACCTGTCTGCACTGACTACACAGACATCGCGAGCCGCCTGCCCCCCCTCCCCCCGCACTTTCTCATTATTATGGTGACATTGGTTGGTGAGACTAGCGCAACAGTGCCGGAAGCTTGTGATGTCAGTGTCACATAAGAAAGATGTCCTTCACTATGCGAGCCATGCCGCTCTGCTCGCATAGTGAAGGATAGGGTTAGGATCGGGACGGGACAGGGAGCTGCCTTGGGCCCCCCAGGAGCAACTGGGCCCAGGGCAGCTGCCCCTTTTGCCCCGCGTTAAAGACGGCCCTGGCGGTGGGCGACCCCGCTAAAGGAGCATGTGATTGGTCCATTATAAGAGAACATGTGTGCAGATTACTGATCTCTGAAGACGTTATGAAAAATATTATGTTATATATTATTTAATATTTATTTATTTTTTACTATATTATTTATCAATTTATTTGTATTTATTTTAATCACTTTGCACATTGTCTATAAGGTCGGTCACATGACTTCCTAGCCCCTGGCCCTGCATAACACATATCATTCAGATAGAACACCCAGAGGTTGGGGCTATGCTGGGAGGAGTAATTCCTTAGAAGGTAGAACATCATTGGTTGCTGTATGTTATAAATCCAGAGGTCGAGCTCTGCTAGGAGTTGTAGTTAGAATGTACTGGTTTATAAAAATAAATTTTTTATTTTTTTTTATATTGTTTAAAAACTTCCATTAACTGGACTGAGCCATTGGCTGCCGATACTTGTGATGTCATCACCTTCTAGAATGGCTCCGCCCCCAAGTGACTGTGACATCACTCAGGAGTTCTATGTCGGGCATTGGAACCATCATTTCTGTGCAGTTGTATTGGTATGCTCAGGAGACTGCAGCATATTATTGATTGCTCCCCATTTTGGAGAATCTCATCGCGCATATTTTGCATCCAGAGTCTTTAAAAATGGAAAATCTCAGAAATTCTACCCGAAGAGGTAAGTGATCTCCTACGTACATAACATACATGTTCTGGTACCTACCAATCACCGGCTTAAGGTGAGATTGTTGGGGGGGTTATATGGACTTATTAGTCATTTATATGATGTTTTGTTATTAGGACACAGTTCGGGAAGATCAGCCCCAGAAGGTGCCGCTCGTACCCGCGGTCTTCCTGGAGGCCAGACTTCCAGAGCACGTCATGCTCGACCGGCGCCATATGGACAGCAGACAGCCATGACTGGAGAAGAGCGGGCGTCCACTCCAGGGAGACGCAGAAGAACATCTACTGCCCCCAATAACACCACTGGCTGGAGGAGGACACGGCAGTCTGTGCGCCAGTTACACCAGGCGCTGGAGGAGCTGCCCATTAACATCATGGGCACAGCCGGCTCCAGAGGAGGTTGTGTCATCTGCCTCCTGGAGTTCGAGGTGGGAGAGTCGGTCACCACTCTCCCCTGCTCCCATGATTTCCATGGAGCCTGTATAAGACCTTGGCTCCTGGAGAATCCAGTCTGCCCCCTGTGTCGCTCCCCGCTGCTGACCAGATAATGGAGGACTGATATGGTATGTGGATTGTGTACCCTGTATAGAATAAGCCCCTTACACAGATGTCACCTCATCAGCCGACTACCAAGAAGCTGGAGGGTTGTCAGGTGAAGCATTCGCAGAATGCACGGCCGGGCGCTCTATTTCACTTCCTTGTGTATTGGCCCCAGGACCAGTTATTGGGGTCTTTTCCCTGACCTTGTAGCACTGGTTCTGATCCTGGATTTTGTATTTGATTTTAGTTATGATCCGATCTGATTTGACTATGATTTCGGATGATCCCTCTGTACCGCGCACTCGGCTCTGATTGACCCCCGTTGCTGACCCTGGACCGTACGACTATTCTTCTGCCTCCTGATTCTGTACCGCGCACTCGGCTCTGCTTGATCCTCGATGATGACCCCTGGACCGTACGACTATTCTTCTGCCTCCTGATTCTGTACTGCATACTCAGCCCTACTACATCTTCACTGTTCCTCTTCGGGTTGTCTGACCATCCTCCTGATCACTGCACCTGTTCTACAATCTCAGCTCTGCTAGTCCGATACATCATGGTAGGTGAATAGACTTTCCATTCGGTGTCCCTCATTGTACTCGTACCTCTAATCCTACTAATAAACCAGCGGGCAAGTGACGAGCACCAAGTCCTGGCCCCAACACAGAGCCTTACACCCCAAACTCAGTCATGAGAAGGGGGTGCACGGAAATTGTGCCGTCCGGGAGGAGATTTCTCTAGATATGGGAGACGCAGATGGTGACAATTCTGCATCTTCCATCTTCATTTCAGCAGCTTCTGAAGTTCAGATCTGGAGGATCCTGTAAATGCAGACGTTACTCCCAGGAGATTATGTCACGTCTATAATGTTGTCTTTTCTATTTGTCAGATTCTTTGCGGATGATTCGTGGCTTCAAGGGGAAGATCATCTCCAGTTTTGTCCAGTCCCTGCTGTGGACACAACGCGTTCAGCTCGGCCACATCCAGTGACTTCTGCGCCATCTTGCTATCTGTTCCATGTCGGCAGCTGCTCCAAAAAAGAGCAAATATAAATGTGGACTTTGTAATGTACTATAAAGACATTCTAGCCAAATACGTCACATATAATATATATATATATATCACTGGTCTGGGTGAATAATGGGTGTTGACACTTTTCGGTGCTTGACGGGGAAACATGGGCGACGATCATAAGTAAGGGCAATAAAGTCCATGGCAAGTAATAAAGAGTCCCAATAAGTATTGGCATATATCAAAGTGAAAATATAGTATTTTAGCATATAAAACTTTTAAGAGATGATCACAGAAAATGTCCTTCTGGGCATATGGCTTAAAACATTATAAAACATGTCCATAGCAAAATCCCAAATCAACCTGAAAAAATGGTTAAAGGGAAAACATGTGCAAAAACAGGCACAAACGTGATGAAGAAAGTCTTGTCCGACAGAAGATAATAGGTCCAATGAACGCAGCTTTCTCCTGGTAGGTGGTTCGGATGGGCTCCAGTGGGACCTCTTGTTCAGTCTCTGGGAGACAAGTTTCATCTGAGTCCTCCCAATTTTCTGACTTAGGCCGCAGGCTGGTCACCGCTGTAGCGTACGGATCTCTCAGGCCCTCAGCAGGGGTGAATGCCACTTGTTCCCCCTCCCAGAGTTTATGCATGTACCCCAATAAGTAATTCCGCTTGACGGACCTTCGATTAACATATAGGTCCCGGCCTGTAGTGTGATCTTTGATGAATCCAAAACCCCGGTCCTTATCAAAGGTGACAACCGTGCCCGACCTCCGTTCCAAGCTTGGCTGACAGTCTCTAGGGTCCTCATGGATGGCTTTGGCAACCTTTTCAAAGTAAATTTTTGTTTGAGTCGTCTTGAGCACCGCAGCAGCTCCTATCTCTTCCATGAGAGCAGGCCACAAGGGACTCAGCCTGAGAAAACTCTTACATGGCTGCCGACAGGGGTAGGGCGACATCTCCGATCCCGGAGAGTAGGCATATGGCTCACCAATCTCTTGTCCTGTCCCGGGCTGTGGCCCTCTAAGCGCAGAAGTCTCTCTTGTTGCTCCGCTCGCTGACATGTCCGGCAAAGCAGTCACTTCCAGTATCTCCGAAGGCAGACTCCGCCTTGTCTCTAGCACGCCCCCTAGGTACTCCAGTATAGGGGTGGCGGCGTGTATATTGTCCATGCAAATTAGGTTATGGCACAGCAGAAATACCATTCCCGCTTCTCAGCACAGTGGCGCCAATATTTTCACAATTTGAGGGGCTGTGACTTCGTTTTTACCGCCAAGCTGCTCTGTGATGGCGCAGCAAACAACCACAAGTACTTCTGGCGGCAATTTTAAGTGTAAAACAGTCCATTCAAATAAAGCAAGCAGCGCTATTGACTTTTGAAAAATCCACAATTTTGCAGTTTTAAAGATGCGGTTTTGTAGTAGAAGTGTAGCGCAATACATGCAGACAGTCTCTAAACAGCCTAAACAGGTTTTTTTGGCTCAATAAAAGCAATCCAACAGTTGGGGCTCATTCACAATAGGCAGTCTGTAATGGCGCAGGGGTTTGCAAATCCTGTTCACACAGTTCAGTAAAGGCACAAAGGAATGAATCCTGTTCGTGGTGACGCCAAGATTAATTATTCGGTATGTCAGATAGAGATGGCCTTGCGGTTCGCCCGGTGGTCGTTTTGCGGCGAACTTTGCGTGTTCGCGATTCGCCGAACATGCGAACATATGGAGAAATTCGCGCCCGCCATATTCTTTTACATTATGAAGAACTTTGACCCATGACACATTCATCAGTTGGTACAGGACAGCCAATTGAGACATTTCAGCACATGGACATACCCCTTACCTTATAAATAAACCTGATCTGGCCGCCATTTTACATTCAGTGTTTTGCCAGTGTAGGGAGAGGTTGCTGTGTGGAGCAGGGACAGGCTGTTAGGGACACCAAACACTAGCTAATAGGGCCACATAAGTCCTTTTAAGGACTGGTATAGGTGTGCTATCGATAGGTGTGATACACAGAGGGGTGCAATATACTTATAATATACTTTTATAATGAGTCAAAAACACATAGATCTATATAGTGATCACCTGGAAGTCAGGGGCCTAGGGGCTAGGGGCTTACTAGGGCCATTTTTATATAGGGTAAGGTTCCAGACGGGGTCGCTCTTATCAGGGCGGGTGGTCTGTGGTTAGGTTATCACGGCCAGAATAGCACCCCCCAGTAGGGCAATATCAGGAACAGATCTTTGCCCACCCTGTCCTTCAATACTACATCATCATCTAGCCCAGGGATAGATGTTTTTTGCTTTCCCTCCAGGATTCATGGATGTGCACTGGAACCCCCCGGATTGTGGTAGGACATATGGTTTCTGATTTGATGCCGCCGAGCACCTGATTTAGTGCCGCCGAGCACTTGTTATTGCCTACCACATCTATGCTTTTTGCTTAACTTTAATAATTTAATTTATTTTCATTTTGAGGGATATCTTTTCCATTCACACGTCCGCAAAATGGGTCCACATCTGTTCCGCAATTTTGCGGAACGGGTGCAGACCAATTCATTTTCAATGGGGCCGGAATGTGATGTCCGCATACGCATTTGAGGATCCGTGCTTCCGTTTCCGCAAAAAAATAGAACATGTCCTATTCTTGTCCGCAATTGCAGACAAGATTAGGCATTTTCTATTATAGTGCCGGCGATGTGCGGTCCCCAAATTGCGGAATGCACATTGCCATGTCTGTGTTTTACAGATCCGCAAAACACTTACATTATTAAAGGTTATGTTTTATCTTTATGTATATTCTAATGGATTGCCTTCCTTGTACAATGTTATAATATACTTTCTATGTTAGAAAGTATATTATAGTGCATTTGTATTGTGCGGCAGTTGTGTGTGGTTCTGCTGCGATACTGCAGGTATATAGAGGGACAAGTGTTATTGGAACAAATCATTTCTACTGGTGTGATATACCAGTCCCCCCAAAACTGATTGAAGCGGGGTGTTATATACCAATATACTTTCTTTATAGTTCATCTGGGTACTGTATAGTGCTTATGCGCATGCGCGTACCCAAAAATTATATTGCCGATATTTCGCACTGAAAAAAATAATAAATGGAGATCGCTAATTCGAATAATACATCTGGTATGTCACTGTCCATGTTGTGGGACTATTTGTGCACTTCTAGTAATTATTTCTTGGCTGCAAATAAGAGCTGAAGGTTTTTCAGGTTTGCCTGCCATTAAAATGAATGGGACCCGCCGTGAACTTGCGGTTCGCGAACATTTGATCGCGTTCGCGAACTGTCCCGGCAGATGTTCGTCCATTACTAATGCCAGACCAACAGGGGAATTATACGTGAGGTCACGGTGTGAGCAATAGGTGGGCCGAGGTAAATACAGTTCTGGTTACTCACGGTTATGTCGTCCCTGGGCAGGTCTGCACAAGTGATGAGGAGAACGGCACAAGAATTCTCTGGGGCACACTCTGGTGTAAGGGACACAGGCCAGATGGTGGTTTGTGGTGCCCTTGTTGTTCTGTATTAATGTGCCTATGGCAATGTCCCTTTTAGTCGTGATGCCACTACCTTTTGTGGTGGTACAACCATTTACTGTAGTGTTAACTGAGGAACCGAAGACTGAGACAAGGATGGTGCAATCCAACTTATAACTTTTACTGAACTTTGCTCCTGGTAACATTACATCTAAGTAATAAAGAGTCTGTTGGTACATCCAAGTATGAAATACAGTCTCATGCATACAGGGGTAAGGTAATGTAAGTCCTCAAAAGAAACAGGCTCTTAGTCCTATATATATATTTATGGTCAGGGCTAGGAAAGACGTCGGCGTACGCAGAAACTCCCGCCCTGAGCAAGGTGGCTGAATTATGCCAGGAGCCACGTCGTGGGTACACCAAGAAAGGGGGCATACCCAGTGGAAGCTGGAAAAAGGGGCGGGAGGGAGGGGCGTGATGCTCGGGCACCTGGCTGGACGGTAACGAGGGGCATAAGTAGCCAGACGCCCCTCCCACAAATGCAGGCTGGTAACAGCCTTACCTATTTATGGTCAGGGCTAGGAAAGACGTCGGCGTACGCAGAGACTCCCGCCCTGAGCAAGGTGGCTGAATTATGCCAGGAGCCACGTCGTGGGTACACCAAGAAAGGGGGCAAAAACAACAATTAGGAACAACTCTTTATTATAAGAATTACAAAGCCAAGGAACAAAAGGCACGAGATATCTCTACTTGAGGGTTGGGGATGTATCTGGTGAAACAAGAGGACCGCCACCGCCCCATGCACCGAATAACATGAGCTGGCACCTGATGCCGAGATGCTGCGGAGGCCGCCCCTATGCGGAAAGAATGCCCCGATATTACTTTAGGATCATAACCTAGATTTTGGGCAATGGCACGGATATAGGATATGAACTGCGAATCATTGAGAGGTTTGCCTGCGTGTGGCAGGAGCGGGCTGTCTGGAAGTGAGTCCTGAATATGTAACAATAATTGGTGAAGCACCTGAACCGGGCACCAATTGTTGGTGGTCGGGTAGAATTTGACCTCAGTGGGTGGACCCGTCTGGCTGGTTTTGGTGGAGGGTAGGAGGAGAGTATAATGACCACGGCCCCATGACAGATGTTGCTTCAAAGGATGGCTCTGACAGTTTGAGCCGGCTAGAACTTCCCCGGGCCTAAGGAACCCATAAAAAATTAGATACATGGCCGCTTTTAGAATCAGGCTAGTGGAGGGCCAAAAAGGATTACCGTCCAACGATAAGGAGAGATCCCTAAACAACTCGCTAGACACTGGTTGCCTACGGCTAACGGACCCCTTACCCTCCTTTTGAATACCCCGAAGGGTGGCCTTAATAGCCTGGACGGAGAAAAAGGACCTGCGGTGAGGATTAATCAGCATGAAGTGGTGTTGTAGTCCGGCTAAATAAAGTTTGATGGTATTGTGCGACAGAGATAGTTGAGAGTGACAATGAGCTAAGAAGGACATGATATAGGAGGTTTCGGAATGATGACCCCTCGGATGAATCTTGGAGAATTTATCAAACGCTCTCAGGCCGGCCTGATAATTCCTCGCCGTATTGCGCGACAGAGATTTTCTGACCAGACCCTTGACTTTGTCTATGAGAGAATCTAGACCAGAGTGTAACATAGTAACATAGTAACATAGTACATAAGGCCGAAAAAAGACATTTGTCCATCCAGTTCGGCCTGTTATCCTGCAAGTTGATCCAGAGGAAGGCAAAAAACCCTGTGAGGTAGAAGCCAATTTTCTCCACTTTAGGGGAATAAAAGAATCCTTCCCGACTCCAATCATGCAATCAGAATAACTGCGGTTATTAATTAGATCTCCCCTCAGTCGTCTTTTTTCTAAAGTGAATAACCTTAATTTTGATAATCTTTCAGGGTACTGTAGTTGCCCCATTCCAGTTATTACTTTAGTTGCCCTCCTCTAAACCCTCTCTAGCTCTGCTATGTCTGCCTTGTTTACAGGAGCCCAGAACTGTACACAGTACTCCATGTGTGGTCTGACTAGCGATTTGTAAAGTGGTAGGACTATGTTCATATCACGGGAATCTATGCCCCTTTTGATGCAACCCATTATCTTGTTGGCCTTGGCAGCAGCTGCCTGACACTGGTTTTTGCTGCTTAGTTTGCTGTTTATTAAAATTCCTAGATCCTTTTCCATGTCAGTGTTACCGAGTGTTTTACCATTTAGTATGTACCAGTGACTTGCATTTTTCCTTCCCATGTGCATAACCTTACATTTATCAGTGTTAAACCTCATCTGCCACTTATCTGCCCAAGCCTCCAATCTATCCAGATCCCTCTGTAGTAGTATACTGTCCTCATCAGTGTAAATTACTTTACAAAGTTTAGTGTCATCTGCGAAAATTGATACTTTACTATGCAAGTCTTCTACAAGATCATTAATAAATATATTGAAGAGAATAGGGCCCAATACTGACCCCTGAGGTACTCCGCTAGTGACAGTGACCTAATCTGAGTGTGTACCGTTAATAACCACCCTCTGTTTTCTATCACTCAGCCAGTTACTTACCCACATACAGATTTTCTCCCAGTCCGAGCATTCTCATTTTATATACTAACCTTTTATGCGGTACAGTGTCAAATGCTTTGGAGAAGTCCAGATATACGATATCCATTGATTCGCCGCTGTCAAGTCTAGAACTTACCCCCTCATAGAAACTGATTAAATTAGTTTGACATGACCGATCCCTCACGAAGCCATGCTGATATGGCGTTATTTGCTTATTTCCGTTGAGATGCTCTAATATAGCATCTCTCAGAAAACCTTCAAACAGTTTACCCACAACAGATGTTAAACTTACTGGCCTATAGTTTCCAGGCTCTGTTTTTGGACCCTTTTTGAATATTGGCACCACATATGCCACGCGCCAATCCTGTGGGACATTCCCTGTCAGTATAGAGTCTGCAAATATCAGAAATAAGGGTCTGGCTATGACATTACTTAATTCCTTTAGGATACGGGGGTGTATGCCATTCGGTCCTGGCGATTTGTCTATTTTAATCTTTTTAAGTCGCTGATGTACTTCTTCCTGGGTCAGACAGGACACTTTTAATGGGGAATTTATTTTTGCATTCTGCATGTCATCTGACAATTTATTTTCCTCAGTGAATACATTGGAGAAAAAAATATTTAACAGCTTTGCTTTCTCCTCGTCGCTCTCTGCGACTCCCCCCTCATTACTCTTTAAAGGGCCAACACCTTCAGATTTATACTTTTTAACATTTATATAATTGAAGAACATTTTAGGGTTAGTTTTACTCTCTTTGGCAATTAATCTCTCGGTCTCTAGTTTGGCCGCTTTTATTTGTTTTTTACATGTTCTATTTTTTTCCTTATAGTTTTTCAGTGCTTCCATGCAACCCTCCTGTTTTAGTGTTTTATATGCTTTCTTTTTGTCATTTATTGCTTTCTTTACAGTTCTGTTTATCCACATTGGTTTCTTTTTGTTCCTTAACCTTTTATTACCATACGGTATGTACCTCTCACAATGAGTTTTTAGGATGTTTTTAAAGATATCCCATTTTGTGTCTGTATTTGTGAGGACTTTGTCCCAGTTAGTTTGGCCTATGGCCTCTCTTAGTTGGCTAAATTTAGCTTTTTTGAAGTTTGGTATTTTTGTTCCTCCCTGTAGAAACGCTCTTTTGAATGATAATTGGAAGGTTATTACTTTATGGTCACTATTTCCCAGGTGTCCCCCGACCTGCACGTCTGTTGTTCTGTCCGGTCTATTGGTTAATACTAAGTCCAGTATGGCCGTCCCTCTAGTCGGGTCCTGAACCAGTTGGGAGAGGTAATTGTCTTTGGTTATTGCCACGAACCTGTTTCCCTTATGAGATATACAAGTTTCAGTTTCCCAGTCTATATCTGGGTAGTTGAAGTCCCCCATAATAACCACCTCATTATGATTTGCCGCCTCGTCTATCTCGTTTAGTAGTAGATTTTCTGTGGACTCTGGTATATTAGGTGGTTTATAGTAAACTCCTATTAGTAATTTATTGTTGTTTTTAGCTCCATGTATCTCTACCCATAGTGACTCCACATGTTCATGTCCCTCACTTATATCTTCTCGGACTGTGGGCTTTAGACAGGACTTTATATAAAGGCAGACCCCTCCCCCTCTCCGGTTTTGACGATCCTTTCTAAACAGACTGTAACCTTGTACATTAACTGCCCAGTCATAGCTATCATCCAGCCATGTCTCAGTTATTCCCACTATGTCATAGTCCTCCTCACACATCACTAATTCCAGTTCACCAGTTTTATTAGTCAGGCTTCTGGCATTAGTATACATACATTTGAGAGGTTTATGTATATTTTTTACCCTACACCTTTCCTTCTGAACTGTTCTAGTCCCTCCTTCCATTCCTCCCCCATTCTTATTACCTTGCCCCCGGTCTCTATCTGCACTATCTTCCCCTCCTATAACGTAATTACCCTCCCCCCCAGTCCCTAGTTTAAACACTCCTCCAACCTTCTAGCCATCTTTCTCCCCAGCACAGCTGCCCCTTCCCCATTGAGGTGCAGCCCGTCCCTACGATAGAGCCTGTAGCCGATAGAAAAATCGGCCCAGTTCTCAAGGAACCCAAACCCCTCCTTCCTACACCAGTTCTTGAGCCACTTGTTAATCTCCCTAATCTCCCATTGCCTTTCTTGTGTGGCTCGTGGTACAGGCAGTATTTCGGAAAATACTACCTTTGAGGTCCTTGCCCTCAGCTTTTGACCTAAATCCCTTAAATCATTTTTAAGGACTCTCCACCTACCTCTAACTTTGTCATTGGTTCCGATATGGACCATGACCGCTGGATCGTCTCCAGCCCCTCCCAGTAATCTGTCAACCCGATCCGCGATGTGTCGAACTCTAGCGCCAGGAAGACAGCACACTGTTCGGCGATCACGGTCTTTGTGACAGATTTCCCTATCTGTTCCCCTAATAATGGAGTCTCCCACTACCAGCACCTGTCTGGCCTGCCCTGCTCTCCTGGTTCCCTGCTTACTGGAGCTGACATTCCCCTGACTGGCAGAGGAAGTGTCTGGCTGCAGCAGTGCCGTCCCCGGACTGACATCCCCCTCATCTGCCAAACGTGCAAACTTGTTGGGGTGTGTCAGATCAGGGCTAGCCTCCCTGGCACTCTTCCCTCTACCCCGCTTTCTAACTTTTACCCAGCTAGCTACCTCACTTTCCTCAGCCTCCTCTCTGTCACCCTCCCCCTCATCTACCCCAAAGAGTGCTTGCTCGGTGAGAAGCAAACTCTTTTGCAAATTATCAATGCCTCTCAGTGTTGCAACTTACCCATTTAGAGACTCGATCTGCGATTCCAAACGGGTAATTTGCTCACATCTAGAACAAAGATATACACCCTTGAACTCCTGTTCCAGGACTGCATACATCATGCAAGATGTGCACTGGACAGCGTTGAAAATTGTGCAACACATACTAAATGGGGAGAGTCAACGGAACAAGGGATTCCCAACCAGTCTCCCGAGCTGGTACTTGCCAAGCCTTAAGCTGCTTATCTTCTGCGATCTGACGAGTGCAGGTACATTCAGCTTAGAATAACCGTTGCCGAATTGAGGCACGGGCCACCTGACCGATCCGCGTCGGGCATTTCCTGAAAAAAAACCAGAAAATTAAAACGGGAAAGAGCGTCCGCGGCCCTATTCTGTTCGCCTGAAATGTGGACACATTGCATATGAAAATTGTGGCGGAGGGACAACCAGACTAGTTTGCGCAACAAGGCCATAATCTTGAAGGACTGGGCCCTGCCTTTGTTAACAATGTCCACCAAGGTCTGACTATCCGTGACGAAGTCACCAATAGTGACCCCAAACCTGAGCTGCAGCCACGACGGGATACAGTTCCAGAAGGGGAGAAGATTTGAGAGCTGCTGAGTCTGAGGCTAATTCTGGCGGCCATCCGGCGGCCAGCCAGTGGGACCTGAAAATGGCAGCGAACCTGGAGAAGAAGAGTCCCACTGTGGAACGAACAGGGAAATGCCATTCCAGTTGGAGAGAAAACTGTTCCACATGACCAGGTCCGCGATGGCCTGGCTGTCTAGATGGACGACAGAATCCTGCTCTGGAGCAGAGGGCAGAAGACATAACAACCTGGAAAGAAAGGCCCTGCCTTGAGGCATAATTCTGGTGGCAAAGTTAAGCATCCCCAGCAAGGATTGCAACTCGACCTTGGTCAGAGAGTGGGACCGGACCGCCTGAGAGATAGCTGAGCGGATCCGAAGCAATTTCTCGCTGGGGAGGCTGGCCTCCATCTTGACTGTATCCAAAATGATGCCCAGGAAGGTGACCTTGGTGGCCGGACCCTCAGTCTTGGCGGCAGCGACAGGGACCTGAAGACGGGAAAAAATATCCAGCAGTGTGCTTGGAATGGATGGGACCTGTCTGAGCCTTTCTACAATAAGGAAGTCATCCAGGTAGTGGACGATCATGGATAAACCGCCGTGATGGATGAGGATCCAATGCAGGGCTTTGGCCAGTTGTTCAAAAAGCCACGGGCTACTTTTAGACCCAAAGGTGAGCCGGGTGGCGAAGTAGAATTTATCCGCCCACTTGATGCCATAATCCAAAGCTGCAGATGGATTGGAAGCTGATTAAAAGCATCGGCTATATCTACCTTGGCCAACCAAGCCCCGGCCCCTGCTTGCAGAATGTACTGAATGGCCTCATCGACTGAAGAATATTGCATAGAATATTCCTCAGAGGGAATGAGTGAGTTGAGACTGGGGATGGACAACATATGAGGCGCAGAGAGATCATAGATGAGACGCTTTTTATTAGAAGATTGCTTTGTAACAAGGCCAATGGGACTGATGCGCCATGATTGGAATGGAATCTCTGAAAAGGGAGCAATAATGAACCCTTTGTCGACCTCCGATTGGATGAGGGAAGTTACTGCTTCAGGATCGCTGGCAGCGGATAACAGATTGGGGCCTGCCCAGCAGCCCTGGGGAAGTGTAATAAGGCCAGTGTGGAAACCCTCTCTGAACCCATCCAACAAGAAGGTGACAAAAGGACGATCGGGGTGGTCCCGCAGAAGAACAGCCAATAATTCCAAATTGATGTCGGCTAGTCAGGAATCCTTGGCTGTCTTCCTGGGACAGGAGGGACGGGGATGAGCCCGAAAACAAAGAGAACAAATGTGGAGCGCATGGCAGGAATTAAAGGCACAGCCCTTAGCATTAAAATTATTGCATACCTGGCTGCTACCGAGGTACAAACTTGGTCTGCCCAGCTTATCTAAGGAAGATGAAAACCTGGAGGACCCGGAAGGACCTGGCGAGGGAGCTGACTGCGGGGCTTGCACCGGATTAGGGCACCACTCAGTGGAATGAAAAATGGACTGGCAGATGGCACAAAGAGGGGCCTTGAGACCCGCAAAGTGTCGGCAAAACAACTCCATGTCCAAGTCTGCCCAGTTTGACACGAACTGAAACTGGTTCAGAGCAGCAGCGGCTTTGGCAGAAAAAGAACGATGGTAGTCGTAAAAAGCCGAGCCGCCGTATTTGTGCCCCAAGTCCGTAATCCGGTACAAATAAGTATCCAACTCTTCCCTGCGAGCTGGCTGAGCGGAGCACACCACGTCCCTGTAGAGGCTGAAGGCCAGAATGAACTCAGAAATAGATAACTTCCTATTTAGCCGAGCATCCTTAGCCTTCAACACTACAGAAACCTCTCCGCAGTTGATGACCCGATTCTCAGAAATATCCCGGGAGGCAATAAGTATGGACACCAAATTCACGTCCTTGCCTGCCAGGATATCCTTTTTGATATGCTCCGGAACAAAATGAGAAGGGGCGATTTGAGGAGTTGCAGAAGGCCTACCTGCAACGTCCTGAGGAATGGCAGGGGTGGCTGCCGAACCTGGATATTGCGGCCTGGTTTCCAAGACTGCTACCCTAGCCTGAATGTCTGTGACCGAGCCAGCAAGACCACTGATGGAAGACTGGATCTGGGCTAGAGCCAGCTGTTTGGACTCGAAGTTGGATTGTTCCGCCATCGGACCCAAGGCCGTCATCAGCAGGCGATATAATTCAGCTTTGCGAGCAGACGCGGGATGCCGGATCCCCCTGCGATTAAGCTCAGCAATCAATTTCGGCACCGTCCAATTTCTCAAGGATGTGCCGCTGTTGTGCCCTGAGACGGAGGTTCCTGGCATGGAGATGTTGTCATCCATATCGGAGATGTGGGACATACTTGACCTGAGAAAAAAGATGAATTATGACCACCTAGAAAAATGGAAGAAGAAGCACAGACGGATGCGGAGAGAGCAGATGGGAGAATGTGAGAGACTGGAGGCGTGTAAAATGTTCATCGGATGAAAAAGACCTACCTGACAGGACACGAACGGATTTGGAAACCCGGCTCCAAAACCCCAATTGTTTATGTTGGAACTAATGAAATAAAATGACCCTGAGTATAAACCGACGTTTGACCCAGCCCCAGTAACCATCTCTAACCGACTTACCAGGGAATGCCTCAGAATTGCCTGGACGAAAAGTAGGAAAAGCGCAAAAAGTAATAGCCAATCTAAAGGAAGGAAAAACAACGTCAGAATTAAAGATGATAGACGAGCGCCCTGAGTGATCCAGGAGAACACAGACACCCTGGGCGATCCAGGCACATTGAGACCCTGGGCGATCCAGAAGACACTAACACCCTGAAGGATCCAGGAGACACGGAGACCCTGGGTGGTCCAGGAGAACGGACAACCTGGGCGACCCAGGGACACCGACACCCCGAACGAACCAGGAGATACCGACAGCCTGAGCGATCCAGGGAATGTTAACCACATGAAAGTACCAAAACCGCAAGTTCTGGTAAAATGATGATAAAGCGGAGGAACAGACTGGACGACATGAGTATTGTCGCTCCACGTTACCATCACATACATAGAGCCAGATCAACAGCTGCAGTAGCTCGCAGGACATCTGCTGAGCGCTGGATGTCAGGGACGTGTGTGGGAAGGTGAACCTGAAGTAAGTGCATAACTGCCCCTTAGCAAGCTGGCAGAGTGCAACCGGAACTGAGCCCCCTTGAATGGCCCGGGACCCCCACCTTGCATCAAGCCAAACGGCAAATGCAAGTTTATACCCCTACCAGCCTGCTAAAGAACCAGGACCTAACCAACCCACTCATGACACCTCCGCACCGCATGTTAGATGCATAAAACCACACTGTGACGCCGCTCCCCGGCCCCGTCTACACCTTGCACCACCGGGTGCTGGAATCCAGGCTAGGCGTGAGGCTAAGCCGGAGCGGAGCTAGCTGAGCCCCGATTACCTGGGAGCCTGACGATCGGCGCTCCAGACCTCAGTAGCGCGTGCGCAGGAGACAGGAAGCAGGACCTCGGATGGAAGATGAGGGAGAGCGAATCCGCAAGTGATGCGTGATGCACGGGCGCCTGGCTGGACGGTAACAAGCGGCATAAGTAACAGCCTTACCTATATATATATATATATATATATATATATATATATATATACAGTACAGACCAAAAGTTTGGACACACCTTCTCATTCAAAGAGTTTTCTTTATTTTCATGACTATGACTATGAAAATTGTAGATTCACACTGAGGGCATCAAAACTATGAATTAACACATGTGGAATTATATACATAAACAAGTGTGAAACAACAGAAAATATGTCATATTCTAGGTTCTTCAAAGTAGCCACCTTTTGCTTTGATTACTGCTTTGCACACTCTTGGCATTCTCTTGATGAGCTTCAAGAGGTAGTCCCCTGAAATGGTTTTCACTTCACAGGTGTGCCCTGTCAGGTTTAATAAGTGGGATTTCTTGCCTTATAAATGGGGTTGGGACCATCAGTTGCGTTGAGGAGAAGTCAGGTGGATACACAGCTGATAGTCCTACTGAATAGACTGTTAGAATTTGTATTATGGCAAGAAAAAAGCAGCTAAGTAAAGAAAAACGAGTGGCCATCATTACTTTAAGAAATGAAGGTCAGTCAGTCAGCCGAAAAATTGGGAAAACTTTGAAAGTAAGGGCTATTTGACCATGAAGGAGAGTGATGGGGTGCTGCGCCAGATGACCTGGCCTCCACAGTCACCGGACCTGAACCCAATCGAGATGGTTTGGGGTGAGCTGGACCGCAGAGTGAAGGAAATAGGGCCAACAAGTGCTAAGCATCTCTGGGAACTCCTTCAAGACTGTTGGAAGACCATTTCAGGGGACTACCTCTTGAAGCTCATCAAGAGAATGCCAAGAGTGTGCAAAGCAGTAATCAAAGCAAAAGGTGGCTACTTTGAAGAACCTAGAATATGACGAATTTTCAGTTGTTTCACACTTGTTTGTTATGTATATAATTCCACATATGTTAATTCATAGTTTTGATGCCTTCATAGTCATGAAAATAAAGAACTTTTAGCTATATATAAAAGCTACTGCTTCATAGGCTTTGAAGTAATAAAAGTCTTTGGCTGGTAATAACTCTCGCCTGATTCTAACCTGACTTGAAGGTGGTTTTCTGAATCTTTGAACTTCTATTTTCCAGTGTTTTTCTGACAGATGGCCTATCTGTCCTCAGGGTTTTGTCACGGCCTATGGTGTGCGCTGTGACACTGATGCTACACTTGCGGTTGTCTCGGCGATCTGGGTGATTGCCGTGACATGTTTGCCACGCATGTTGTTGCCTGCGGCAATGTGTAGCTTTCTATCCTTGTGTGTGCACTTCCCCTTTAAGTTGGTTTCTTCCTTTGTCTGGTGTTGGAAGGGTTAACTCCCTTCCTAGTGTTTTGTTAACACTGGGTTTATGTTTGTGTGGGTGTGGCTGCTTGGGCTATTTAGCCTCTGCTGGATGCCTGAAGCTGTGGGGTACTCCAGCCATGGTGTATGCTGGAGCTATCCTCCTGGTCTTCATATTCCATCTGTCCAGTGAGGGCCACCCTTGTGGTCATAGATGTTCTTGTGGTGTCTCACGTTATTGCAGCTATGGTGTCCTGGGTTCCTGTGTGGTTTGTGGTGTGTGTGCTGTGTCCTTTTATGTTGGTGTGGACATCATCCCTTGTGCACGGGTTCCAGTCAGTGTGTCTGTGGCAGGTAAGTGTGTTATGGGTGTCGCTTACCTGCCATCTCCATATGCTGTATGTGTTCCCCTCTCCTTGCAGCCTGGCCTTAGATAGAGACTCCTGTTCCTCCATTACTGCGATGAACAGGTCGTCTCTCCCCTGCTCCTAAGTGAGGGATTTCCAGGGAGATTCAGGATATTAGGTATCCAGGGTATGAGCCATCCCACCATCGGGGTCCGCTCATACGGTGAGAGGGCAGGGAGAGGATTAGGGATATTGTAGGAAGTGACCTGCTCCCTTATTACTCCTTTTTGGCCTGGCTGATCCCCTTTACCCTTTGACACCGCACGGTGGGGGGTTTCCCCCACTCCCCACCGTGACAGTTTAAACTGGAAGGTGTGGATGCCAGAAGCTGTGTCCTACACCTGCTTGCAAAGGTGCCTGGGAAGCCTTTAACAGCCTCCGGACCGCCTAACGCAGGATCGCGTTCCGGAGGCGGCAGCTCTGCGCACAGTCACGCATATACGCGTCATCTCGCGAGACGCGAGATTTCCTGTGAGCGCACGCGTTCACAGGATCGGAAGGTAAGCAAGTGGATCTCCAGTCTGCCAGCGGCGATCGTTCGCTGGCAGGCTGGAGATGTGATTTTTTTAACCCCTAACAGGTGTATTAGACGCTGTTTTGATAACAGCGTCTAATATACCTGCTACCTGGTCCTCTGGTGGTCCCCTTTGCTTGGATCGACCACCAGAGGACACAGGCAGCTCAGTAATAAGTAGCACCAAACACCACTACACTACACCGCCCTGTCACTTATTAACCCCTTATTAACCCCTGATCACCCCATATAGACTCCCTGATCACCCCCCTGTCATTGACCACCCCCCTGTCATTGATCACCCGCTTGTAAGGCTCCATTCAGACGTCCGTATGTTTTTTACGGATCCACGGATACATGGATCGGATCCGCAAAACACATACGGATGTCTGAATGGAGCCTTACAGGGGGGTGATCAATGACAGAGGGGTGATCACCCCATATAGACTCCCTGATCACCCCCGTCATTGATCACCCCCCTGTCATTGATCACCCCCCTGTCATTGATCACCCCCCTGTAAGGCTCCATTCAGACATTTTTTTGGCCCAAGTTAGCGGAATTATTATTATTATTATTTTTTTTTTCTTACAAAGTCTCATATTCCACTAACTTGTGTCAAAAAATAAAATCTCACATGAACTCACCATACCCCTCACGGAATCCAAATGCGTAAATTTTTTTAGACATTTATATTCCAGACTTCTTCTCACGCTTTAGGGCCCCTAAAATGCCAGGGCAGTATAAATAGCCCACATGGGACCCCATTTCGGAAAGAAGACACCCCAAGATATTCCGTGAGGGGCATATTGAATCCATGAAAGATTGAAATTTTTGTCCCAAGTTAGCGGAAAGGAAGACTTTGTGAGAAAAAAAAAAAAAATAATTTCCGCTAACTTGTGCCAAAAAAAAAAAAAGCTATGAACTCGCCATGCCCCTCATTGAATACCTTGGGGTGTCTTCTTTCCAAAATGGGGTCACATGTGGGGTATTTATACTGCCCTGGCATTTTAGGGGCCCTAAAGCGTGAGAAGAAGTCTGGGATCCAAATGTCTAAAAGGAATTTGGACCCCTTTGCGCATCTAGGCTGCAAAAAAGTGTCACACATGTGGTATAGCCGTACTCAGGAGAAGTTGGGCAATGTGTTTTGGGGTGTCATTTTACATATACCCATGCTGGGTGAGATAAATATCTTGGTCAAATGCCAACTTTGTATAAAAAAATGGGAAAAGTTGTCTTTTGCCGAGATATTTCTCTCACCCAGCATGGGTATATGTAAAATGACACCCCAAAACACATTGCTCAACTTCTCCTGAGTACGGCGATACCACATGTGTGACACTTTTTTGCAGCCTAGGTGTGCAAAGGGGCCTACATTCCAAAGAGCACCTTTAGGATTTCACAGGTCATTTTGTTTACAAATTTTGATTTCAAAATACTTCCCACACATTAGGGCCCCTAAATTGCCAGGGCAGTATAACTACCCCACAAGTGACCCCATTTTGGAAAGAAGACACCCCAAGGTATTCCGTGAGGGGCATAGCGAGTTCCTAGAATTTTTTATTTTTTGTCAAAAGTTAGCGGAAAATGATGATTTTTTATTTTTTTTTCTTACAAAGTCTCATATTCCACTAACTTGTGACAAAAAATAAAAACTTCCATGAACTCACTATGCCCATCACGAAATACGTTGGGGTGTCTTATTTCCAAAATGGGGTCACTTGTGGGGTAGTTATACTGCGCTGGCATTCTAGGGGCCCTAATGTGTGGGAAGTATTTTGAAATCAAAATGTGTAAAAAATGACCTGTGAAATCCTAAAGGTGCTCTTTGGAATGTGGGCCCCTTTGCCCACCTAGGCTGCAAAAAGTGTCACACATGTGGTATCGCCGTACTCAGGAAAAATTGGGAAATGTGTTTTGGGGTGTCATTTTACATATACCCTTGCTGGGTGAGATAAATATGTTGGTCAAATGCCAACTTTGTATAAAAAAAATAAATGGGAAAAGTTGTCTTTTGCCGAGATATTTCTCTCACCCAGCATGGGTTTATGTAAAATGACACCCCAAAACACATTGCTCAACTTCTCCTGAGTGCGGCGATACCACATGTGTGACACTTTTTTGCAGCCTAGGTGGGCAAAGGGGCCCACATTCCAAAGAGCACCTTTAGGATTTCACAGGTCATTTTTTTACACATTTTGATTTCAAACTACTTCCCACACATTAGGGCCCCTAAACTGCCAGGGCAGTATAACTACCCCACAAGTGACCCCATTTTGGAAAGAAGACACTCCAAGGTATTCTGTGAGGAGCATGGCAAATTCCTAGAATTTTTTAGTTTTTGTCACAAGTTAGTGGAATATGAGACTTTGTAAGGAAAAAAATAAAATAAAAAAATCATCATTTTCCGCTAACTTGTGACAAAAAATAAAAAGTTCTATGAACTCACTATGCCCATCAGCGAATACCTTAGGGTGTCTAATTTCCGAAATGGGGTCATTTGTGGGGTGTTTGTACTGTTTGGCCATTGTAGAACCTCAGGAAACATGACAGGTGCTCAGAAAGTCAGAGCTGCTTCAAAAAGCAAAAATTCACATTTTTGTACCATAGTTTGTAAACGCTATAACTTTTACCCAAACCATTTTTTTTTACCCAAACATTTTTTTTTATCAAAGACATGTAGAACAATAAATTTAGAGAACAATTTATATATGGATGTCGTTTTTTTTGCAAAATTTTACAACTGAAAGTGAAAAATTTCATTTTTTTGCAAAAAAATCGTTAAATTTTGATTAATAACAAAAAAAGTAAAAATGTCAGCAGCAATGCAATACCACCAAATGAAAGCTCTATTAGTGAGAAGAAAAGGAGGTAAAATTCATTTGGGTGGTAAGTTGCATGACCGAGCAATAAACAGTGAAAGTAGTGTAGGTCAGAAGTGTAAAAAGTGGCCTGGTCATTAAGGGTGTTTAAGCTATAGGGGGGCTGAGGTGGTTAAGTATGGCCGTCTGCTATGCTTTGACTTTAAGACAATATAAAAATGCCCTTGAATACTTGCTTTAGTAGCTGGACACTGGTCACCTCGGAGGAGTGAGCTGTAGAAGTGGACTTCTCACCTCTGGGTGGAATTTTGTAGGCTTTAACCCTGGACTGTGGAGCCAACAGGGAGAGAGTAGAGAGGCAGGAGGCCTCCCTCCAGCAGCAAGCTACATCATGGCTGCACACTGATTAAACTTCAGGGAAGACCTAACTAGGCCAGAGCTAAGCTATATACACACTGTAACACTGCCCCATCTAGTGGAGAAACTAGTGTAGTGCACCCTACCTAGGCCTGTGTAAAGGATCTTACACATAGAATCACATAGTGACATGGGAGAATATGACATGAGATGAAGTGCAGCATACAGGCATAATATATGACAATAAAAAACAATAAAACAAGTTTTCGTGCGCACAATCACGTAGTGGGACACTGCACATGTGAGGGGGTGAGTTGGATCTCAGCTCTTCTTACTGGACCTCCACAGCGGACAGAAATGTCGCCAAATATTTGTGTGGATTTGTAAACCCGGTAACAGCAAAGTGGATGAGATTTTACTGAATTCCCTCCACGCTGCAGATATTTTCCTCCTGGACATTGAGGGCAGGTTTATAATTATTTTCCTCATTGAATTCAATGGAAATGAAGAAATCTGTGGTCAGGTGGTAGAGCGGAGTATTTATCTGTAGATTACCTGCAGACACTGTTTTACAATCACTAAACCCGATTCCTTAAGCTCCCAGGGTGACTCTTGCCCGATGCTTTCTGTATTCTGGCCCCCATAAGTGTTTTACTTAAAAATGTTCTTTTTTAAAAAAAAATTAAGCTAAATAAAGGCTAAAGAAGAGATTCTATAAAGGTAAGCAAGGTATTAATACATCAACATCTATTCAGCTATGCTGGTGATTTAATTAGCATAACATATATGACAGATGCACTTTATTTGTTGCGTTTTCATTTTCTATAAAAAGGCCCATTAAAATCTTCAGCACCAGGCCCATGATGCTCTTAATCTGGCCCTGCCTCTCCTGACATGTCTGTTTTAGTGACTATTTGTATTCCCATAATCTAATTCCAGAGAATATTTCTAAGAATTCTATATTGTTCTGTTACTCTTTTATTCTTGCTAGAAATGTATAAAAAAAATAGGTATTTATAAGGCTGTTACCAGGTGGAGTTTACAATTGCAGAGTCTGACACTGGGAGCTGTGCAATCAGTGCTGACAGTATCAGACTGTGGGGACACGCTGCATTGGCATGAAACATGGTAGCATCCAGTTTGTCATTTATTGATACGTTTCTAGGTGGAATAGCAGAGGAATGACACAACACAGGGATAAAGAAAAGATTCTCCAGATAAGTTACTTCATGGGGACATGTCAGGAGGGGTGAGGGCTCCTCTGTGATGTGCTGTGGGTGTATCTGTACTTGGTCATATAAGACACTCAGTTTATAGAACTCAGTTTCTAGTATTTATTATTGAAGTAAATCTCCAAAAAGCTGATGAGGGAGCGGCCGCCAGAGATTTAGAGGAAGGAGCGGAGTGGGATGGAGGAAGGCAGGGACCATTTCATCCCCCAGATCTCCGGCTCTGGTGTTAATTTCCCAAGACGATTAGGAACAGGCTGACAGCAAATGTGGGGGTGTTCCAGTGGTGGGACCTCCATGAATTAGACCCCTATGCTGTATCTTGTGGATAGGCCATAAATGTCTGACATGGAAAGACCCCTTTAATCTTGGGGACTGTCAAATGAATGCATTTGGAGGCGTGGTCTATATAAATGGGAGTGGTCTGTGTGAGTTGTGTCTCGCGGTGGGCGACCCCGCTACAGGATCATGTGATTGGTCTATTATAGGAGAACATGTGTGCAGATTACTGATCTCTGAAGACGTTATGAAAAATATTATGTTATATACTATTTATTATTTATTTATTTTTTACTATATTATTTATCAATTTATTTGTATTTATTTTAATCACTTTGCACATTGTCTATAAGGTCAGTCACATGACTTCCTAGCCCCGGGCCCTGCATAACACATATCATTCAGATAGAACACCCAGAGGTTGGGGCTATGCTGGGAGGAGTAATTCCTTAGAAGGTAGAACATCATTGGTTGCTGTATGTTATAAATCCAGAGGTACGAGCTCTGCTAGAAGTTGTAGTTAGAATGCACTGGTTTGTTAAAAAAATAAAAATAAATGTTTTATATTGTTTAAAGGGTTTCTGTCACCCCATTAAACCGTTTTTTTTTTTTTTTTTTTTCTTTACTAATATTCCCTATAGTGCGATCTCATGATACATAAGCAAATTAATCATTTTGGTTCAGTAGAATTTGCTAAAAATCGATTTTTAAAATATGCTAATTACCTTGCTACCAGCAAGTAGGGCGGCTACTTGCTGGTAGCAGCCGCATCCTCCGATGGTAATGACGCCCCCTCGGCATGCTGATTGACAGGGCCAGGGAAGGGAATCGTTCTCTGCTGGCGCTGTTAGAATTTGAAATCTCGCGCCTGCGCCGTACCTGTCTTCAATCGGCGCAGGCGCACTGAGAGGCGGCCGCTCGCTCGACCGCTCCATCCTCAATGCGCCTGCGTCGATGACGTCATCAAGTACACCCGGAAGAGATTTATTATTAATAATCGTTGGTGGTATAGTGTTAATAACTGTCATTTTTATAAAATTATTTATTCCCATTTCGTTGGTGGTTTTTGTGGCAGCATGCTTATTATGTACATACTTACCTGATTCGAGCATCCAGCGACGTCACCAGACTCTCCGCCTCCTTCCAGCGATGCCGGCGTCTTCTCTTCCGGGTGTACTTGATGACGTCATCGACGCAGGCGCATTGAGGATGGAGCGTCGAGCGAGCGGCCGCCTCTC
This sequence comes from Bufo bufo, assembly GCF_905171765.1. Taxonomy (NCBI): domain Eukaryota; kingdom Metazoa; phylum Chordata; class Amphibia; order Anura; family Bufonidae; genus Bufo; species Bufo bufo. The sequence continues at coordinate 196,388,464 of NC_053391.1, read as the reverse complement.
AGTGCGCCTGCGCCGATTGAAGACAGGTACGGCGCAGGCGCGAGATTTCAAATTCTAACAGCGCCAGCAGAGAACGATTCCCTTCCCTGGCCCTGTCAATCAGCATGCCGAGGGGGCGTCATTACCATCGGAGGATGCGGCTGCTACCAGCAAGTAGCCGCCCTACTTGCTGGTAGCAAGGTAATTAGCATATTTTAAAAATCGATTTTTAGCAAATTCTACTGAACCAAAATGATTAATTTGCTTATGTATCATGAGATCGCACTATAGGGAATATTAGTAAAGAAAAAAAAAAAAACGGTTTAATGGGGTGACAGAAACCCTTAGAATGTACTGGTTTGTAAAAAAAATAAAAATAAATGTTTTATATTGTTTAAAAACTTCCATTAACTGGACTGAGCCATTGGCTGCCGATACTTGTGATGTCATCACCTTCTAGAATGGCTCTGCCCCCAAGTGACTGTGACATCACTCAGGAGTTCTATGTCGGGCATTGGAACCATCATTTCTGTGCAGTTGTATTGGTATGCTCAGGAGACTGCAGCATATTATTGATTGCTCCCCATTTTTTGGAATCTCTGCGCATATTTTGCATCCAGACTCTTTAAAAATGGAAAATCTCAGAAATTCTACCCGAAGAGGTAAGTGATCTCCTACGTACATAACATACATGTTCTGGTACCTACCAATCACCGGCCTCAGGTGAGATTCTTGGGGGGTTATATGGACTTTTTAGTCATTTATATGATGTTTTGTTATTAGGACACAGATCGGGAAGATCAGCCCCGGAAGGTGCGGCTCGTACCCGCGGTCTTCCTGGAGGCCAGACTTCCAGAGCACGTCATGCTCGACCGGCGCCATATGGACAGCAGACAGCCATGACTGGAGAAGAGCGGGCGTCCACTCCAGGGAGACGCAGAAGAACATCTACTGCCCCCAATAACACCACTGGCTGGAGGAGGACACGGCAGTCTGTGCGCCAGTTACACCAGGCGCTGGAGGAGCTGCCCATTAACATCATGGGCACAGCCGGCTCCAGAGGAGGTTGTGTCATCTGCCTCCTGGAGTTCGAGGTGGGAGAGTCGGTCACCACTCTCCCCTGCTCCCATGATTTCCATGGAGCCTGTATAAGACCATGGCTCCTGGAGAATCCAGTCTGCCCCCTGTGTCGCTCCCCGCTGCTGACCAGATAATGGAGGACGGATATGGTATGTGGATTGTGTGCCCTGTATAGAATAAGCCCCTTACACAGATGTCACCTCATCAGCCGACTACCAAGGAGCTGGAGGGTTGTCAGGTGGAGCATTCGCAGAATGCACGGCCGGGCGCTCTATTTCACTTCCTTGTGTATTGGCCCCTGGACCAGATATTGGGGTCTTTTCCCTGACCTGGTAGCACTGGTTCTGATCCTTGATTTTGTATTTGATTTTAGTTATGATCCGATCTGTTTTGACTATGATTTTGGATGATCCCTCTGTACCGCGCACTCGGCTCTGATTGACCCCCGTTGCTGACCCTGGACCATACGACTATTCTTCTGCCTCCTGATTCTGTACCGCGCACTTGGCTCTGCTTGATCCTCGTTGATGACCCCTGGACCGTACGACTATTCTTCTGCCTCCTGATTCTGTACTGCATACTCAGCCCTACTACATCTTCATTGTTCCTCTTCGGGTTGTCTGACCATCCTCCTGATCACTGCACCTGTTCTACGATCTCAGCTCTGCTAGTCCGATACATCATGGTAGGTGAATAGACTTTCCATTCGGTGTCCCTCATTTTACTCGTACCTCTAATCCTCCTAATAAACCAGCGGGCAAGTGACGAGCACCAAGTCCTGGCCCCAACACAGAGCCTTACACCCCAAACTCAGTCATGAGAAGGGGGTGCACAGGAATTGTGCCGTCCGGGAGCAGATTTCTCTAGACATGGGAGACACAGATGGTGACAATTCTGCATCTTCCATCTTCATTTCAGCAGGTTCTGAAGTTCAGATCTGGAGGATCCTGTAAATGCAGACGTTACTCCCAGGAGATGTTGTCGCGTCTATAATGTTGTCTTTTCTATTTTTCAGATTCTTTGCGGATGATTCGTGGCTTCAAGGGGAAGATCATTTTCAGTTTTGTCCAGTCCCTGCTGTGGACACAACGCGTTCAGCTCGGCCACATCCAGTGACTTCTGCGCCATCTTGCTATCTGTTCCATGTCGGCAGCTGCTCCAAAAAAGAGCAAATATAAATGTGGACTTTCTAGGCAAATACGTCACATATAATATATATATATATATATCACTGGTCTGGGTGAATAATGGGTGTTGACACTTTTCGGTGCTTGACGGGGAAACATGGGCGACAATCATAAGTAAGGGCAATAAAGTCCATGGCAAGTAATAAAGAGTCCCAATAAGTATTGGCATATATCAAAGTGCAAATATAGTATTTTAGCATATAAAACGTTTAAGAGATGATCACAGAAAATGTCCTTCTGGGCATATGGCATAAAACATTATAAAACATGTCCATAGCAAAATCCCAAATCAACCTGAAAAAAGGGTTAAAGGGAAAACATGTGCAAAAACAGGCACAAACGTGATGAAGAAAGTCTTGTCCGACAGAAGATAATAGGTCCAATGAACGCAGCTTTCTCCTGGTAGGTGGTTCGGATGGGCTCCAGTGGGACCTCTTGTTTAGGCTCTGGGAGAGAAGTTTCATCTAAGTCCTCCCAATTTTCTGACTTAGGCTGCAGGCTGGTCACCGCTGTAGCGTACGGACCTCTCAGGCCCTCAGCAGGGGTGAATTCCACTAGTTCCCCCTCCCGGAGGTTATGCATGTGCCCAGGTAAGTAATTACGCTTGACGGACCTTCGATTAACATATAGGTCCCGGCCTGTAGTGTGGTCTTTGATGAATCCAAAACCCCAGTCCTTATCAAAGGTGATGACCGTGCCCGACCTTTGTTCCAAGCGGGGCTGACAGTCTCTAGGGTCCTCATGGATGGCTTTGGCGACCTCCTCAAAGTAAATTTTTGTTTGAGTCTATGAGAGCAGGCCACAAGGAACTCAGCCTGAGAAAACTCTGACATGGCTGCCGGCAGGGGTAGGGCGACATCTCCGATCCCGGAGAGTAGGCAGGTGGCTCACCCATCTCTTGTCCTGTCCCGGGCTGTGGCCCCCTAAGCGCAGAAGTCTCTCTTGTTGCTCCGCTCGCTGACATGTCCGGCAAAGCAGTCACTTCCAGTATCTCCAAAGGCAGACTCCGCCTTGTCTCTAGCACGCCCACTAGGTACTCCAGTATAGGGGTGGCGGCGCGTATATTGTCCATGCAAATTAGGTTATGGCACAGCAGAAATACCATTCCCGCTTCTTAGCACAGTGGCGCCAATATTTTCACATTTTGAGGGGCTGTGACTTAGTTTTTACCGCCAAGCTGCTCTGTGATGTTGCAGCAAACAACCACAAGTACTTCAGGCGGCAATTTTAAGTGTAAAACAGTCCATTCAAATAAAGCAAGCAGCGCTATTGACTTTTGAAAAATTCACAATTTTGCAGTTTTAAAGATGCGGTTTTGTAGTAGAAGTGTAGCGCAATACATGCAGACAGTCTCTAAACAGCCTAAACAGTTTTTTTGGCCCAATAAAAGCAATCAAACAGTTGGGGCTCATTCACAATAGGCAGTCTATAATGGCGCAGGGGTTTGCAAATCCTGTTCACACAGTTCAGTAAAGGCACAAAGGAATGAATCCTGTTCGTGGTGACGCCAAGATTAATTATGCGGTATGCCAGATAGAGATGGCCTTGCGGTTCACCCGGTGGTCGTTTTACGGCGAACTTTGCGTGTTCGCGATTCGCCGAACATGCGAACATATAGAGAATTTTGCGCCCGCCATATTCTTTTACATTATGAAGAACTTTGACCCATGACACATTCATCAGGTGGTACAGGACAGCCGATTGAGACATTTCAGCACATGGACATACCCCCTACCTTATAAATAAATCTGATCTGGCCGCCATTTTACATTCAGTGTTTTGCCAGTGTAGGGAGAGGTTGCTGTGTGGAGCAGGAACAGGCTGTTAGGGACACCAAACGCTAGCTAGTAGGGCCACAAAAGTCTTTTTAAGGACTGGTATAGGTGTGCTATCGATATGTGTGATACACAGAGGGGTGCGATATACTTATAATATACTTTTATAATGAGTCAAAAACACATAGATCTACAGGGTGGGCCATTTATATGGATACCTTAATAAAATGGGAATGGTTGGTGATATTAACTTCCTGTTTGTGGCACATTAGAATATGTGAGGGGGGAAACTTTTCAAGATGGGTGGTGACCATGGTCGCCATTTTGAAGTCGGCCATTTTGAATCCAACTTTTGTTTTTTTAATAGGAAGAGGGTCATGTGACACATCAAACTTATTGGGAATTTCACAAGAAAAACAATGGTGTGCTTGGTTTTAACTTTATTCTTGCATGAGTTATTTACAAGTTTCTGACCACTTATAAAATGTGTTCAATGTGCTGCCCATTGTGTTGGATTGTCAATGCAACCCTCTTCTCCCACTCTTCACACACTGATAGCAACACCGCAGGAGAAATGCTAGCACAGGCTTCCAGTATCCGTAGTTTCAGGTGCTGCAAATCTCGTATCTTCACAGCATAGACAATTGCCTTCAGATGACCCCAAAGATAAAAGTCTAAGGGGGTAAGATCGGGAGACCTTGGGGGCCATTCAACTGGCCCACGACGACCAATTCACTTTCCAGGAAACTGTTCATCTAGGAATGCTCGGACCTGACACCCATAATGTGGCGGTGGGTGCATCATCTTGCTGGAAAAACTCAGGGAACGTGCCAGCTTCAGTGCATAAAGAGGGAAACACATCATCATGTAGCAATTTCGCATATCCAGTGACCCCCTTAGACTTTTATCTTTGGGGTCATCTGAAGGCAATTGTCTATGCTGTGAAGATACGAGATGTGCAGCACCTGAAACTACGGATACTGGAAGCCTGTGCTAGCATTTCTCCTGCGGTGTTGCTATCAGTGTGTGAAGAGTGGGAGAAGAGGGTTGCATTGACAATCCAACACAATGGGCAGCACATTGAACACATTTTGTAAGTGGTCAGAAACTTGTAAATAACTCATGCAAGACGCCACGGAGAAAGGCTGAAGCGTGGGACGCCACGGCAGAAGTCCTCCCGCGGACCTGAGTGAGCCCACAGAGGACGCAGTGAGTAACACTAAATACAAGTGGAAATATACCGAACCGCTACAAGAAAAGCGGTATCAGCACTGAGATTACAAATGTGCTGGACAATTGACTTTGTACATCTAGCATACTGAAACCCCGATACCGCTATAGATGATAGACAATCTGATCTCGGTCTAAAATAATATTTCATCCTAGACCATTCAATATCTTGTATTTCAGATGATATTATAAGACCTCAATTGCTACGCATTTAGGACTGTGTGGCTTTATATGAGACTATGAAGTGTTAAATAGATCTGTATCAGATAATCATTATTGAATATATTTGAAGTGCAATATCTATCAGCTTCTGTTTGCTTCGCAGACGACTGTGATCCAATAGCCCTACCGAATAGGAGAGACACGGATGCAGCCTGCTGCGGCTGGCAGTCAGAACTTGATACATTAGAGATACCCATCTCTCTGGCTTACACATAAGCTATATATACGTTTTATGTCATTTTATGAATTTTACCCTGGTGCACACAGGACACACGTTAATTGTTTAATAAATAATTTTATTTGATTCCCACGTGTATGCCGAATTGTTTGAGTGCCGGTTCTATCCAATTTTTACTATATCCATTAGAACCAAGGGGGTGTTTCTTTGAACCTGTGCACCTATCGTGACAAATCAGAGTGAGCCATCTGCTTATCACCTTTTGTATAATATACTTTCTATGTTAGAAAGTATATTATCGTGCATTTGTATTGTGCGGCAGTTGTGTGCGGTTCTGCTGCGATACTGCAGGTATATAGAGGGACAAGTGTTATTGGAACAAATCATTTCTACTGGTGTGATATACCAGTCCCCCCCAAAAAAACTGATTGAAGCGGGGTGTTATATGCCAATATACTTTTTATATAGTTCATCTGGGTACTGTATAGTGCATTTGCGCATGCGCGTACCCGAAAATTATATTGCCGATATTTCGCACTGAAAAAAATAATAACTGGAGATCGCAAATTCGAATAATACATCTGGTATGTCACTGTCCATGTTGTGGGACTATTTGTGCACTTCTAGTAATTATTTATTGGCTGCAAATATGAGCTGAAGGTTTTTCAGGTTTGCCTGCCATTAAAATGAATGGGACCCGCCGTGAACTTGCGGTTCGCGAACATTTGATCGCGTTCGCGAACCGTCCCAGATTAATAATGCCAGACCAACAGGGGAATTATACGTGAGGTCACGGTGTGAGCAATAGGTGGGCCGAGGTACCGTAAATACAGTTCTGGTTACTCACGGTTATGTCGTCCCTGGGCAGGTCTGCACAAGTGATGAGGAGAACGGCACAAGAATTCTCTGGGGCACACTCTGGTGTAAGGGACACAGGCCAGATGGTGGTTTGTGGTGCCCTTGTTGTTCTGTATTAATTTTCCTATGGCAATGTCCCTTGTAGTCAGGATGCCAGTACCTTTTGTGGTGGTACAACCATTTACTGTAGTGTTAACTGAGGAACCGAAGACTGAGACAAGGATGGTGCAATCCAACTTATTACTTTTACTGAACTTTGCTCCTGGTAACATTACATCTAAGTAATAAAGAGTCTGTTGGTACATCCAAGTATGAAATACAGTCTCATGCATACAGGGGTAAGGTAATGTAAGTCCTCAGAAGAAACAGGCTCTTAGTCCTATATATATATATATATATTTATGGTCAGGGCTAGGAAAGACGTCGGCGTACGCAGAGACTCCCGCCCTGAGCAAGGTGGCTGAATTATGCCGGGAGCCACGTCGTGGGTACACCAAGAAAGGGGGCATACCCAGTGGAAGCTGGAAAAAGGGGCGGGAGGGAGGGGCGTGATGCTCGGGCACCTGGCCGGTAACGAGGGGCATAAGTAGCCAGACGCCCCTCCCACAAATGCAGGCTGGTAACAGCCTTACCTATTTATGGTCAGGGCTAGGAAAGACGTCGGCGTACGCAGAGACTCCCGCCCTGAGCAAGGTGGCTGAATTATGCCGGGAGCCACGTCGTGGGTACACCAAGAAAGGGGGCAAAAACAACAATTAGGAACAACTCTTTATTATAAGAATTACAAAGCCAAGGAACAAAAGGCACGAGATATCTCTACTTGAGGGTTGGGGATGTATCTGGTGAAACAAGAGGACCGCCACCGCCCCATGCACCGAATAACATGAGCTGGCACCTGATGCCGAGATGCTGCGGAGGCCACCCCTATGCGGAAAGAATGCCCCGATATTACTTTAGGATCATAACCTAGACCTTGGGCAATGGCACGGATATAGGATAGGAACTGCGAGGTATTGAGAGGTTTGCCTGCGTGTGGCAGGAGCGGGCTGTCTGGAAGTGAGTCCTGAATATGTAACAATAATTGGTGCAGCACCTGAACCGGGCACCAATTGTTGATGGTCGGGTAGAATTTGACCTCAGTGAAAGGACCCGTCTGGCTGGTTTTGGTGGAGGGTAGGAGGAGAGTATAATGACCACGGCCCCATGACAGATGTTGCTTCAAAGGATGGCTCTGACAGTTTGAGCCGGCTAGAACTTCCCCGGGCCTAAGGAACCCATAAAAAATTAGATACAAGGCCACTTTCAGAATCAGGCTAGTGGAGGGCCCAAAAGGATTACCGTCCAACGATAAGGAGAGATCCCTAAACAACTCGCTAGACACTGGTTGCCTACGGCTAACGGACCCCTTACCCTCCTTTTGAATACCCCGAAGGGTGGCCTTAATAGCCTGGACGGAGAAAAAGGACCTGCGGTGAGGATTAGTCAGCATGAAGTGGTGTTGTAGTCCGGCTAAATAAAGTTTGATGGTATTGTGCGACAGAGATAGTTGAGAGTGACAATGAGCTAAGAAGGACATGATATAGGAGGTTTCGGAATGATGACCCCTCGGATGAATCTTGGAGAATTTATCAAACGCTCTCAGGCCGGCCTGATAATGCCTCGCCGTATTGCGCGACAGAGATTTTCTGACCAGACCCTTGGCTTCGTCTATGAGAGAATCTAGACCAGAGTGAGGGTGCCGAATTGAGGCACGGGCGCACCTGACCGATCCGCGTCGGGCATTTCCTGAAAAAAAAACGGAAAATTAAAGCGGGAAAGAGCGTCCGCGGCCCTATTCTGTTCGCCTGAAATGTGGACACATTGCATATGAAAATTGTGGTGGAGGGACAACCAGATTAGTTTGCGCAACAAGGCCGTGATCTTGAAGGACTGGGCCCTGCCTTTGTTAACAATGTCCACCAAGGTCTGACTATCCGTGACGAAGGTCACAGAAGCGTTAGACCAATTGTGACCCCAAACCTGAGCTGCCGCCACGACGGGATACAGTTCCAGAAGGGGAGAAGATTTGAGAACTGCTGAGTCTGAGGCTAATTCTGGCGGCTAAGCGGCGGCCAGCCAGTGGGACCTGAAAATGGCAGCGAACCCGGAGGAACCCGCGGCATCGGAAAAAACAAGGGGAGAAGAAGAGTCCCACTGTGGAACGAACAGGGAAATGCCATTCCAGTTGGAGAGAAAACTGTTCCACATGACCAGGTCCGCGATGGCCTGGCTGTCCAGATGGACGACAGAATCCTGCTCTGGAGCAGAGGGCAGAAGACATAACAACCTGGAAAGAAAGGCCCTGCCTTGAGGCATAATTCTGGTGGCAAAGTTAAGCATCCCCAGCAAGGATTGCAACTCGACCTTGGTCAGAGAGTGGGACCGGACCGCCTGAGAGATAGCTGAGCGGATCCTAAGCAATTTCTCGCTGGGGAGGCTGGCCTCCATCTTGACTGTATCCAAAATGATGCCCAGGAAGGTGACCTTTGTGGCCGGACCCTCAGTCTTGGCGGCAGCGACAGGGACATGAAGACGGGAAAAAATGTCCAGCAGTGTGCGTGGAATGGATGGGACCTGTCTGGGCCTTTCTACAATAAGGAAGTCATCCAGGTAGTGGACGACCATGGATAAACCGCCGTGATGGATGAGGATCCAATGCAGGGCTTTGGCCAGTTGTTCAAAACGCCACGGGCTACTTTTAGACCCAAAGGTGAGCCGGTTGGCGAAGTAGAATTTATCCGCCCACTTGATGCCATAATACCTCCAAAGCTGCGGATGGATTGGAAGCTGTTTAAAAGCATCGGCTATGTAACGGAACGCCTAGCACCCCGACCGGGTTCCTCCATCGATAGATGCTCCTAGTGCTTCCAGAGGACTCCAAGCACTCCACTCGACACCGTCAGCACTGCAGACCCCTCAAACCGCCGAAGCTTGGTGGAGGTCTCGCCGTCTCCTACCCACCCTGGACCTACGACAAGGCTCCAGGCCCCAGTGGGTGAACCTCTCCTAAATCCAGAGACAGAAACCAGGAGCAAGCTCTTACAAGAGCTTATACTCAGGGGAGTATTATGATATAGCAATCCCCAAGAGTGTAGTTATCCCATGAGCCAAACATGAGCCAAGACTTCATGAAGGTATAAAACAGGCACTCTCTTTATTTTAACATACAAGCATTTTATACACATCTTCCAAAAAAGTTACCACCCCAGGGTTTTGTAAAAACAGCCAATAACCACGTACAATACACTCAGACACTCCCACACAAAATCCTCCCCTCTGTCCGTGATAGAATTACCTCACACTGGGTTGATGCAATCATCACAGGCAAGCAAATACACAATATCCTCTGTCCTGGAGACAACCAAGAAGTAATTCAATTATCTCTCAGGACAAAGGACATCGCCAATACACACAGAGAGACAATGGAACAGACCTCCCTACTCAACGTATACAATGTCCCACCCTTTTCAATACACATAGACATTTAACATCCCAAAATGGCACGAATTAGACCAGGGTTCAAGTTAGTCCAAGTCATTTGTGAACAAATGAGGCCTGGCTGATGAGAGGGCCCATAATCCTGGGGCAAGAGGCTAGTAAACAGTCCTCTCCAAAACCCAGTGGCGAGGTTGGTTTCGCCACAGGCTATATCTACCTTGGCCAACCAAGCCCCGGCCCCTGCTTGCAGAATGTACTGAATGGCCTCATCGACTGAAGAATATTGCATAGAATATTCCTCAGAGGGAATGAGTGGAGTTGAGACTGGGGATGGACGACATATGAGGCGCAGAGAGATCATAGAGGAGACGCTTTTTATTAGAAGATTGCTTTGTAACAAGGCCAATGGGACTGATGCGCCATGATTGGAATGGAATCTCTGAAAAAGGACCAATAATGAACCCTTTGTCGACCTCCGATTGGATGAGGGAAGTTACTGCTTCAGGATCGCTGGCAGCGGATAACAGATTGGGGCCTGCCCAGCAGCCCTGGGGAAGTGTAATAAGGCCAGTGTGGAAACCCTCTCTGAACCCATCCAACAAGAAGGTGACAAAAGGACGATCGGGGTGGTCCCGCAGAAGAACAGCCAGTAATTCCAAATTGATGTTGGCTAATCAGGAATCCTTGGCTGTCTTCCTGGGACAGGAGGGACGGGGATGAGCCCGAAAACAAAAGAGAACAAATGTGGAGCGCACGGCAGGAATTAAAGGCACAGCCCTTAGCATTAAAATTATTGCATACCTGGCTGCTACCGAGGTACACAATTGGTCTGCCCAGCTTATCTAAGGAAGATGAAGACCTGGAGGACCCGGAAGGACCTGGCGAGGGAGCTGACTGCGGGGCTTGCACCGGATTAGGGCACCACTCAGTGGAATGAAAAATGGACTGGCAGATGGCACAAAGAGGGGCCTTGAGACCCGCAAAGTGTCGGCAAAACAACTCCATGTCCAAGTCTGCCCAGTTTGACACGAACTGAAACTGGTTCAGAGCAGCAGCGGCTTTGGCAGAAAAAGAACGATGGTAGTCGTAAAAAGCCGAGCCGCCGTATTTGTGCCCCAAGTCCGTAATCCGGTACAAATAAGTATCCAACTCTTCCCTGCGAGCTGGCTGAGCGGAGCACACCACGTCCCTGTAGAGGCTGAAGGCCAGAATGAACTCAGAAATAGATAACTTCCTATTTAGCCGAGCATCCTTAGCCTTCAACACTACAGAAACCTCTCCGCAGTTGATGACCCGATTCTCAGAAATATCCCGGGAGGCAATAAGTATGGACACCAAATTCACGTCCTTGCCTGCCAGGATATCCTTTTTGATATGCTCCGGAACAAAATGAGAAGGGGCGATTTGAGGAGTTGCAGAAGGCCTACCTGCAACGTCCTGAGGAATGGCAGGGGTGGCTGCCGAACCTGGATATTGCGGCCTGGTTTCCAAGACTGCTACCCTAGCCTGAATGTCTGTGACCGAGCCAGCAAGACCACTGATGGAAGACTGGATCTGGGCTAGAGCCAGCTGTTTGGACTCGAAGTTGGATTGTTCCGCCATCGGACCCAAGGCCGTCATCAGCAGGCGATATAATTCAGCCTTGCGAGCAGACGCGGGATGCCGGATCCCCCTGCGATTAAGCTCAGCAATCAATTTCGGCACCGTCCAATTTCTCAAGGATGTGCCGCTGTTGTGCCCTGAGACGGAGGTTCCTGGCATGGAGATGTTGTCATCCATATCGGAGATGTGGGACATACTTGACCTGAGAAAAAAGATGAATTATGACCACCTAGAAAAATGGAAGAAGAAGCACAGACGGATGCGGAGAGAGCAGATGGGAGAATGTGAGAGACTGGAGGCGTGTAAAATGTTCATCGGATGAAAAAGACCTACCTGACAGGACACGAACGGATTTGGAAACCCGGCTCCAAAACCCCAATTGTTTATGTTGGAACTAATGAAATAAAATGACCCTGAGTATAAACCGACGTTTGACCCAGCCCCAGTAACCATCTCTAACCGACTTACCAGGGAATGCCTCAGAATTGCCTGGACGAAACGTAGGAAAAGCGCAAAAAGTAATAGCCAATCTAAAGGAAGGAAAAACAACGTCAGAATTAAAGATGATAGACGAGCGCCCTGAGTGATCCAGGAGAACACAGACACCCTGGGCGATCCAGGCACATTGAGACCCTGGGCGATCCAGAAGACACTAACACCCTGAAGGATCCAGGAGACACGGAGACCCTGGGTGGTCCAGGAGAACGGACAACCTGGGCGACCCAGGGACACCGACACCCCGAACGAACCAGGAGATACCGACAGCCTGAGCGATCCAGGGAATGTTAACCACATGAAAGTACCAAAACCGCAAGTTCTGGTAAAATGATGATAAAGCGGAGGAACAGACTGGACGACATGAGTATTGTCGCTCCGCGTTACCATCACATACATAGAGCCAGATCAACAGCTGCAGTAGCTCGCAGGACATCTGCTGAGCGCTGGATGTGAGGGACGTGTGTGGGCAGGTGAACCTGAAGTAAGTGCATAACTGCCCCTTAGCAAGCTGGCAGAGTGCAAACGGAACTGAGCCCCCTTGAATGGCCCGGGACCCCCACCTTGCATCAAGCCAAACGGCAAATGCTGGTGTGGCTCAGTTTATGACCCTACCAGCCTGCTAAAGAACCAGGACCTAACCAGCCCACTCATGACACCACGCACCGAATGTTAGCTGCATAATACCACACTGTGACGCCGCTCCCCGGCCCCGTCGCCTGTACTAGCGTGAGTGATTCATGCTGGGGGAGAGCGGCGTCTACACGTTGCACCACCGGGTGCTGGAATCCAGGGTAGGCGTGAGCCTAAGCCGGAGCAGAGCTAGCTGAGCCCCGATTACCTGGGAGCCTGACAGGAAGCGGGACCTCGGACGGAAGATGAGGGAGAGCGAATCCCCAAGTGATGCGTGATGCTCGGGCGCCTGGCTGGACGGTAACGAGGAGCATAAGTAGCCAGACGCCCCACCCACAAATGCAGGCTGGTAACAGCCTTACCTATATATATATATATATATATATATATATATATACAGTACAGACCAAAAGTTTGGACACACCTTCTCATTCAAAGAGTTTTCTTTATTTTCATGACTATGAAAATTGTAGATTCACACTGAAGGCATCAAAACTATGAATTAACACATGTGGAAATATATACATAACAAACAAGTGTGAAACAACTGAAAATATGTCATATTCTAGGTTCTTCAAAGTAGCCACCTTTTGCTTTGATTACTGCTTTGCATTCTCTTGATGAGCTTCAAGAGGTAGTCCCCTGAAATGGTTTTCACTTCACAGGTGTGCCCTGTCAGGTTTAATAAGTGGGATTTCTTGCCTTATAAATGGGGTTGGGACCATCAGTTGCGTTGAGGAGAAGTCAGGTGGATACACAGCTGATAGTCCTACTGAATAGACTGTTATAATTTGTATTATGGCAAGAAAAAAGCAGCTAAGTAAAGAAAAATGAGTGGCCATCATTACTTTAAGAAATGAAGGTCAGTCAGTCAGCCGAGAAATTGGGAAAACTTTGAAAGTAAGGGCTATTTGACCATGAAGAAGAGTGATGGGGTGCTGAGCCAGATGACCTGGCCTCCACAGTCACCGGACCTGAACCCAATCAAGATGGTTTGGGGTGAGCTGGACCGCAGAGTGAAGGCAAAAGTGCCAACAAGTGCTAAGCATCTCTGGGAACTCCTTCAAGACTGTTGGAAGACCATTTCAGGGGACTACCTCTTAAAGCTCATCAAGAGAATGCCAAGAGTGTGCAAAGCAGTAATCAAAGCAAAAGGTGGCTACTTTGAAGAACATAGAATATGACGAATTTTCAGTTGTTTCACACTTGTTTGTTATGTTTGTAATTCCACATGTGTTAATTCATAGTTTTGATGCCTTCATAGTCATGAAAATAAAGAAAACTCTTTGAATGAGAAGGTGTGTCCAAACTTTTGGTCTGTACTGTATATATATATATATATATATATATATATATATATATATATAAAAGCTACTGCTTCATAGGCTTTGAAGTAATAAAAGTCTTTGGCTGGTAATAACTCTCGTCTGATTCTAACCTGACTTGAAGGTGGTTTTCTGAATCTTTGAACTTCTATTTTCCAGTGTTTTTCTGACAGATGGCCTATCTGTCCTCAGGGTTTTGTCACGGCCTATGGTGTGCGCTGTGACACTGTTGCTACACTTGCGGTTGCCCGTGGCAATGTGTTGCTGTGTGAGCATGCGCTGGCAGTGTCTCGGCCATCTGGGTGATTGCCAACTTTGTATAAATGCCAACTTTGTATAAAAAAAATGGGAAAAGTTGTCTTTTGCCGAGATATTTCTCTCACCCAGCATAGGTATATGTAAAATGACACCCGAAAACACATTGCCCAACTTCTCCTGAGTACGGCGATACCACATGTGTGACACTTTTTTGCAGCCTAGGTGGGCAAAGGGGCCCATATTCCAAAGAGCACCTTTAGGATTTCACAGGTCATTTTTTACACATTTTGATATCAAAATACTTCCCACACATTAGGGCCCCTAAATTGCCACAGCAGTATAACTACCCCACAAGTGACCCCATTTTGGAAAGAAGACACCCCAAGGTATTCTGTGAGTGGCATGGCGAGTTCCTAGAATTTTTTATTTTTTGTCACAAGTTAGTGGAATATGAGACTTTGTAAGGAAAAAAAAAAAAATCATCATTTTCCGCTAACTTGTGACAAAAAATAAAAAGTTCTATGAACTCACTATGCCCATCAGCGAATACCTTAAGGTGTCTACTTTCCGAAATGGGGTCATTTGTGGGGTGTTTGTACTGTCTGGGCATTGTACAACCTCAGGAAACATGACAGGGGCTCAGAAAGTCAGAGCTGCTTCAAAAAGCAAAAATTCACATTTTTGTACCATAGTTTGTAAACGCTATAACTTTTACCCAAACCATTTTTTTTTTTACCCAAACATTTTTTTTTATCAAAGACATGTAGAACAATAAATTTAGAGAAAAAATTATATATGGATGTCGTTTTTTTTGCAAAATTTTACAACTGAAAGTGAAAAATGTCATTTTTTTGCAAAAAAAAACGTTAAATTTCGATTAATAACAAAAAAAGTAAAAATGTCAGCAGCAATAAAATACCACCAAATGAAATCTCTATTAGTGAGAAGAAAAGGAGGTAAAATTCATTTGGGTGGTAAGTTGCATGACCGAGCAATAAACGGTGAAAGTAGTGTAGGTCAAAAGTGTAAAAAGTGGCCTGGTCATTAAGGGTGTTTAAGCTATAGGGGGGCTGAGGTGGTTACGTATGGCCGTCTGCTATGCTTTGACTTTAAGACAATATAAAAATCCCCTTGAATACTTGCTTTAGTAGCCGGACACTGGTCACCCCGGAGGAGTGAGCTGTAGAAGTGGAATTCTCACCTCTGGGTGGAATCTTGTAGGCTTTAACCCTGGACTGTGGAGCCAACAGGGAGAAAGTAGAGAGGCAGGAGGCCTCCTTCCAGCAGCAAGCTACATCATGGCTGCACACTGACTAAACTTCAGGGAAGACCTAACTAGGCGAGAGCTAAGGTATATATACACTGTAACACTGCCCCATCTAGTGGAGAAACTCGTGTAGTGCACCCTAACTAGGCCTGTGTAAAGGATCTTACACATAGAATCACATAGTCACATGGGAGAATATGACATGAGATGAAGTGCAGCATACAGGCATAATATATGACAATAAAAAAACAATAAAACAAGTTTTCGGTGCGCACAATCACGTAGTGGGACACTGCACATGTGAGGGGGTGAGTTGGATCTCAGCTCTTCTTACTGGACCTCCACAGCGGACAGAAATGTCGCCAAATATTTGTGTGGATTTGTAAACCCGGTAACAGCAAAGTGGATGAGATTTTACTGAATTCCCTCCACGCTGCAGATATTTTCCTCCTAGACATTGAGGGCAGGTTTATAATTATTTTCCTCATTGAATTCAATGGAAATGAAGAAATCTGTGGTCAGGTGGTAGAGCGGAGTATTTATCTGTAGATTACCTGCAGACACTGTTTTACAATCACTAAACCCGATTCCTTAAGTTCCCAGGGTGACTCTTGCCCGATGCTTTCTGTATTCTGGCCCCCATAAGTGTTTTACTTAAAAATGTTCATTTTTTTTATTTTTTAAGGTAAATAAAGGCGAAAGAAGACATTCTATAAAGGTAAGCAAGGTATTGCAACATCAACATCTATTCAGCTATGCTGGTGATTTCATTAGCATAACATATATGACAGATGCACTTTATTTGTTGCGTTTTCATTTTCTATAAAAAGGCCCATTAAAATCTTCAGCACCAGGCCCACGATGCTCTTATCCGGCCCTGCCTCTCCTGACATGTCTGTTTTAGTGACTATTTGTATTCCCATAATCTAATTCCAGAGAATATTTCTAAGAATTCTATATTGTTCTGTTACTCTTTTATTCCTGCTAGAAATGTATAAAAAAAATAGGCATTTATAAGGCTGTTACCAGGTGGAGTTTACAATTGCACAGTCTGACACTGGGAGCTGTGCAATCAGTGCTGACAGTATCAGACTGTGGGGACACGCCGCATTGACATGAAACATGGTAGCATCCAGTTTGTTATTTATTGATATGTTTCTAGGTGGAATAGCAGAGGAATGACACAACACAGGGATAAAGAAAAGATTCTCCAGATAAGTTACTTCATGGGGACATGTCAGGAGGGGTGAGGGCTCCTCTGTGATGTGCTGTGGGTGTATCTGTACTTGGTCATATAAGACACTCAGTTTATAGAACTCAGTTTCTAGTATTTATTATTGAAGTAAATCTCCAAAAAGCTGATGAGGGCGGCCGCCAGAGATTTAGAGGAAGGAGCGGAGTGGGATGGAGGAAGGCAGGGACCATTTCATCCCCCAGATCTCCGGCTCTGGTGTTAATTTCCCAAGACAATTAGGAACAGGCTGACAGCAAATGTGGGGGTGTTCCAGTGGTGGGACCTCCATGAATTAGACCCCTATGCTGTATCTTGTGGATAGGCCATAAATGTCTGACATGGAAAGACCCCTTTAATCCTGGGGACTGTCAAATTAATGCATTTGGAGGCGTGGTCTATATAAATGGGAGTGGTCTGTGTGATTTTTGTCTCAGCTGTCCAGAAAATATTTAAGAGCGGTGGGCGACCCTGCTACAGGATCATGTGATTGGTCCATTATAGGAGAACATGTGTGCAGATTACTGATCTCTGAAGACGTTATGAAAAATATTATGTTATATACTATTTATTATTTATTTTTATTTTTTTTACTATATTATTTATCAATTTATTTGTATTTATTTTAATTACTTTGCACATTGTCTATAAGGTCAGTCACATGACTTCCTAGCCCCGGGCCCTGCATAACACATATCATTCAGATAGAACACCCAGAGGTTGGGGCTATGCTGGGAGGTGTAATTCCTTAGAAGGTAGAACATCATTGGTTGCTGTATGTTATAAATCCAGAGGTACGAGCTCTGCTAGAAGTTGTAGTTAGAATGTACTGGTTTGTAAAAAAAATAAAAATAAAAGTTTTATATTGTTTAAAAACTTCCATTAACTGGACTGAGCCATTGGCTGCCGATACTTGTGATGTCATCACCTTCTAGAATGGCTCCGCCCCCAAGTGACTGTGACATCACTCAGGAGTTCTATGTCGGGCATTGGAACCATCATTTCTGTGCAGTTGTATTGGTATGCTCAGGAGACTGCAGCATATTATTGATTGCTCCCCATTTTTGGGAATCTCATTGAACATATTTTGCATCCAGAGTCTTTAAAAATGGAAAATCTCAGAAATTCTACCCGAAGAGGTAAGTGATCTCCTACGTACATAACATACATGTTCTGGTACCTACCAATCACCGGCCTCAGGTGAGATTCTTGGGGAGGTATTTGGACTTTTTAGTCATTTATATGATGTTTTGTTATTAGGACACAGATCGGGAAGATCAGCCCCAGAAGGTGCCGCTCGTACCCGCGGTCTTCCTGGAGGCCAGAATTCCAGAGCACGTCAGGCTCGACCGGCGCCATATGGACAGCGGACAGCCATGACTGGAGAAGAGCGGGCGTCCACTCCAGGGAGACGCAGAAGAACATCTACTGCCCCCAATAACACCACTGGCTGGAGGAGGACACGGCAGGCAGTGCGCCAGTTACACCAGGCGCTGGAGGAGCTGCCCATTAACATCATGGGCACAGCCGGCTCCAGAGGAGGTTGTGTCATCTGCCTCCTGGAGTTCGAGGTGGGAGAGTCGGTCACCACTCTCCCCTGCTCCCATGATTTCCATGGAGCCTGTATAAGACCTTGGCTCCTGGAGAATCCAGTCTGCCCCCTGTGTCGCTCCCCGCTGCTGACCAGATAATGGAGGACTGATATGGTATGTGGATTGTGTACCCTGTATAGAATAAGCCCCTTACACAGAAGTCACCTCATCAGCCGTCAACCAAGGAGCTGGAGGGTTGTCAGGTGAAGCATTCGCAGAATGCACGGCCGGGCGCTCTATTTCGCTTCCTTGTGTATTGGCCCCTGGACCAGTTATTGGGGTCTTTTCCCTGATCTGGTAGCGCTGGTTCTGATCCTTGATTTTGTATTTGATTTTAGTTATGATCCGATCTGTTTTGACTATGATTTTGGATGATCCCTCTGTACCGCGCACTCGGCTCTGATTGACCCTGGACCGTACGACTATTCTTCTGCCTCCTGATTCTGTACCACGCACTCGGCTCTGCTTGATCCTCGTTGATGACCACTAAACCGTACGACTATTCTTCTGCCTCCTGATTCTGTACTGCATACTCAGCCCTACTACATCTTCATTGTTCCTCTTCGGGTTGTCTGACCATCCTCCTGATCATTGCACCTGTTCTACGATCTCAGCCTGCTAGTCCTATACATCATAGTAGGTGAATAGACTTTCCATTCGGTGTCCCTCATTGTACTCGTACCTCTAATCCTCCTAATGAACCAGCGGGCAAGTGACAAGAACCAAGTCCTGGCCCCAACACAGAGCCTTACACCCCAAACTCAGTCATGAGAAGGGGGTGCACGGGAATTGTGCCATCCTGGAGGAGATTTCTCTAGACATGGGAGACGCAGATGGTGACAATTCTGCATCTTCCATCTTCATTTCAGCAGGTTCTGAAGTTCAGATCTGGAGGATCCTGTAAATGCAGACGTTACTCCCAGGAGATGTTGTCGCGTCTATAATGTTGTCTTTTCTATTTTTCAGATTCTTTGGGGATGATTCGTGGCTTCAAGGGGAAGATCATCTCCAGTTTTCACCAGTCCCTGCTGTGGACACAACGCGTTCAGCTCGGCCACATCCAGTGACTTCTGCGCCATCTTGCTATCTGCTCCATGTCGGCAGCTGCTCCAAAAAAGAGCAAATATAAATGTGGACTTTGTAATGTACTATAAAGACATTCTAGGCAAATACGTCACATATAATATATTTATATCACTGGTCTGAGTGAATAATGGGTGTTGACACTTTTCGGTGCTTGACGGGGAAACATGGGCGACAATCATAAGTAAGGGCAATAAAGTCCATGGCAAGTAATAAAGAGTCCCAATAAGTATTGGCATATATCAAAGTGCAAATATAGTATTTTAGCATATAAAACGTTTGAGAGATAATCACAGAAAATGTCCTTCTGGGCATATGGCTTAAAACATTATAAAACATCCCAAATCAACCTGAAAAAAGGGTTAAAGGGAAAACATGTGCAAAAACAGGCACAAACGTGATGAAGAAAGTCTTGTCCGACAGAAGATAATAGGTCCAATGAACGAAGCTTTCTCCTGGTAGGTGGTTCGGATGGGCTCCAGTGGGACCTCTTGTTCAGTCTCTGGGAGACAAGTTTCATCTGAGTCCTCCCAATTTTCTGACTTAGGCTGCAGCCTGGTCACCGCTGTAGCGTACGGACCTCTCAGGCCCTCAGCAGGGGTGAATTCCACTTGTTCCCCCTCCCAGAGTTTATGCATGTACCCAGGTAAGTAATTCCGCTTGACGGACCTTCGATTAACATATAGGTCCCGGCCTGTAGTGTGATCTTTGATGAATCCAAAACCCCGGTTCTTATCAAAAGTGACGACCGTGCCCGACCTCCGTTCCAAGCGGGGCTGACAGTCTCTAGGGTCCTCATGGATGGTTTTAACGACCTCCTCAAAGTAAATTTTTGTTTCAGTCGTCTTGAGCACCGCAGCGGCGCCTATCTCTTCCATGAGAGCAGGCCACAAGGAACTCAGCCTGAGAAAACTCTCACATGGCTGCCGGCAGGGGTAGGGCGACATCTCCGATCCCGGAGAGTAGGCAGGTGGCTCACCCATCTCTTGTCCTGTCCCGGGCTGTGGCCCCCTAAGCGCAGAAGTCTCTCTTGTTGCTCCGCTCGCTGACATGTCCGGCAAAGCAGTCACTTCCAGTATCTCCGAAGGCAGACTCCGCCTTGTCTCTAGCACGCCCCCTAGGTACTCCAGTATAGGGGTGGCGGCGCGTATATTGTCCATGCAAATTAGGTTATGGCACAGCAGAAATACCATTCCCGCTTCTCAGCACAGTGGCGCCAATATTTTCACGCTTTGAGGGGGCTGTGACTTAGTTTTTACCGCCAAGCTTCTCTGTGATGGCGCAGCAAACAACCACAAGTACTTCAGGCGGCAATTTTAAGTGTAAAACAGTCCATTCAAATAAAGCAAGCAGCGCTATTGACTTTTGAAAAATCCACAATTTTGCAGTTTTAAAGATGCGGTTTTGTAGTAGAAGTGTAGCGCAATACATGCAGACAGTCTCTAAACAGCCTAAACAGGTTTTTTTGGGCCCAATAAAAGCAATCCAACAGTTGGGGCTCATTCACAATAGGCAGTCTGTAATGGCGCAGGGGTTTTCAAATCCTGTTCACACAGTTCAGTAAAGGCACAAAGGAATGAATCCTGTTCGCGGTGACGCCAAGATTAATTATGCGGTATGTCAGATAGAGATGGCCTTGCGGTTCGCCCGGTGGTCGTTTTGCGGCGAACTTTGCGTGTTCGCAATTCGTCGAACATATGGAGAAATTTGCGACCGCCATATTCTTTTACATTATGAAGAACTTTGACCCATGACACATCCATCAGGTGGTACAGGACAGCCAATTGAGACCTTTTAAGCACATGGACATACCCCTTACCTTATAAATAAATCTGATCTGGCTGCCATTTTACATTCAGTGTTTTGCCAGTGTAGGGAGAGGTTGCTGTGTGGAGCAGGGACAGGCTGTTAGGGACACCAAACGCTAGCTAATAGGGCCACAAAAGTCTTTTTAAGTACTAGTATAGGTGTGCTATCAATAGGTGTGATACACAGAGGGGTGCGATATACTTATAATATACTTTAATAATGAGTCAAAAACACATAGATCTATATAGTGATCACCTGGAAGTCAGGGGCTAGGGTCTTACTCCTTTTTTATATAGGGTAAGGTTCCAGACAGGGTCGCTCTTATTAGGGCGGGTGGTCTCTGGTTAGGCTATCAGGGCCAGAATACCACCCCCCTGTAGGGCAATATCAGGGACAGTTCTTTGCCCACCCTGTCCTTCAATACCACATCATTATCTAACCCAGGGATGGATGTTTTTTGCTTTCCCTCCGGGATTCATGGATGTGCACTGGAACCCCCCGGATTGTGGTAGGACATATGGTTTCTGATTTGATGCAGCCGAGCACTTGTTATTGCCTACCACATCTATGCTTTTTGCTTAACTTTAATAATTAAATTTATTTTCATTTTGAGGGATATCTTTTCCATTCACACGTCCGCAAAATGGGTCCGCATCCGTTCCGCAATTTTGTGGAACGGGTGCAGACCCATTCATTTTCAATGGAGCCGGAATGTGATGTCCGCATACGCATTTGAGGATCCGCATCCGTGCTTCCGTTTCCGCAAAAAAAATAGAACATGTCCTATTCTTGTCTGCAATTGCAGACAAGATTAGGCATTTTGTATTATAGTGCCGGCAATGTGCGGTCCCCAAATTGTGGAATGCACATTGCCGATGTCTGTGTTTTGCAGATCCGCAAAACACTTACATTATTAAAGGTTATGTTTTATCTTCATGTATATTCTAATGGATTGCCTTCCATGTACAATGTTATAATATACTTTCTATGTTAGAAAGTATATTATAGTGCATTTGTATTGTGCGGCAGTTGTGTGCGGTTCTGCTGCGATACTGCAGGTATATAGAGGGACAAGAGTTATTGGAACAAATCATTTCTACTGGTGTGATATACCAGTCGCCCCCCCAAAACTGATTGAAGCGGGGTGTTATATACCAATATAGTTTCTTTATAGTGCATTTCGGTACTGTATAGTGCATTTGCGCATGCGCGTACGCGAAAATTATATTGCCGATATTTCGCACTGAAAAAAATAATAAATGGAGATTGCAAATTTGAATAATACATCTGGTATGTCACTGTCCATGTTGTGGGACTATTTGTGCACTTCTAGTAATTATTTCTTGGCTGCAAATATGAGCTGAAGGTTTTTCAGGTTTGCCTGCCATTAAAATGAATGGGACCCGCCGTGAACTTGCGGTTCGCGAACATTTGATGGCGTTCGCGAACCGTCCCGGCAGATTAATGATGCCAGACCAACAGGGGAATTATAAGTGAGGTACGGTGTGAGCAATAGGTGGGCCGAGGTAAATACAGTTCTGGTTACTCACAGTTATGTCGTCCCTGGGCAGGTCTGCACAAGTGATGAGGAGAACTGCACAAGAATTCTCTGGGGCACACTCTGGTGTAAGGGACACAGGCCAGATGGTGGTTCATGGTGCCCTTGTTGTTCTGTATTAACCACCTCCGGACCGCTGTACGCACAGACGCGTCCTGGAGGTGGTTGATTCATTCCTCCTGGACGCGCCGGCGCGTCCTCTCGCGAGACGCGAGATTTCCTGTGAACGCGCGCACACAGGCGCGCGCGCTCACAGGAACGGAAGGTAAGAGAGTTGATCTCCAGCCTGCCAGCGGCGATCGTTCGCTGGCAGGCTGGAGATGTGTTTTTTTTAACCCCTAACAGGTATATTAGACGCTGTTTTGATAACAGCGTCTAATATACCTGCTACCTGGTCCTCTGGTGGTCCCATTTGTTTGGATCGACCACCAGAGGACACAGGTAGCTCAGTAAAGTCCCACCAAGCACCACTACACTACACTACACCCCCCCCCCGTCACTTATTAACCCCTTATTAGCCCCTGATCACCCCTAATCACCCCTGATCACCCCATATAGACTCCCTGATCACCCCCCTGTCATTGATTACCCCCCTGTCATTGATCAACCCCCTGTAAAGCTCCATTCAGATGTCCGCATGATTTTTACGGATCCACTGATAGATGGATCGGATCCGCAAAACGCATCCGGACGTCTGAATGAAGCCTTACAGGGGCATGATCAATGACTGTGGTAATCACCCCATATAGACTCCCTGATCACCCCCCTGTCATTGATTACCCCCCTGTCATTGATCACCCCCCTGTAAAGCTCCATTCAGACGTCCGCATGATTTTTACGGATCCACTGATAGATGGATCGGATCCGCAAAACGCATCCGGACGTCTGAATGAAGCCTTACAGGGGCATGATCAATGACTGTGGTTATCACCCCATATAGACTCCCTGATCACCCCCCTGTCATTGATTACCCCCCTGTAAAGCTCCATTCAGACGTCCGCATGATTTTTACGGATCCACTGATAGATGGATCGGATCCGCAAAACGCATCCGGACGTCTGAATGAAGCCTTACAGGGGCATGATCAATGACTGTGGTGATCACCCCATATAGACTCCCTGATCACCCCCCTGTCATTGATCACCCCCCCTGTCATTGATCACCCCCCCTGTCATTGATCACCCCCCCTGTCATTGATCACCCCCCTGTCATTGATCAACCCCCCCTGTCATTGATCAACCCCCCTGTCATTGATCAACCCCCCTGTCATTGATCAACCCCCCTGTCATTGATCACCCCCCCTGTCATTGATCACCCCCCTGTAAGGCTCCATTCAGACATTTTTTTGGCCCAAGTTAGCGGAATTATTATTTTTTTTTCTTACAAAGTCTCATATTCCACTAACTTGTGACAAAAAATTAAATCTCACATGAACTCACCATACCCCTCACGGAATCCAAATGCGTAAAATTTTTTAGACATTTATATTCCAGACTTCTTCTCACGCTTTAGGGCCCCTAGAATGCCAGGGCAGTATAAATACCCCACATGTGACCCCATTTCGGAAAGAAGACACCCCCAGGTATTCCGTGAGGGGCATATTGAGTCCATGAAAGATTGAAATTTTTGTCCCAAGTTAGCGGAACGGGAGACTTTGTGAGAAAAAAATAAAAAATATCAATTTCCGCTAACTTGTGCCAAAAAAAATAAATTTCTATGAACTCGCCATGCCCCTCATTGAATACCTTGGGGTGTCTTCTTTCCAAAATGGGGTCACATGTGGGGTATTTATACTACCCTGGCATTCTAGGGGCCCCAAAGCGTGAGAAGAAGTCTGGTATCCAAATGTCTAAAAATGCCCTCCTAAAAGGAATTTGGGCCCCTTTGCGCATCTAGGCTGCAAAAAAGTGTCACACATCTGGTATCTCCGTACTCAGGAGAAGGTGGGGAATGTGTTTTGGGGTGTCATTTTACATATACCCATGCTGGGTGAGATAAATATCTTGGTCAAATGCCAACTTTGTATAAAAAAATGGGAAAAGTTGTCTTTTGCCAAGATATTTCTCTCACCCAGCATGGGTATATGTAAAAAGACACCCCAAAACACATTCCCCAACTTCTCCTGAGTACGGAGATACCACATGTGTGGCACTTTTTTGCAGCCTAGGTGGGCAAAGGGGCCCATATTCCAAAGAGCACCTTTTGGATTTCACTGGTCATTTACCTACTTACCACACATTAGGACCCCTGGAAAATGCCAGGGCAGTATAACTACCCCACAAGTGACCCCATTTTGGAAAGAAGACACCCCAAGGTATTCCGTGAGGGGCATGGCGAGTTCCTAGAATTTTTTATTTTTTGTCACAAGTTAGTGGAAAATGATGATTTTTTTTATATTTTTTTTTTTTCATACAAAGTCTCATATTCCACTAACTTGTGACAAAAAATAAAAACTTCCATGAACTCACTATGCCCATCAGCGAATACGTTGGGGTCTCTTCTTTCCAAAATGGGGTCACTTGTGGGGTAGTTATACTGCCCTGGCATTCTAGGGGCCCAAATGTGTGGTAAGGAGTTTGAAATCAAATTCTGTAAAAAATGACGAGTGAAATCCGAAAGGTGCTCTTTGGAATATGGGCCCCTTTGCCCACCTAGGCTGCAAAAAAGTGTCACACATCTGGTATCTCCGTATTCAGGAGAAGTTGGGGAATGTGTTTTGGGGTGTCTTTTTACATATACCCATGCTGGGTGAGAGAAATATCTTGGCAAAAGACAACTTTTCCCATTTTTTTATACAAAGTTGGCATTTGACCAAGATATTTATCTCACCCAGCATGGGTATATGTAAAATGACACCCCAAAACACATTCCCCAACTTCTACTGAATACGGAGATACCAGATGTGTGACACTTTTTTGCAGCCTAGGTGGGCAAAGGGGCCCACATTCCAAAGAGCACCTTTCGGATTTCACTGGTCAGTTTTTACAGAATTTGATTTCGAACTCCTTACCACACATTTGGGCCCCTAGAATGCCAGGGCAGTATAACTACCCCACAAGTGACCCCATTTTGGAAAGAAGAGACCCCAAGGTATTTCGTGATGGGCATAGTGAGTTCATGGAAGTTTTTATTTTTTGTCACAAGTTAGTGGAATATGAGACTTTGTAAGAAAAAAAAAAAAAAAATCATCATTTTCCGCTAACTTGTGACAAAAAATAAAAAGTTCTATGAACTCACTATGCCCATCAGCGAATACCTTAGGGTGTGTACTTTCCGAAATGGGGTCATTTGTGGGGTGTTTGTACTGTCTGGGCATTGTAGAACCTCAGGAAACATGACAGGTGCTCAGAAAGTCAGAGCTGCTTCAAAAAGCGGAAATTCACATTTTTGTACCATAGTTTGTAAACGCTATAACTTTTACCCAAACCATTTTTTTTTTACCCAAACATTTTTTTTTTATCAAAGACATGTAGAACAATAAATTTAGAGCAAAATTTATATATGGATGTCATTTTTTTTGCAAAATTTTACAACTGAAAGTGAAAAATGTCATTTTTTTGCAAAAATATAGGATTACACTTACCGGTAATCATTTTTCCTTGAGCCTATGACAGCACCCATGGATAGCATCCGCCCCCTTCCTCAGGACAGGAAACAGGAAGCACAGCTTCTTCAAAAGGGAGGTACAACCCCCAACATGCCAGTCCTATTCCAAGAACTAAGGAGACAAAAAACCAGACTACACCGCAACAAATCTACAACAGAACAAATGCTTATATCCGTGTGCATATAGAAGTATATGTAAACACACACGTACATATATAAATATATATATATATTTTTTTTTTTTTTTTTTTTTATTTGGGAGGGAATTAGGCGGGTGCTGTCATAGGCTCAAGGAAAAATGATTACCGGTAAGTGTAATCCTATATTTCCCCCCTCGCCTATGACAGCACCCATGGATATCTAGGCGAGATTATCTAGGGTGGGACAACTGCTTGGAGGACTTTACGCCCAAACCCTAAACCTTCCTGTGAAGGAAGCTGCAGTCTATAGTGCTTAAAGAAGGTATGAGAAGAGCTCCACGTAGCAGCTCTACAAATCTGGTCAATAGAAGCGGAAGCTCTTTCTGCCCAGGTTGTAGACACCGCTCTTGTTGAGTGTGCTCCAAACCCGGCAGGAGGAGGAACCCCTTTAGAGGAATATGCAAGATAAATGGCTTGCTTTATATATCTGGCAATGGACTGAGAGGAAGCAGGGGAGCCCTTCTTCTGTCCCTGAAAGGAAACCACCAGTTTAGAGGACGACCTCCAATCCCGAGTGGCAGAAAGGTATTGAATTAGACACCTTCTAACATCAAGGCAGTGGAATTCCTTTTCCTTCTGATTCCTGGGTGAGGAACAGAAGGAAGGTAAAACTATATCTTGAGACCGGTGAAAGGATGATGAAACCTTTGGAAGGAAGGCAGGGTCAGGAGATAAAATAACCCTATCTTCTAAAATATTAAGATATGGTCTCTCGATTGAGAAGGCCGATATCTCACTCACTCTTCTAGCTGAAGTAATGGCTAGCAAAAAAACTAATTTATAGGTTAGGATCTTCATTGAGATATCCTCAATAGGCTCAAAGGGATCCCTGGTTAAGGCAGACAAGACTAAATTTAGATCCCAGGGGGGAACTCTAGACTTCTGGACGGGAGCAAGTTTAGAAATTGCAATTACAAATCTTTTAATCCAGGGGTGGTCTGCTAACTTATACTCAAAGAGAGCACTTAAGGCAGAGATATGAACCTTCAAAGTACTAGGCCTTAGTTTTTTATTCCAGCCCTCCTGGAGGAAGTTAAGGACTAGAGGTAATTCAGGGGGTTCCAAGACATTAACTGGCCTATCTGCAAATCTAAGGAAGGCCCTCCAAACCCTCAAATAGATTTTAGAAGTGACAGCTTTCCTACTGGACAAGAGGGTGTTTATCACTTCCCCAGAGAGACCCTTCATCTCTAGGATCCGCCTCTCAACAGCCAGGCTGTCAAGTGCAGGCTCTCTAATTCTGGATGAAGTATCGGCCCCTGCACTAGTAGCCCCGGGAAGACAGGAAGTACCCAGGGATCCGCTACTGACATCCTCCTTAGCCAGGAAAACCAGACCCTCCTGGGCCAAAAGGGGGCTATAGTAATTACTAGGGCCTTCTCCTCCCGAATCTTCCTCAGGACCCTTGGGAGTAGTTTTATAGGAGGGAAGGCGTACAGGAGGCCTACTCTCCATGATTGGGCCAATGCGTCCACTGCCGTGGGCCGCTCTGATGGGGACAGAGAGAAGAAACTTTTCACTTTTCTGTTCCCCCTTGTGGCAAAGAGATCTACCACCGGGAGACCCCAAAGAGCCACAATGTCGCTGAAGACCTGTTGATTCAGGGACCATTCCCCCTGTCGAACACAATGCCTGCTCAAAAAATCCGCCGTCACATTCTCCTTTCCCTTTAAGTGTACTGCTCTGATTGATGGAAGGAAAATCTCTGCTAACCCGAAAATCTCTTTGGAGAGGGACATTAGGTCTGGAGATCTGGTCCCCCCCTGACGATTGATATGAGCTACTGCCGTCATGTTGTCTGAGTAGACCAAAATATTTCTGCCTTTTAAGAGGTGGAGGCTCCTCTTCAAGGCCATGAGGATCGCTAGAAGCTCCTTGAAATTGTGAGATTTGGGAGGCTATAGCGGGCCTGAATGAGCCAGCTGTTGCCTCCCAGTTCTTTTTTAAATAAACCTCGGCTCTTCTGTCCATTGGATCCTTCAGAGTACCTGAGTCTTCAAACGGGAGTGCTGCTTTCTTAGAGATTTTTGCTACCGGAGCATCTAGCTTCGGGGCTCTATCCCAGTCAGCTGAGGCTTTGTCTTCGAAGGGATACTTTCTTTTTAAGGCAGACGGCACAAAAATTTTTCTATCTGGCCTACTCCATTCACTCTTAATTACTGAAGTTATGTTTTCATGTAGATCAAAACACTTCAGCCTCCTAGGCCCTAAGCCCTCAAACATGGAATCTCTCATGGACTGGGGTTCTGCCTGATCGTCAAGCCCCATAGTTGCCCTGACAATCCCAACTAGGGAATTAATGTTCTCTGGAAGGAACAGAGGTCTCCCTGCCAGTTGCTCATCCTGGGAGTGATCCGAGGACGGAAGTTCTCCTTCCTCCTCTAATCCCGATAACAACTCCTGATCACTTGAAGCGGGATTAGAGACAGCAGTGGAAGTGCAAGGGCGATCTTCAAGTAGATTACTCAAGGACTTCCTCACTGATTCTTTAACCTCATCCTTGATAATCTTTTTCAGGCTTGACAAGAGAGAAGGGGCCTCATCCTCCAGCAATTTGCTTACGCAGGCCTGGCAGGCAGGTTTACCCCAACCGGACGGTAGCTTTCCTTTGCAAATAGCACAGCCCCGTTCCTTGGACCTTGACCCCCTTTTCTCTTTGGAAGTCTAAACATATAAAATAAACAAAAGACTCCCATCAAGATCTGAAATGAATGAAAGAAAACAGGGCATTCACCCCTCTTACCCCCACCGGTACCAAGGAATCGTTGGTGGTTTCAGTGGGTTCTGCGCGCTGTGTGGGCTCCATTTTCTGCCACTGGCTTTCATCTATGGAGGTCACTGCAGGCCAAAACACCAGCCTGTAGTGAGAGCTGGCTGGATTTGAACTTGCCGGGCGCGAACCGGCACCCTCCTCTTCCGGCCCAAGGCCACGCCTCCTCCCACTGCAGAATCCGGAGGCCAGGATCCGGCGCCAACTAATGACGTCAGCGCCGGCCTGACCTACCCGGAAGTGATGGCGTCGCGCTCCACGCGAACGCCAACCGCAGCCGAACATACAGCACGGCCGCAGCGGTTCGCCGCGCTGGGGACACACAGGGCGGCCCCGACGGGGGGAGTGACCGGAACGAGGGGGGAGTCCAGAGGTCCAGGCTTCAGCAGCGGCTTCCAAGGAAGGCTTACGCCGCTCGGGTAGGCCCTCCTCCCACGGGTAACAAAACCAAGGGGCTCCCGCAGCTCCGTCTCTTAATGCTGTGCATCCACCCTGTCCCTTAGGACAGGAAACAGAACTGGCATGTTGGGGGTTGTACCTCCCTTTTGAAGAAGCTGTGCTTCCTGTTTCCTGTCCTGAGGAAGGGGGCGGATGCTATCCATGGGTGCTGTCATAGGCGAGGGGGGAAAAATCGTTAAATTTCGATTAATAACAAAAAAAGTAAAAATGTCAGCAGATATGAAATACCACCAAATGAAAGCTCTATTAGTGAGAAGAAAAGGAGGTAAAATTCATTTGGGTGGTAAGTTGCATGACCGAGCAATAAATGGTGAAAGTAGTGTAGGTCAGAAGTGTAAAAAGTGGCCTGGTCTTTCAGGGTGTTTAAGCACTGGGGGCTGAGGTGGTTAATGTGCCTATGGCAATGTCCCTTGTAGTTGTGATGCCAGTAACTTTTGTGGTGGTACAACCATTTACTGTAGTGTTAATTGAGGAACCGAAGACTGAGACAAGGATGGTGCAATCCAACTTATAACTTTTACTGAACTTTGCTCCTGGTAACATTACATCTAAGTAATAAAGAGTCTGTTGGTACATCCAAGTATGAAATACAGTCTCATGCATACATGTCCTCAGAAGAAACAGGCTCTTAGTCCTATATATATATATATATATATATATATATATATATATATATATACAGTACAGACCAAAAGTTTGGACACACCTTCTCATTCAAAGAGTTTTCTTTATTTTCATGACTATGGAAATTGTAGATTCACACTGAAGGCATCAAAACTATGAATTAACACATGTGGAATTATATACATAACAAACAAGTGTGAAACAACTGAAAATATGTCATATTCTAGGTTCTTCAAAGTAGCCACCTTTTGCTTTGATTACTGCTTTGCACACTCTTGGCATTCTCTTGATGAGCTTCAAGAGGTAGTCCCCTGAAATGGTTTTCACTTTACAGGTGTGCCCTGTCAGGTTTAATAAGTGGGATTTTTTGCGTTATAAATGGGGTTGGGACCATCAGTTGCGTTGAGGGGAAGTCAGGTGGATACACAGCTGATAGTCCTACTGAATAGACTGTTAGAATTTGTATTATGGCAAGAAAAAAGCAGCTAAGTAAAGAAAAACGAGTGGCCATCATTACTTTAAGAAATAAAGGTCAGTCAGCCGAAAAATTGGGAAAACTTTGAAAGTAAGGGCTATTTGACCATGAAGGAGAGTGATGGGGTGCTGCGCCAGATGACCTGGCCTCCACAGTCACCGGACCTGAACCCAATCAAGATGGTTTGAGGTGAGCTGAACCGCAGAGTGAAGGCAAAAGGGCCAACAAGTACTAAGCATCTCTGGGAACTCCTTCTGGGGACTGTTGGAAGACCATTTCAGGGGACTACCTCTTGAAGCTCATCAAGAGAATGCCAAGAGTGTGCAAAGCAGTAATCAAAGCAAAAGGTGGCTACTTTGAAGAACCTAGAATATGACGAATTTTCAGTTGTTTCACACTTGTTTGTTATGTATATAATTCCACATGTGTTAATTCATAGTTTTGATGCCTCCATAGTCATGAAAATAAAGAAAACTCTTTGAATGAGAAGGTGTGTCCAAACTTTTGGTCTGTACTGTATATATATATATATAAAAGCTACTGCTTCAGAACAGGCTTTGAAGTAATAAAAGTCTTTGGCTGGTAATAACTCTCGTCTGATTCTAACCTGACTTGAAGGTGGTTTTCTGAATCTTTGAACTTCTATTTTCCAGTGTTTTTCTGACAGATGGCCTATCTGTCCTCAGGGATTTGTCACGGCCTATGGTGTGCGCTGTGACACTGTTGCTACACTTGTGGTTGCCCGTGGCAACGTGTTGCTGTGTGAGCATGCGGTGGCAGTGTCTCGGCCATCTGCGTGATTGCCGTGACATGGTTGCCACGCATGTTGTTGCCTGTGGCAATGTGTAGCTTTCTATGCTTGTGTGTGAACTTCCCCTTTAAGTGGCTTCCTTCCTTTGTCTGGCGTTGGAAGGGTTAACTCCCTTCCTAGTGTTTTGTTAACACTGGGTTTATGTTTGTGTGGGTGTGGCTGCTTGGGCTATTTAGCCTCTGCTGGATGCCTGAAGCTGTGGGTTACTCCAGCCATGGTGTATGCTGGAGCTATCCTCCTGGTCTTCATATTCCATCTGTCCAGTGAGGGCCACCCTTGTGGTCATAGATGTTCTTGTGGTGTCTCACGTTATTGCAGCTATGGTGTCCTGGGTTCCTGTGTGGTTTGTGGTGTGTGCTGTGTCCTTTTATGTTGGTGTGGACATCATCACTTGTGCACGGGTTCCAGTCAGTGTGTCTGTGGCAGGTAAGTGTGTTATGGGTGTCGCTTACCTGCCATCTCCATATGCTGTATGTGTTCCCCTCTCCTTGCAGCCTGGCCTTAGATAGAGACTCCCTGTTCCTCCATTACTGCGATGAACAGGTCGTCTCTCCCCTGCTCCTAAGTGAGGGATTTCCAGGGAGACTCAGGATATTAGGTATCCAGGGTATGAGCCGTCCCACCATCGGGGTCCGCTCATACGGTGAGAGGATTAGGGATGTTGTAGGAAGTGACCTGCTCCCTTATTACTCCTTTTTGGCCTGGCTGATCCCCTTTACCCTTTGACACCGCATGGTGGGGGGTTTTCCCCACTCCCCACCGTGACAGGTTTAAACTGGAAGGTGTGGATGCCAGAAGCTTTGTCC
The DNA here is from genome assembly GCF_905171765.1 of Bufo bufo. Taxonomy (NCBI): domain Eukaryota; kingdom Metazoa; phylum Chordata; class Amphibia; order Anura; family Bufonidae; genus Bufo; species Bufo bufo. The sequence continues at coordinate 196,355,874 of NC_053391.1, read as the reverse complement.
TACACCTGCTTGCAAAGGTGCCTGGGAAGCCTTTAAGTATGGCCGTCTGCTATGCTTTGACTTTAAGACAATATAAAAATCCCCTTGAATACTTGCTTTAGTAGCTGGACACTGGTCACCCCGGAGGAGTGAGCTGTAGAAGTGGACTTCTCACCTCTGGGTGGAATCTTGTAGGCTTTAACCCTGGACTGTGGAGCCAACAGGGAGAGAGTAGAGAGGCAGGAGGACGCCCTACAGCAGGCAGCTACATCATGGCTGCACACTGACTAAACTTCAGGGAGACCTAACTAGGCCAGAGCTAAGCTATATATATACTGTAACACTGCCCCATCTAGTGGAGAAACTAGTGTAGTGCACCCTAACTAGGCCTGTGTAAAGGTTCTTACACATAGAATCACATAGTGACATGGGAGAATATGACATGAGATGAAGTGCAGCATACAGGCATAATATATGACAATAAAAAAACAATAAAACAAGTTTTCGGTGCCCACAATCACGTCGTGGGACACTGCACATGTGAGGGGGTGAGTTGGATCTCAGCTCTTCTTACTGGACCTCCACAGCGGACAGAAATGTCGCCAAATATTTGTGTGGATTTGTAAACCCGGTAACAGCAAAGTGGATGAGATTTTACTGAATTCCCTCCACGCTGCAGATATTTTCCTCCTGGACATTGAGGGCAGGTTTATAATTATTTTCCTCATTGAATTCAATGGAAATGAAGAAATCTGTGGTCAGGTGGTAGAGCGGAGTATTTATCTGTAGATTACCTGCAGACACTGTTTTACAATCACTAAACCCGATTCCTTAAGTTCCCAGGGTGACTCTTGCCCGATGCTTTCTGTATTCTGGCCCCCATAAGTGTTTTACTTAAAAATGTTTTTTTTTTTTTTTTTTTTTTTTTTAAGCTAAATAAAGGCTAAAGAAGACATTCTATAAAGGTAACCAAGGTATCGATACATCAACATCTATTCAGCTATGCTGGTGATTTCATAAGCATAACATATATGACAGATGCACTTTATTTGTTGCGTTTTTATTTTCTATAAAAAGGCCCATTAAAATCTTCAGCACCAGGCCCACGATGCTCTTAATCCGGCCCTGCCTCTCCTGACATGTCTGTTTTCGTGACTATTTGTATTCCCATAATCTAATTCCAGAGAATATTTCTAAGAATTCTGTATTGTTCTGTTACTCTTTTATTCCTGCTAGAAATGTATAAAAAAATAGGCATTTATAAGGCTGTTACCAGGTGGAGTTTACAATTGCACAGTCTGACACTGGGAGCTGTGCAATCAGTGCTGACAGTATCAGACTGTGGGGACACGCACCTTTGGCATGAAACATGGTAGCATCCAGTTTGTCATTTATTAATACGTTTCTAGGTGGAATAGCAGAGGAATGACACAACATAGGGATAAAGAAAAGATTCTCCAGATAAGTTACTTCATGGGGACATGTCAGGAGGGGTGAGGGCTCCTCTGTGATGTGCTGTGGGTGTATCTGTACTTGGCCATATAAGACACTCAGTTTATAGAACTCAGTTTCTAGTATTTATTATTGGAGTAAATCTCCAAAAAGCTGATGAGGGAGCGGCCGCCAGAGATTTAGAGGAAGGAGCGGAGTGGGATGGAGAAGGGCAGGGACCATTTCATCCCCCAGATCTCCGGCTCTGGTGTTAATTTCCCAAGACAATTAGGAACAGGCTGACAGCAAATGTGGGGGTGTTCCAGTGGTGGGACCTCCATGAATTAGACCCCTATGCTGTATCTTGTGGATAGGCCATAAATGTCTGACATGGAAAGACCCCTTTAATCCTTGGGACTGTCAAATGAATGCATTTGGAGGCGTGGTCTTATAAATGGGAGTGGTCTGTGTGAGTTTTGTCTCGCGGTGGGCAGGGCCGTCTTTAATATTGATTGTACCCTGGGCAAGAATTTACTTGGGCCCCCTGGATCCCCCCTTCCCACACCCTAGCAGGCAATCACACCCTCCACCACAACACACATACAACTGTAACGGTCGCGTACACACACACACAGGGGGGAGGGAAGTGACCACTGCGCTCCACCCTTACCCCTGGCCCTGCCTACTTGCCTCGCGAGTCCTAATGACAGGGGACAACTGGACGGCAATCCCTAACTTGGAGTAAGTGCAGGGATGACAGACAGACAAACAACAGGACGTGAACGGACCGAGTCAATACCAGGAAAGCTACAAATGGAGCAAGCAGAGAATTGTCAGGAGAAGCCGGGGTCATAAATACCAGGAGAGCAGAGAAGTACAAGAGGAGTCCTAAGAGAGTAGTCAGGTGGGAGCCGAGGTCACAATACCAGGACGGATGCGCAGTACAGGAGGATCAGGCAAAAGGATGGTCAAGGAACAGGATCAGGTAAGTATTCAGCAGTCCAACAAATACCAGGAACCTAGAAATTAACAGGCAACCTGTAGCCAGCAGGCTGCCTGTATTTATAGTGGGGAGTGAGGGTCATGTGACGTGGCCAGCGTCACATGACCGACAGACCAACCAGTCGAGCACCGAGTGATCAGCTCGGCGCTCAAGGCAGACTTAGGAGCAAGGAGCCACCCAGCTAGTAAAGCCGCCCTGGGAATGAGGTCAAACACAGAACCTCATTCCAAAAGCTAAGCAACAGTTCTGCGGGCAATGGGGGACCGAGTGCACCTTCGGAACCCCGTGACAACAACCTCATCAATACAATGCACAGGAATGTGCAGTGTGTGAGTATATCATTGCCAACCCACTGCTTTCCCATAGGGAAGCATTGGGAGGCTAATGCGCATGCGCGGCTTCATAGAGATGCTTTGAAGCAATGCATTTCTATGAGGAGTGTTTAGCGTGAATGCCAGTGTTGGACGTTGTGCAGCACTGGGCTAGGAAGCACCTCTAGTGTCCGTCTGATGAGTGGCCACTAGATGTGTTCCTTGGCAGTAATGTAAATAATGCCTTTTTTTCTGAAAAGGCAGTGTTTACATTAAAAAGCTTGCAGAGACATGCTATAGCCACCAGAACTACTACGTTTAGCTGTTGTGGTTCTGGTGACTATAGTGTCCCTTAATATAGAGGGGGAAAAGAATCAGCACAAAAGTATCAAATAATATGGCTGTATCATTATTCTAAAAATTAAAAAAGCACAACTTTTGACACAAATATATAGTATTTTTTTTTTTACAATGTGCAGATAATACTGTACTACTAACCCCTCCATCCACTCCTCCACCCACCATCTCCAACCACCCAGCACCCTTACTCACATAATACAAGTAATATCTATAATATAGCTTACAGTGAATGACTGTAAATACTCACAGTTCTGAAGACTCCAGCGGCTCCGGATCAGTGCTCTGGGCAGCTGGGCTCAGGGCTGGAAGAGGGCACCGCTCTGCAGTTCAGGAAGGAGACCGGGGCTCGGGTCACCCTAGCGTTGCAGTGCCTCTGTGCAGTGTGGGACTGGGGTACTTAGGGCCCACCAGTGTAACTGATTCTTGGGGCCCACCTTAGGGCTCCTGAACACTAACTTATTTTTTTTTCCGACATGTCTGTACAGTTCAATTGACTTCAATGGGGCTGAAAAAAATAAATAAAATAAAGACTCAGTGTGCATTCTGTGTCTGTATGTCTTTTCCATCACATTATACACAGCACATATTCGTGGTTATTATCACCGTGTAATCCAGCAGCGGTGGCCGTGCTTGCACACTATAGGTAAAGGTGTTGGCCTATGAGCACTTCCAGCCTTTCCCTATAGTATGTAAGCACGGCCACCACTGACGGATTACATGATGGTAACAACCACGGATACGTGCTGTGTATAATGTGATGGAAAGGAGGCAATATGGAGTATCACAATACATTAGTAAGTGCCTTTTATTAACTGCATGATAAATGCCATTTACTGAAGTGAGACAAACCCTTTAACCCATTTAAAGAGGACCTTTTATGGGTCCAGACATTATAAAATAAGTGGCACGTTAGGTAGGGCATCAAACAGGGATCTAATAGAGCTTACTATTATTCCTGGGTGCGGCTCCGTTCGCCCGCTGTGCCCCTGTTTAATTATCGCACCTGGTATGCAAATTACTAGCATCGGAACAGGGAGCAGATGCCAGGGTTTCTCAATTTGCGTCTCCTTCTCCCTGGCTGTAGCGATGTCCAATCACAGCCAGAGCGTCACAGCCAGGGAAAAAGAAACCTTCAGAAACATTACATCATATGTGACCGATATCAGCCGCTCCTCTTATAACGCTCCAGTACTGATATAACTTCCAGGGACATTACATCATATATTGGGCAGACTAGATGGGCCAAATGGTTCTTATCTGCCGACACATTCTATGTTTCTATGTCTGATATAAGCCGCTCCTCTTATAATGCTCCAGCGCTGATATAACCTCCAGAGACATTACATCATATGTGACCGATATCAGCCGCTCCTCTTATAACGCTCCAGTACTGATATAACCTCCAGAGACATTACATCATATATTGGGCAGACTAGATGTGCCAAATGGTTCTTATCTGCCGACACATTCTATGTTTCTATGTCTGATATCAGCCGCTCCTCTTATAACGCTCCAGTACTGATATAACCTCCAGAGACATTACATCACATGTGACTGATATCGGTCACTCCTCTTATAATGCTCCATTACTGATATAACCTCCAGAGACATTACATCCTATGTGACCGATATCAGCCGCTCCTCTTATAACGCTCCAGTGCTGATATAACCTCCAGAGACATTACATCACATGTGACTGATAACGGTCACTCCTCTTATAATGCTCCATTACTGATATAACCTCCAGAGACATTACATCATATGTGACTGATATCAGCCGCTCCTCGATATCGGCCGCTCCTCTTATAACGCTCCAGTACTGATATAACTTCCAGAGACATTACATCACATGTGACTGATATCAGCCACTTCTCTTATAATGCTCCAGTACTGGTATAACCTCCAGAGACATTACATCCTATGTGACCGATATCAGCCGCTCCTCTTATAACGCTCCAGTGCTGATATAACCTCTAGAGACATTACATCATATGTGACTGATATCGGCCGCTCCTCTTATAACGCTCCAGAGTGGATATAACTTCCAGAGACATTACATCCTATGTGACCGATATCAGCCGCTCCTCTTATAATGCTCAAGCACTGATATAAACTCCAGAGGGCAGGGGGTGATGTCAGAAGGTGAGATGGTTGGTGGGCAGGGATCTGTGATGGGGCAAGGGACACAGGGGAACACTAGAGTTGCAGGGGCTCTGTAAGGTCAGGGGGGCACAGAATTGGACTTGAACACGGGTTATAGGTAGCACCTTCAGGACTGACTGCTAGGGTGACCACATTTCCAAACTGCCATTCAGGGACACCCGCCCCGGCCCCCCCGCACCCATGTCCACTCCCCAAAAAATATGATTTTTGATACTTTTTAAAAAAAATTAAGTCACTTAGTGATCAGTTGATGCTACTGTGCCCCATCAGATGCTGCCAGTGTGCCAATCAGTTGATGCTACTGTGCCCCATCAGATGCTGCCAGTGTGCCGATCAATTGATGCTACTGTGCCCCATCAGATGCTGCCAGTGTGCCGATCAATTGATGCTACTGTGCCCCATCAGATGCTGCCAGTGTGCCGATCAATTGATGCTACTGTGCCCCATCAGATGCTGCCAGTGTGCCCATGATTTGTCGCAAACTGTGCCTCATCAGATCCTGCCAGTGTGCCTATCAATTGCCGCTACTGTGCCCATCAGATCAGATGCTGCTAGTGTGTCAATTAATTGTCACTACTGTGCCCCATCAAATGCTGCCAGTGTGCTAATGAATTGTCGCTACTGTGCCCCCATCAGATGCTGCCAGTGTGCCCATGAATTGTCGCTACTGTGCCCCATCAAATGCCAGTGTGCCCATAAATTGTTGCTAGGCACAGTAGCAACAATTCATGGGCACACTGGCATTTGATGGGGCACAGTAGTGACAATTTACGTGCACACTGGCATTTGATGGGGCACAGTAGCGACAATTCATGGGAACACTGGCAGCATCTGATGGGGGCACAGTAGCGACAATTCATTAGCACACTGGCAGCATCTGATGGGGGGCACAGTAGCGACAATTCATGGCACACTGCATTTGATGGGGCACAGTAGTGACAATTTACGTGCACACTGGCATTTGATGGGGCACAGTAGCGACAATTCATGGGAACACTGCAGCATCTGATGGGGGCACAGTAGCGACAATTCATTAGCACACTGGCAGCATTTGATGGGGCACAGTAGTGACAATTAATTGACACACTGGCAGCATCTGATCTGATGGGCACAGTAGCGGCAATTGATAGGCACACTGGCAGCATCTGATGAGGCACAGTTTGCGACAATTCATGGGCACACTGGCATTTGATGGGGCACAGTAGCGACAATTTATGGGCACACTGGCATTTGATGGGGCACAGTCCATCAAATGCCAGTGTGCCCATGAATTGTCGCTACTGTGCCCCCATCAGATGCTGCCAGTGTGCCCATGAATTGTCGCTATTGTGCCCCAAATGCCAGTGTGCCCATAAATTGTCGCTACTGTGCGCCATCAAATGCCAGTGTGCCCAATACAGCCCGCATCCTGCTGGGGGTTGTAGTTCCACAACAGCTGGAGTCCATGTATCATTGCTGGCACTGCACATGGAGTCTATAGATAGAAGTTTCTCTCCGGTAGTATTAGGACACTGGAGCAGCACTGTCTTCTCGGTGGGCTCAGTATCAGAACACAAGGTCCTTACCTCGGGGCCGCAGCGTCTTTCTGCCGTGCAGTGTGGATGACAGAGTCGGGTGACAGAACCGGGCTGCTTGTAACGTCAGTGTGGAGAGTGGCGGCACTGCGCATGCGCATTCCATTCAAACTCCAGAGGCGGCGAATAGTAAAAGTTCTTTTCGAAAGTAATCACCCGGGGCCGCCAGTGAGAGCAGCCCGGCCTGGTAACCGCTGCCTGACGCTGGGCCGGGAGCAGACAGCCTGTAAACGCCTCATGTAGTCTGTGGACTGCTGAAATACCTCTCCGGCCTGGGTGAGGAGGGAACGGCTCACATGGCAATTCCCCCGTTATACTGCAACTCCCTATCTGCACAGCTACCTGCATCTGTAGGGGCTGCACTGGGAGGTGGGGGTGGAGTCGGAGCCGCAGAGAGAGCGGGACATGGTGACGTCACTGGTTGCTACACGCCAAGCGGGGCAGCCGTAGCAACCAGTGATTTAGGATGAATTAATTACAACAGCACTGCGGCAGCAGCGGCAGTGAATGTTGCAGACTGGCAGGCAGTTGATTCCGGGACTCTCTATTGTCCCGGTTTGAAGGCTCCCGGGACACGGGACAAAAACGTAAATTACGGGACGATCCCGGGCAAACCGGGACACGTGGTCACCCTACTGACTGCCCCCTACAGTAACTTACCCTCCTGCTGCTGTATGTAAGAAGGAAGCAGGGGCCAGTGAGGGGACTTCATACGTGAACTTCCAGCACCACACAGTGACATGAGGCGCACTAACGTTACCTGAGGTGAAGTCTCTGCAGGCCAGCTCTCATCTTTTCCTGCAGTCACTGAAGGTCTGGAGGAGTCCCCGCCCCCTCCTCACACGGACTATCACACTGCAGAGAGGAGGGGGAGCTGCCTTCTCTTGGGGTCAGTAAACTTTAAAATGGGCTGCCGATGGGGGCAGCTGTGAGTGGCCCCTATTTTGCCTCTTTGCAGCAGCCAGCAGGGTCCCTGACAGCGCTCAATTACTGCCCTGATGGTGACCCTGCTGCGCTGCTGACATCCACTTGATGATAATGTGGACCTGTCTGCACTGACTACACAGACATCGCGAGCCGCCTGCCCCCCCCCCCCCCCCCCCCCCCCGCACTTTCTCATTATTATGGTGACATTGGTTGGTGAGACTAGCGCAACAGTGCCGGAAGCTTGTGATGTCAGTGTCACATAAGAAAGATGTCCTTCACTATGCGAGCCATGCCGCTCTGCTCGCATAGTGAAGGATAGGGTTAGGATCGGGACGGGACAGGGAGCTGCCTTGGGCCCCCCAGGAGCAACTGGGCCCAGGGCAGCTGCCCCTTTTGCCCCGCGTTAAAGACGGCCCTGGCGGTGGGCGACCCCGCTACAGGAGCATGTGATTGGTCCATTATAGGAGAACATGTGTGCAGATTACTGATCTCTGAAGACGTTATGAAAAATATTATGTTATATATTATTTAATATTTATTTATTTTTTACTATATTATTTATCAATTTATTTGTATTTATTTTAATCACTTTGCACATTGTCTATAAGGTCAGTCACATGACTTCCTAGCCCCGGGCCCTGCATAACACATATCATTCAGATAGAACACCCAGAGGTTGGGGCTATGCTGGGAGGAGTAATTCCTTAGAAGGTAGAACATCATTGGTTGCTGTATGTTATAAATCCAGAGGTACGAGCTCTGCTAGGAGTTGTAGTTAGAATGTACTGGTTTATAAAAATAAAAATATTTTTTTTTTTTATATTGTTTAAAAACTTCCATTAACTGGACTGAGCCATTGGCTGCCGATACTTGTGATGTCATCACCTTCTAGAATGGCTCCGCCCCCAAGTGACTGTGACATCACTCAGGAGTTCTATGTCTGGCATTGGAACCATCATTTCTGTGCAGTTGTATTGGTATGCTCAGGAGACTGCAGCATATTATTGACTGCTCCCCATTTTGGAGAATCTCATCGCGCATATTTTGCATCCAGAGTCTTTAAAAATGGAAAATCTCAGAAATTCTACCCGAAGAGGTAAGTGATCTCCTACGTACATAACATAAATGTTCTGGTACCTACCAATCACCGGCCTCAGGTGAGATTCTTGGGGGGGGTTATATGGACTTATTAGTCATTTATATGATGTTTTGTTATTAGGACACAGATCGGGAAGATCAGCCCTGGAAGGTGCGGCTCGTACCCGCGGTCTTCCTGGAGGCCAGACTTCCAGAGCACGTCATGCTCGACCGGCGCCATATGGACAGCAGACAGCCATGACTGGAGAAGAGCGGGCGTCCACTCCAGGGAGACGCAGAAGAACATCTACTGCCCCCAATAACACCACTGGCTGGAGGAGGACACGGCAGTCTGTGCGCCAGTTACACCAGGCGCTGGAGGAGCTGCCCATTAACATCATGGGCACAGCCGGCTCCAGAGGAGGTTGTGTCATCTGCCTCCTGGAGTTCGAGGTGGGAGAGTCGGTCACCACTCTCCCCTGCTCCCATGATTTCCATGGAGCCTGTATAAGACCTTGGCTCCTGGAGAATCCAGTCTGCCCCCTGTGTCGCTCCCCGCTGCTGACCAGATAATGGAGGACTGATATGGTATGTGGATTGTGTACCCTGTATAGAATAAGCCCCTTACACAGATGTCACCTCATCAGCCGACTACCAAGAAGCTGGAGGGTTGTCAGGTGAAGCATTCGCAGAATGCACGGCCGGGCGCTCTATTTCACTTCCTTGTGTATTGGCCCCAGGACCAGTTATTGGGGTCTTTTCCCTGACCTTGTAGCACTGGTTCTGATCCTGGATTTTGTATTTGATTTTAGTTATGATCCGATCTGATTTGACTATGATTTTGGATGATCCCTCTGTACCGCGCACTCGGCTCTGATTGACCCCCGTTGCTGACCCTGGACCGTACGACTATTCTTCTGCCTCCTGATTCTGTACCGCGCACTCGGCTCTGCTTGATCCTCGATGATGACCCCTGGACCGTACGACTATTCTTCTGCCTCCTGATTCTGTACTGCATACTCAGCCCTACTACATCTTCATTGTTCCTCTTCGGGTTGTCTGACCATCCTCCTGATCACTGCACCTGTTCTACAATCTCAGCTCTGCTAGTCCTATACATCATGGTAGGTGAATAGACTTTCCATTCGGTGTCCCTCATTTTACTCGTACCTCTAATCCTCCTAATAATCCAGCGGGCAAGTGATGAGCACCAAGTCCTGGCCCCAACACAGAGCCTTACACCCCAAACTCATGAGAAGGGGGTGCAGGGGAATTGTGCCGTCCTGGAGGAGATTTCTCTAGATATGGGAGACATAGATGGTGACAATTCTGCATCTTCCATCTTCATTTCAGCAGCTTCTGAAGTTCAGATCTGGAGGATCCTGTAAATGCAGACGTTACTCCCAGGAGATTATGTCACGTCTATAATGTTGTCTTTTCTATTTTTCAGATTCTTTGCGGATGATTCGTGGCTTCAAGGGGAAGATCATCTCCAGTTTTGTCCAGTCCCTGCTGTGGACACAACGCGTTCAGCTCGGCCACATCCAGTGACTTCTGCTCCATCTTGCTATTTGCTCCATGTCGGCAGCTGCTCCAAAAAAGAGCAAATATAAATGTGGACTTTGTAATGTACTATAAAGACATTCTAGGCAAATACGTCACATATAATATATATATATATATCACTGGTCTTGGTGAATAATGGGTGTTGACACTTTTCGGTGCTTGACGGGGAAACATGGGCGACAATCATAAGTAAGGGCAATAAAGTCCATGGCAAGTAATAAAGAGTCCCAATAAGTATTGGCATATATCAAAGTGCAAATATAGTATTTTAGCATATAAAACTTTTAAGAGATGATCACAGAAAATGTCCTTCTGGGCATATGGCTTAAAACATTATAAAACATGTCCATAGCAAAATCCCAAATCAACCTGAAAAAAGGGTTAAAGGGAAAACATGTGCAAAAACAGGCACAAACGTGATGAAGAAAGTGTTGTCCGACAGAAGATAATAGGTCCAATGAACGCAGCTTTCTCCTGGTAGGTGGTTCGGATGGGCTCCAGTGGGACCTCTTGTTCAGTCTCTGGGAGACAAGTTTCATCTGAGTCCTCCCAATTTTCTGACTTAGGCCGCAGGCTGGTCACCGCTGTAGCGTACGGACCTCTCAGGCCCTCAGCAGGGGTGAATTCCACTTGTTCCCCCTCCCGGAGGTTATGCATGTACCCCAATAAGTAATTCCGCTTGACGGACCTTCGATTAACATATAGGTCCCGGCCTGTAGTGTGGTCTTTGATGAATCAAAAACCCCGGTCCTTATCAAAGGTGACGACCGTGCCCGACCTCCGTTCCAAGCTTGGCTGACAGTCTCTAGGGTCCTCATGGATGGCTTTGGCAACCTTTTCAAAGTAAATTTTTGTTTGAGTCGTCTTGAGCACCGCAGCAGCTCCTATCTCTTCCATGAGAGCAGGCCACAAGGGACTCAGCCTGAGAAAACTCTCACATGGCTGCCGAAAGGGGTAGGGCGACATCTCCGATCCCGGAGAGTAGGCAGGTGGCTCACCCATCTCTTGTGCTGTCCCAGGCTGTGGCCCCCTAAGCTCAGAAGTCTCTCTTGTTGCTCCGCTCGCTGACATGTCTGGCAAAGCAGTCACTTCCAGTATCTCTGAAGGCAGACTCCGCCTTGTCTCTAGCACGCCCCCTAGGTACTCCAGTATAGGGGTGGCGGCCAGGGGCGTAGCTAAAGGCTTATGGGCCCTGGTGCAAGATTTCAGCTTCGGCCCCCCCTTCTCTCAGTGCTTTGTGGCCAGGGAGGCAAAAATTGAAACAGCACCCCCCCCCAAGTTCTCTCCATGCCAAATTCTTGACCTAACCCCTTCCCTCCAGCCAGGGGCGTAACTTGACCAGCATGCACTTTCTATAATACCGGTGTCTTCTTATGTGGCACAAGGGTCTTTGGGCCCTCTCAGGCTCCTGGGCCCGGTAGCGACTGCTACCTCGGCACCCCCTATAGCTACGTTCCTAGTGGCGGCGCGTATATTGTCCATGCAAATTAGGTTATGGCACAGCAGAAATACCATTCCCGCTTCTCTGCACAGTGGCGCCAATATTTTCACCTTTGAGGGGGCTGTGACTTAGTTTTTACCGCCAAGCTGCTCTGTGATGGTGCAGCAAACAACCACAAGTACTTCAGGCGGCAATTTTAAGTGTTAAACAGTCCATTCAAATAAAGCAAGCAGCGCTATTGACTTTTGAAAAATCCATAATTTTGCAGTTTTAAAGATGCGGTTTTGTAGTAGAAGTGTACCGCAATACATGCAGACAGTCTCTAAACAGCCTAAACAGTTTTTTTTTGGCCCAATAAAAGCAATCCAACAGTTGGGGCTCATTCACAATAGGCAGTCTGTAATGGCGCAGGGGTTTGCAAAGGAATGAATCCTGTTCGTGGTGACGCCAAGATTAATTATGCGGTATGCCAGATAGAGATGGCCTTGCAGTTCGCCCGGTGGTCGTTTTGCGGCGAACTTTGAGTGTTCGCGATTCGCCGAACATGTGAACATATGGAGAAATTCGCACCCGCCATATTCTTTTACATTATGAAGAACTTTGACCCATGACACATTGATCAGGTGGTACAGGACAGCCAATTGAGACATTTCAGCACATGGACATACCCCCTACCTTATAAATAAACCTGATCTGGCTGCCATTTTACATTCAGTGTTTTGCCAGTGTAGGGAGAGGTTGCTGTGTGGAGCAGGGACAGGCTGTTAGGGACACCAAAGGCTAGCTAGTAGGGCCACAAAAGTCTTTTTAAGGACTGGTATAGGTGTGTTATCGATAGGCGTGATAGGGGCCTAGGGGCTAGGGGCTTACTAGGGCCATTTTTATATAGGGTGAGGTTCCGGACGGGGTCGCTCTTATTAGGGCGGGTGGTCTCTGGTTAGGCTATCAGGGCCAGAATAGCACCCCCCTGTAAAGCAATATCAGGGACAGTTCTTTGCCCACCCTGTCCTTCAATACCACATCATCATCTAGCCCAGGGATAGATGTTTTTTGCTTTCCCTCCGGGATTCATGGATGTGCACTGGAACCCCCCGGATTGTGGTAGGACATATGGTTTCTGATTTGATGCATCCGAGCACTTGTTATTGCCTACCACATCTATGCTTTTTGCTTAACTTTAATAATTTTATTTATTTTCATTTTGAGGGATATCTTTTCTATTCACACGTCCGCAAAATTTTACGGAACGGGTGCAGACCCATTCATTTTCAATGGGGCCGGAATGTGATGTCCGCATACGCATTTGCGGATCCGCATCCGTGCTTCCGTTTCCACAAAAAAATAGAACATGTCCTATTCTTGCAGACAAGATTAGGCATTTTGTATTATAGTGCCGGCGTTGTGCGGTTCCCAAATTGCGGAATGCACATTGCCGATGTCTGTGTTTTGCAGATCCGCAAAACACGTACATTATTAAAGGTTACGTTTTATCTTCATGTATATTCTAATGGATTGCCTTCCATGTACAATGTTATAATATACTTTCTATGTTAGAAAGTATATTATAGTGCATTTGTATTGTGCGGCAGTTGTGTGCGGTTCTGCTGCGATACTGCAGCTAGATAGAGGGACAAGCATTATTGGAACAAATAATTTCTACTGGTGTGATATACCAGTCGTCCCCCCAAAAACTGATTGAAGCGGGGTGTTATATACCAATATACTTTCTTTATAGTTCATCTGGGTACTGTATAGTGAATTTGCGCATGCGCGTATGTGAAAATTATATTGCCGATATTTCGCACTGAAAAAAATAATGAATGCAGATCGCAAATTCGAATAATACATCTGGTATGTCACTGTCCATGTTGTGGGACTATTTGTGCACTTCTAGTAATTATTTCTTGGCTGCAAATATGAGCTGAAGGTTTTTCAGGTTTGCCTGCAATTAAAATGAATGGGACCCGCCGCGAACTTGCGGTTTGCGAACATTTTTCATCGCGTTTGCGAACCGTCCCGGCAGATTAATAATGCCAGACCAACAGGGGAATTATACGTGAGGTCACGGTGTGAGCAATAGGTGGGCCGAGGTAAATACAGTTCTGGTTACTCACGGTTATGTCGTCCCTGGGCAGGTCTGCACAAGTGATGAGGAGAACGGCACAAGAATTCTCTGGGGCACACTCTGGTGTAAGGGACACAGGCCAGATGGTGGTTTGTGGTGCCCTTGTTGTTCTGTATTAATGTGCCTATGGCAATGTCCCTTGTAGTTGTGACGCCACTACCTTTTGTGGTGGTACAACCATTTACTGTAGTGTTAACTGAGGAACCGAAGACTGAGACAAGGATGGTGCAATCCAGCTTATAACTTTTACTGAACTTTGCTCCTGGTACATCTAAGTATGAAATACAGTCTCATGCATACAGGGGTAGGGTAATGTAAGTCCTCAGAAGAAACAGGCTCTTAGTCATATATATATATATATATATATATATATATACAGTACAGACCAAAAGTTTGGACACACCTTCTCATTTAAAGAGTTTTCTTTATTTTCATGACTATGAAGGCATCAAAACTATGAATTAACACATGTGGAATTATATACAGTACAGACCAAAAGTTTGGACACACCTTCTCATTCAAAGAGTTCTCTTTATTTTCATGACTATGAAAATTGTAGATTCACACTGAAGGCATCAAAACTATGAATCAACACATGTTGAATTATATACATAACAAACAAGTGTGAAACAACTGAAAATATGTCATATTCTAGGTACTTCAAAGTAGCCACCTTTTGCTTTGATTACTGCTTTGCACACTCTTGGCATTCTCTTGATGAGCTTCAAGAGGTAGTCCCCTGAAATGGTTTTCACTTCACAGGTGTGCCCTGTCAGGTTTAATAAGTGGGATTTCTTGCCTTATAAATGGGGTTGGGACCATCAGTTGCGTTGAGGAGAAGTCAGGTGGATACACAGCTGATAGTCCTACTGAATACTGAATAGACTGTTAGAATTTGTATTATGGCAAGAAAAAAGCAGCTAAGTAAAGAAAAACAAGTGGCCATCATTACTTTAAGAAATGAAGGTCAGTCAGTCAGCCGAAAAATTGGAAAAAGTTTGAAAGTAAGGGCTATTTGACCATGAAGGAGAGTAATGGGGTGCTGCGCCAGATGACCTGGCCTCCACAGTCACCGGACCTGAACACAATCGAGATGGTTTGGGGTGAGCTGGAACGCAGAGTGAAGGCAAAAGGGCCAACAGCATCTGTTGAGCCTGTTTCTTCTGAGGACTTACATTACCCTACCCCTGTATGCATGAGACTGTATTTCATACTTAACAGTGCTAAGCATCTCTGGGAACTCCTTCAAGACTGTTGGAAGACCATTTCAGGGGACTACCTCTTGAAGCTCATCAAGAGAATGCCAAGAGTGTGCAAAGCAGTAATCAAAGCAAAAGGTGGCTACTTTGAAGAACCTAGAATATGACATATTTTCAGTTGTTTCACACTTGTTTGTTATGTATATAATTCCACATGTATTAATTCATAGTTTTGATGCCTTCATAGTCATGAAAATAAAGAAAACTCTTTGAATGAGAAGGTGTGTCCAAACTTTTGGTCTGTACTGTATATATATATAAAAAAAAAAAAAAAAGCAGACTGATGTACCAGCCCTAAAAAGGGCTTTTTGGGGTGCTGTCAGGACGCTGTCCTTACAGCAGATGAGTCTGTGGACACAGAACACTGCCCTAGCTAATGCTTTCCCTATTAAATCAGCAGCAGCAGCAGCACTGTCCCTCCTCTCACTAAGAATGCAGCTTTCGAATGAATCTAAAATGGATGCTGTCCAGGAGGTGGGAGGGTCTGGGAGGGAGGGTCTGCTGCTGATTGGCTGGAATGTGTCTGCTGACTGTGAGGTACAGGGTCAAAGTTTGCTCAATGATGATGTATAGGGGTGGACCGAACATCGCATATGTTCGCCCGCCGCGGCGAACGCGAACAAGCCATGTTCGCCGTGAACTGTTTGCCAGCGAATAGTTCGGGACGGCACTACTGGAGATGTGGCGCCTACATCTCATGGCCACATAAGCCCTGTGGGGGCTGAACTGGTGGAGAAGGAGGAGGACATTGGAGCACAAGCAATGTGTAGTGAAATGGGTGGTTTTTCTACACAGGTCACAGGAGAGGAGGAGCAGGAGCATCTGGAGGAGCAAGAGGGAGATGAGGAGGAAGAAGAGGCAGATGAGCCAGGCACACAGTGGCAGTATGCAGTAGTGATGGAGGCAGGGAGTCCCTCCAAGTCACTTGCGCAAATGGCCGCTGCATGCTCACTTGCTTGGGTAGTGACAGTCGAATTGTCAGCTTTCAGCAGAGGGATATGCAGCATACGGGTAGGTTACCCGACACTGCTAGATTATATGTGTATTTCCCCTTTAAACCAGTTAGGCCTGTTGCAAGCAATTCTTGTTCCTGTCAGCAGAGGGAGCTCCCAGTTGAGTATAAATAGGCTAGGGCCTAGCCTAGGAAGGGAGTTCAGAAGTTTCTAGAGTCAGTGCTGGGAGAGACAGAGGCAAGTCCAGAAAAGCAAGAGGTACTAAAGATAACAGAGGAGGTACTTGATCATTATAAAACCAAGGATATAAGCCAGAGCTAGGGCATTGGGCCTTGGAGAAGAGTTTCTATGTTCCAGGATCAGTCAGGAATAGAGTGCAAGCCGCCTGTACTACAAATCCTGTGTCTAACACTCTGAATGTCACCTTGCTATATATATTGCCTGCATCAAATGTACTGCAACCAACTGTCTGCAAAGGAACTGCGCTTCCATCTATGTCCATGCATGATGACTACTAAAGTTTGAGTACTGTTTTAACATCACGTGGTTCCTCAGTTATTCCTGCTATCAGCAAACGGCGTGCCACCGTTTAATTGGCACTGGCGTCACGAACATTACTTATCATCACCTGCCCTTGCAGAGAGTCAGCTGTCTCAGGTTAGTGTCACAATTGCACTACAACACCCAGGAACATTTCTACACCTAACTTGAGTATGCTGCACCTCTCTTTTGGCGTCACGAACAGGATACACACGCTTTCTAGTGCAAGAAGCGTGAACTTTGTGCCTTATACAGTTGCCCTGTGACCAAAGTGACATATTGCCTGTTTTATTAAAGTGGACTTTGTGGACAGAAAAACATACCAAAAGTGTCCCTAAAACCTCCAAAAAAGCGCTGTGCAGTGTTGCGCTATCAAGAGGAAAGAAATCGCCACATCGGAGTGTGGTTTATTGGACTTTTTACAACCCTGCTTGCTGTCAGGGAATGGTGACCAAGATGGCCACCGGCCGCCTGGAGTAAAGTTTCCCGCGCTGCTGAGGACCTTCGTGGGCGGATCCCTTCAAAGACACAGAAAATCCCGCCCCTCGTCATCATCGCACCGCCGCGGCCCGTTTTCTTCTACGTCACCGCGTACTCAGGACATCCGGGATCTCTCGAGACTTGGCCTGCGCAAGCCCGGCGATACCGGTAAGAACTTGTAACCGGAGGGAAGGGGATTGTTCCGGCCCCTTTAGTCACCAGCGGCCACATCTCAATAAGCTAACATGTCAGAACCGGGAGTGCCTGAGCAGCCGGCCCCGGGAGAGCTTGCGGCTCTGAATCATCCTATAGCCCCCAGCATGATGCCCTTTACCATGCCTTACTATTTTGGGGCCCCATGGTTTCCCCGCTATAAAGGAGAGACCCATACCCTAAGAGACTTTAAAGAAAAGTTGCTGGCATTATTCAAACTGTACCCCATAAATGCCGATCAGCAAATGGAAATCCTGCTAGCGCAGCTGGAGGGAGCTGCCCGCAGGGAGGTATTATCCTGGCCTGCTACTGAGCGGAGTACTCTAGAACAGATATTCACCCGCCTCAGGGCCACTTTTGAAACCAATACTGCCTCAGAGATAAAGATGCACTTCTTTGGCAAGAAACAGAAGTCCGGTGAGTCCCTCCGTGACTATGCCCTATCACTTCAGGAGGCTTTAGGGGCTGTAATTCAGATAGATCCCAAAGAGGCTGATAATCAGGACCAGACCCTAAGAGAACAATTTATCACTGGGGTGTCTAGTGAGCAAATAAGGACCCAATTAAAGATGCTGTCCGCCCAGCACCCTAACAGTACCTTTCTGGACTTTAAAGAACTGGCTATAAAAATTCTGGGGTCAGCAGTATCTGCGGAGTTGAGCACCCCACCTGAGTCATCAGCCTGCAGGCCAAAACCGCTTATCACTAACCAAGCTCAGGCCGGTCAAGCTGTTCAAGCTTCAGCTACCGATACTATCGCCATGCTGACAGAGCAAGTAAATCACCTCACTAAAAGTCTAGAGAGAGTGTGCAGAAAAATAGAGGAATGGGAAAAACCCATAATGTCAGAAGAAGAGTTCCTGTCACCTCTTTGACCGTTCCCACCTCCATACCAAGAGACTCACCCCAGGGATCCTGGGAGGCGTAATAGAGGTCGCAAGAGGCCCGTGTGTACATGCTGCAAAAAGCTGGGACACACTGAATCCACGTGCTGGCAGTTAAACGGGCAACCCCTGAGGCTGAGGACCACCCCTCGGGAGGTAGAACACTAGGTCCAAAAGATCCAAATTGAATGCCACGGTATGTAGGATCCCATCCTAAAATCAATATAGAGATCAATGGGGTCCCCTTTGAAGCCCTATTAGATACTGGGTCCCAGGTCACTACCATTCAGCTGCCTGCATTTGAAAAGTTCTGGGACACCGACCAATTGATCCAGCCGCCTGAATCCTGGGTAGAGATTATCGCCAGCAATGGCAAACCAGTAAAGATTCACGGATACTGGGAACCCACCCTGCAGGTGGGAGAAGTAACCTTACCGCAACAGGGCGTGATAGTAGTACAGGCCGGCGACAGAGGAGGACACCCTGTCATCCTAGGCACCAATGTCTTCAAAAACTGTTATTCAGAAATACTTGCCGTATTACATCAGACTTTGCCCACTGCTTCCTCTGCATCCAAGAGGGTAATTCAAAAGACTATTACTGTGTTTAGTGCCCAGCAGAGGTTTGCTAATGGGAAAGGAGAAATTTGTACTGCCAGGATTCGTGATATTAAGCCTGTGACTTTGCCTCCTAATTCTCAAACTCTTTTATGGTGTCGTGCTGTCCTGGGAGTCCAAGGCCGAGATTATCCAGCCCTGGTGGAACCAATCCAGATGGAGGATTACCCTTATGTGAGAGCTGCCAAGTGCCTGGTGAACGTCTCCCAAGGTAAAGTACCTGTCCGTCTGATTAACCTGAGTGATCATCCTGTGGCGCTTACTAAGCATTGCCGTGTTGCCCAGCTCTCTCAGGTGTCCTTCCAAGACATCATTCGTCTTCCAGTGACAGAAAAGCCGCCAGCTGCAGGCAGTGGACGCCCGTCAGTGACCCAGCCACAAGTGCCCTGGTGGGAAGAGCTCCATGTAGGGGACGAGACTACCCCCCAACATCAACAAGAAGGGATCCTACAGCTTGTCAAAGAGCACCACCAGGCCTTCAGTAAGCATGCTACTGATTATGGAGAGGTTAGTGCCATACAACACACCATACCTACTGGCTCTCATCCTCCTATCAAGGAGAGATACAGACCCTTACCGCCTACTTCATATCAGACTGTAAAGGAAATGATCCAAGAGATGAAAGACTCTAATGTAATCCGGGACAGTCGTAGCCCGTGGGCGGCACCCCTGGTCCTTGTAAAGAAGAAGGATGGTGGTATCCGTTTCTGTGTGGATTATAGGAAAATTAATCAAATAACCCACAAAGATGCATACCCACTGCCCCGCATTGAGGAGTCACTAACTGCTCAGGGCTCCTCCGCCTATTTCTCCACATTGGACTTGACCAGTGGCTACTGGCAAGTACCCATGGCCCCTGCAGATAGGGAAAAGACTGCTTTCACCACTCCCATGGGCCTGTTCGAATTCAATTGTATGCCGTTCGGGTTATGTAATGCCCCAGGAACTTTCCAGAGCCTAATGGAGCGGTGTTTGGGTCACAAAAACTTCGAAACAGTGCTGCTGTATCTAGATGACGTCATTGTGTACTCAAAAACATATGAAGACCATCTGAAACATTTAGCAGAAGTATTTGAAATCCTTATCAAATATGGCTTGAAGGTAAAGCCATCCAAGTGTCACTTGCTCAAACCTGCAGTAAAATACCTGGGGCATGTGGTAAGCGGAGAGGGCGTGCAACCTGACCCTGATAAGCTAGCAGCTGTCCGTAATTGGCCGGTTCCTACTACCGTCAAGGAAGTGAGGGGTTTCCTTGGTTTTGCAGGCTATTATAGACGGTTTATCCCCCATTTTGCTCAAATAGCTGATCCTATCCAGGAACTCTTGAGGGGGCAACCCAAGAAAAGTCCTAGAACTCCTGTGCCCATTGAGTGGAATGAGGAAAGAGAGATAGCGTTCCAATTGCTAAAAAAGAAACTGACTGAGCCTCCTGTGTTAGGTTATCCAGATTATAGCAAGCCTTTCCATCTTTATACCGATGCTAGCAAGCGAGGCCTGGGAGCTGTGTTAGCCCAAATCCAAGAGGGAAAAGAGAGAGTGATAGCATATGCAAGCCGCTCCCTGAAAGGAGCTGAGAAAAATGACCAGAATTATAGTTCCTTCTAACTGGAGTTCCTTGCATTAGTGTGGGCAGTGACGGAAAAATTCTAAGATTATCTAGCCGCCACCCCGTTCATTGCATTCACTGACAATAACCCTCTGGCACATCTAAATACAGCTAAATTAGGGGCCTTGGAGCAGAGATGGGCCTCTCGCCTCGCCAACTATGATTTCTCTGTAAAATATCGTGCTGGACGTACTAATGATAATGCTGATGCTTTATCCAGGCTTCCCACAGAGACAGCTCCTGATGATGTGCGAGATGCTTGGGAAGATGTAAAGATGCCGGCCTTCTATAACAAATTTGCTCAACAGGATCAGGCTCGAGCTACCAATGACAGAGCTGCAGTTCCTTCACCCTCCAGTAGGCCTGAACCTAAAGAAGAAAGGTGGGTGAAACTACAGTCTGAAAGTAGAGTGCTGGGTGAGTTGTTGGACTTCATTACTAGTGGCAGAGCCCCTGAGAGGATTCGGCGTAAGAGTGCAGATCCTGAGCTCATCAAACTGTGGAGACAGCGCCATCAACTCTTCATACAAAAGGGCCTATTGCTACGGAGAAGCCTAGACCCAGTGTCCAACGAAAGAGTGCACCAGATTCTCATACCCCGACGAGATGCAGGTATGGTGTTGGAGATGTACCACAATGAATCCGGTCACTTTGGGGTCCAAAAGACTGAGGCTAATATCCGCCAGCGGTTTTACTGGGTGGGCATGAGAGAAGACATTGAGAAGTGGTGTCGGGAGTGTGTAGCCTGTGCCTTAAAACGAAGTGAGCACCATGATCAGAGGGCACCACTGAGACCCATTGTAAGTACCTGTCCTCTTGAACTTGTCGCCATCGACCATGTGAAACTGGAGCCTAGTCGCTCAGGGTATGCTTATGCCATGACTATTATTGACCATTTCACTAAGTTTGTTGTAGCGGTGCCTGTGAGAGACCAGACAGCCAAGACTACAGCCGAACTGTTCTGGAAGCATTTCCTTCTGCCCTACGGATGTCCAGAAAAGATCCTCACCGATCAAGGACCTGCTTTTGAGTCCCATCTGTTCCATGAACTGTGCCGCTTACACAACTGTAAGAAGATCCGGACAACGGCCTACCATCCTCAAGGTAATGGATTATGTGAAAAAATGAATCAGACCTTGATAGAGATGCTGAGGGCCGTACCTCCTGAAACCAGAGGAGATTGGCCTAATCTGTTGCCACAGCTCATGTTCACGTACAATCATACCATCCATTGTTCCACTGGGTATACCCCTTTTTATTTGATGTTTGGGCGCCAAGGGACATTGCCTGCTGATCACTCCTTGGACATACATGTACCTGATTGCATCAACCCATTACCTAATACCGACTGGGTTGCTGAGCACCAAAGGCGATTGAATGCAGCCAAAGCCATTGTTCAGGAACGGATGGACAATGTTAGAGACCGACAGCAGAGAGACTATGATCAGGCAGCCCATGCAGAACCCTTGACAATAGGGGCTGTGGTATGGTTAAAAAATAACCGTCGTACAAGTAAACTGGACAGTAAATGGGAGCAAAGTCCCTATGTTGTCACTGCAATCCCAAATGTTGGGACTCATACTTATGAGATCACCCGGGAAGACAAGGGATCCCAAATTGTACACAGAAACCGGTTAAAACTCTGCCTGACACCAGAACCCAGTGCCGAGAGTTCTAGATCTGAATCCCCTGTGTCAGAGTCATCAATACAGCCCGAGGATCCTATGCAGGCTGTCAGTAATCTAAGGTATGACGCTGATCCCATGCATTGGCTTCTGACACCATGGTTGAACTTGCTGGTGCCTGCTCCGGCACCTACTGTATCTTCACCTCCAGAAGAGCCGGTTCAAGATGCCCCGGATCCAGTTTCCCCTCTAGTGGATCTAGTTGTTCCTGTTGTTCCTGTTGTTCCTGTTGTTCCTGACCAAGGTCTCACTGATGGAGACCCTCCTGTTGCTCCTCTCTCTTCTACCTCTTTGCTAAGGGAGGAGGAGACCCCTGTGTTGAGAAGGTCCACCCGGATGACCAGGGGACGTCCGCCAGTCCGTTTAGGAGACTTTGACTATACTGGTGGTGTCTCCTCCCGGGCAGATGCTACTGGTAATACTTTACTTGACATTTGTGCGCAAGAATGGACTCCTCCACGTGAGCCCTTGCCTGTGATACACCCACAGGATACTCCTGGGTAGTTCCGTTATTATACTGCCACCAAAGAAAATGGATTAACTTGGTTCACCCTAAATCCGCTGTGCCAGGTCAGCGGCAGTGCCTAAGAAGCAAGAAGACGCCCCTTTTCCTTACGTCATTTGTTCATGAAGTTACCAATGTTATGTTTTCTGTGTGAAATAATTATTTATTATATTTATAATGTAATGCTTATGTTATGTACCATGTCATGCCGGTTCAGGAAGGTGTGTGTGAGTACGAGGCCTTACTCACGTTACAGTCTGGGGGTGTGCAGCATACGGGTAGGTTACCCGACACTGCTAGATTATATGTGTATTTCCCCTTTAAACCAGTTAGGCCTGTTGCAAGCAATTCTTGTTCCTGTCAGCAGAGGGAGCTCCCAGTTGAGTATAAATAGGCTAGGGCCTAGCCTAGGAAGGGAGTTCAGAAGTTTCTAGAGTCAGTGCTGGGAGAGACAGAGGCAAGTCCAGAAAAGCAAGAGGTACTAAAGATAACAGAGGAGGTACTTGATCATTATAAAACCAAGGATATAAGCCAGAGCTAGGGCATTGGGCCTTGGAGAAGAGTTTCTATGTTCCAGGATCAGTCAGGAATAGAGTGCAAGCCGCCTGTACTACAAATCCTGTGTCTAACACTCTGAATGTCACCTTGCTATATATATTGCCTGCATCAAATGTACTGCAACCAACTGTCTGCAAAGGAACTGCGCTTCCATCTATGTCCATGCATGATGACTACTAAAGTTTGAGTACTGTTTTAACATCACGTGGTTCCTCAGTTATTCCTGCTATCAGCAAACGGCGTGCCACCGTTTAATTGGCACTGGCGTCACGAACATTACTTATCATCACCTGCCCTTGCAGAGAGTCAGCTGTTTCAGGTTAGTGTCACAATTGCACTACAACACCCAGGAACATTTCTACACCTAACTTGAGTATGCTGCAGATAACTTCTGGCTCTCCACCTTGTTTGGGTGGCCTTTTTTACACCCGTTGAGAGGGAGGACAAACTAAACTACTATAGAGACATCCTATGCAGTCAATTGGCCACTGCCTATCTGCGCCATCATCCATCCTCTCGCAGGTCTGACTGAGGGGCCCTCTGCGCTCTCGTTCCACTTTCATGGCTGCTGTGGGGGGTTTAGTAAGAGCAGTACTAGCTCCAACAGCAGCAACTTGAGTCTAGAGTCGATGATGAGCAGCTTTCTTAACCTACCTAGTGAAGATACTACTCACCAGCAGCAGCAGCTACACCTGGAGCAGAACCTGACCCAGCAATGCAGCCACTACTGGGAAGCCAAACTGGATTTCTGGCCGCAACTGGCAGAGATTGGAAAAGCTGTCTTGCCCGTCCAATTGTTTGGCATCAGGGCAGGTGTTTAGTTCAGTGGGGGCCATAGTTACCCCAAGGAGAACTTGCCTGTCCACCCAAAATGTGGAGAGACTGACTTTTGTGAAGATGAATCAGGCGTGGATCAGCCAGGAGTTCAGCCCACCAATGCCTGATGCATCGGATTAGTTCATCCCTGTTGCCAAACCTTGACAAAAGAGACCAGTGTCATGGTCTTACCTTCTTGCTGTTCTCCTTCGTTTGACATGTGCTGGCGGCCATCTTGGTTTCTGGGTTTCTTGTAGCCTCCCACCCTGCGGCTTCTCCTTCCCACTGGGAGGAGCTGGATGCCTAGCTCATATATATAGGAGGTCTGTGGCTTCAGTTCCTTGCTTGGTCCTCCTGTGTTCACATGCTTCTAGACTGCTGCTGCTTCTGGTTCCTGATCCTGGTTTCGTCCGACTACCCTGCTGGTTCCTGATCCTGGTTTCGTCCGACTACCCTGCTGGTTCCTGATCCTGGCTTCGTCTGACTACCCTGCTGGTTCCTGATCCTGGCTTCGTCTGACTACCCTTCTGGTTCCTGACCTCTGGCTTCGCAAAGACTCTGCTTCGGTTTCGCCATCCGTTTGGACTTTTGCTTTACAGCTTTATTTTCAATAAAGCCTTCTTATTTTCACTTATCCCTTGTTGTACGTCTGGTTCATGGTTCCGTGACATTAGGACCAAGCCATGAATTCTGACGGTACAGGGCCATCCTCGCTACCCACGCTGGTTGCCAGACTTGATCAGCAGGATCACCTGTTGGGTCGGTTCGCTGTGGCGTTGCAAACCCTGCTTGAACGCACGGCTCATTTCGCTCCCGTTGCCGATGGGTCGGTTGTCGCTCCTGGGCCCGCTCCTACTGCCGCTCCGGTTGTTGCGCCAGAGTCTACCCCGACACCTGTTGTTGCACCTGCGGTGTTTCGGGGTATGACCGGTTCTGCCCCTCTTCCACAGCGCTTTGGGGGAGAGCCAACTCAGTGCCGAGGTTTCCTTAACCAGGTGGGCATTTATTTCGAGTTGCTGCCACATGCCTTTCCCACTGAGAGATCAAAGGTGGGCTTCTTGATCTCGCTGCTCTCGGACAAGGCCTTGGCCTGGGCCAGCCCTTTATGGGAGAACAACAATCCGGTGGTTGCCGAGTTTTCCGGTTTTGTTGCTTCTCTTCGGAAGGTATTCGATGTGGCGGCTCGTGCTGCCTCTGCTGCGAAGCTCCTTATGTCCATCAGACAGGGTTCACGATCCGTAGCTGAATACGCCATTGAGTTTCGTACCCTGGCAGCAGAGGTGGGCTGGAATAATGAGGCTCTGGTCGCTGCTTTCTCTCATGGTCTCTCGGATGCCTTGAAGGATGAGGTTGCAGCTAAGGACCTACCAGTGGAGCTCGAGTCTCTTATTTCTTTCCTGATTTTGATTGACACCAGACTCAGGGAGAGACCTTCCTTTAAGGAGAGCCTGCGGAGGTTTTCTAACAGATTGGCGCCTTTGTTTGCTGTCCCACCCGTGCCTCCCTTTCCTCCCACGCCTCCTGGGGATGACTCGTCTGGGGGTGAACCCATGCAGCTGGGGTTTGCTCGCCTGTCCGAGGGGGAGAGGGTACTCCGGAGACGCGAGGGCCGATGCATGAACTGTGGTCTCGGTGGGCATTTTCGGTTGGCATGTCCGAACCGTCCGGGAAACGCTCGCACCTGAGATCCTGTCGGGGGCAGATCTTGGGTGGAGTCTCCTCGTCCGCGGTTTCCCGTGTTGACAAACCACTGATCACTGTTGTCCTCTCCTGGGTCGGGGGCTCGGTGACGACCCAGGCGTTGGTGGACTCTGGTGCTGGTGGTTTGTTCATTGATAATGTGTTCGCTGCCGCCAATTCCATTCCTCTGCAGGCTCGAGGTTCCCCACTGGCTCTTGAGGCGATAGACGGCAGACCCCTTCTGCCGCCACACGTGACTCATGAGACCCTTCCAGTGGGGATAGCCATTGGTGCCGTTCACAGAGAGTCGGTCTGCCTCCAGGTTATTTCGTCTCCACACTACTCGGTGGTCTTGGGGTACCCCTGGCTCCGGAAGCATAATCCGACTTTCGATTGGAGATCGGCCGAGATCCTCTCGTGGTCACCGCAGTGTGGGGCTAGTTGCATCCATGGGTCTGTCAAGTTGCTGTGTACTTCCTCGGACTCTCTGTTGCCTCCTGAATACGAGGAGTACCGGGATGTATTCGATAAGGTGCGCGCGGTTGCCCTACCTCCGCACCGCCCATACGATTGTGCCATAGAGTTACAATCTGGTGCCGTTCCTCCTCGTGGCAAAGTCTATCCACTGTCGGTAGCGGAGAATGAGGCCATGGAGGAGTACGTGAGGGAGGCGCTTTCACGCGGACACATTCGCAAATCCTCGTCCCCGGCAGGGGCTGGATTTTTCTTTGTGAAAAAGAAGGGCGGTGAGTTGAGGCCTTGCATCGATTACAGGGGTCTCAATCGCATCACGATCAAGAACGCTTACCCGATACCCTTGATTTCCGAGCTGTTCGATCGCCTTAAAGGGGCCACGGTCTTTACCAAACTCGACCTGAGGGCGGCATATAACCTGGTAAGGATCAAGGCGGGCGATGAGTGGAAGACCGCGTTTAACACCAGGACCGGTCATTATGAATCCTTGGTTATGCCCTTTGGGTTGTGCAATGCGCCCGCAGTCTTTCAGGAATTCATCAACGATGTTTTCCGTGACCTGTTGCAGCAGTGTGTGGTGGTCTATTTGGATGACATCTTGGTATATTCTGAATCCATGGAGGCCCACATTCTGGATGTCAGACGAGTGTTGCAACGGTTACGAGAGAACAAGCTGTTCGGTAAGCTTGAGAAATGCGAATTTCACCGATCCCAGGTAACCTTCTTAGGTTACATCATTTCCGCTGAGGGGTTCTCCATGGATCCTGAGAAGGTTTCGGCTGTCTTACAGTGGCCCCAGCCCAGTGGTCTTCGTTCCCTGCAGCGCTTTTTGGGCTTCGCCAATTATTATCGGAAGTTCATCAGGGACTTTTCCATGCTAGCCAAGCCTCTCACGGATCTGACCAGGAAGGGCAGTAATTCCCAGGTCTGGCCGCTCGAGGCCATCCGAGCTTTTGAGGCTCTAAAGTCCGCCTTTGTGTCGGCTCCGATTCTGTCGCATCCCAACCCTGGGTTGCCGTTTGTCCTCGAGGTGGACGCGTCTGAGACGGGAGTAGGCGCCCTTCTGTCTCAGCGTAGAACACCAGAGGGTCCTCTGCTTCCTTGTGGGTTTTACTCCCGGAAACTGTCTTCCGCGGAGTGCAACTATCAGATTGGTGACAGGGAGTTATTGGCCATCGTGCAGGCCCTTAAAGAATGGAGGCACTTGCTCGAGGGTTCGGTGGTTCCGGTCCTCATCCTGACGGACCACAAGAATCTGACCTACCTTTCTGAGGCCAAGAGATTGACACCACGTCAGGCCAGATGGGCTCTGTTCTTGTCACGTTTTAATTACGTGGTCTCCTACCTACCCGGTTCCAAGAACATCAGGGCGGATGCCTTATCACGGCAGTACTCCGAGCTGTCCAGGGAGGAGTCGATTCCGACTTCGGTCATACCTCCGAATCAGATCTTGGCCGCCATTCGCACCAGCCTGACCTCTCCCCTGGGTGAGCAGATTTTGGCGGCTCAATCTGGTGCTCCCTCTGGGAGACCCAACGGCAGATGTTTTGTGCCTGAGGAGTTGCGCACTCGGTTGTTGCGAACCTACCATAACTCCAAGACCGCGGGGCATCCTGGAAAGAATCAGCTGTCCTGGGCTGTTTCACGTCTGTTCTGGTGGCCTTCCCTACGTTCCGACATCGCCGCATATGTAGCGGCATGCTCCGTTTGTGCCCAGAGTAAGTCCCCTCGGCACCTTCCGTTGGGCCTTCTGCAACCCATAGCCACCGGGGAGCGCCCATGGTCACACCTGGGGATGGATTTCATTGTGGACCTCCCTGCATCCCGAGGCCATACGGTCATTCTCATGATTGTGGATCGGTTTTCCAAAATGTGCCACTGTGTTCCTCTCAAGAAGTTACCCTCTGCACAAGAGTTGGCCACGATTTTTGCCAGGGAGGTCTTCCGGTTGCACGGTTTGCCCAAGGAGATTGTGTCGGATCGGGGGAGTCAGTTTGTGTCCAGGTTCTGGCGCGCCTTTTGCTCCCAGTTGGGGATTCATCTCTCCTTCTCCTCGGCCTACCACCCTCAGTCCAATGGGGCCGCAGAACGATCCAATCAGGCCTTGGAGCAATTCCTTCGTTGCTATGTCTCCGATCACCAAGACAATTGGGTTGACCTCCTGCCTTGGGCTGAGTTTGCCAGGAACACGGCGGTGAACTCTTCCTCTGGGACGTCTCCCTTCATGGCCAATTATGGGTTCCAACCTGCCGTGTTACCGGAGGTATTCTCTCCCCAGGATATTCCGGCTGTGGAGGATCACCTTTCCGTCCTACGTGCTTCTTGGGTACTGATCCAGAAGTCCCTTGAGGTCTCTGCGCAGCGCCAGAGACTCCAGGCTGATCGCAGACGAGCGCCTGCTCCTTCCTACCAGGTCGGAGACCGTGTATGGTTGTCCACCCGCAACCTCAACCTTCGAGTGCCCACTCCCAAGCTGGCGCCTCGCTTTGTTGGTCCCTTCCGAGTGCTTCGCAGGGTAAACCCGGTAGCCTATGCCCTTGCGCTTCCTCCTGGCATGCGGATCTCCAACGTGTTTCATGTCTCCCTGTTGAAGCCACTGGTGTGTAATCGTTTCACTTCCTCGGTTCCTCGGCCTCGTCCGGTCCAAGTGGGTAATCGTGAGGAGTATAAGGTGAGCAATATCCTGGACTCACGCCTGGTCCGCGGTCGGGTGCAGTTTTTGGTCCATTGGCGTGGTTATGGTCCAGAGGAGCGTTCCTGGGTTCCCTCCGCAGATGTCCATGCTCCTGCCTTGCTCCGAGCCTT
The DNA here is from genome assembly GCF_905171765.1 of Bufo bufo. Lineage (NCBI taxonomy): Eukaryota > Metazoa > Chordata > Amphibia > Anura > Bufonidae > Bufo > Bufo bufo. The sequence goes on along the minus strand of NC_053391.1, from coordinate 196,326,842 downwards.
CCACGCACGCTTCCCTCAGAAACCGTTCTTTACTCCGCGGAGGAGGGGCCCTTGAGGGGGAGGTACTGTCATGGTCTTACCTTCTTGCTGTTCTCCTTCGTTTGACATGTGCTGGCGGCCATCTTGGTTTCTGGGTTTCTTGTAGCCTCCCACCCTGCGGCTTCTCCTTCCCACTGGGAGGAGCTGGATGCCTAGCTCATATATATAGGAGGTCTGTGGCTTCAGTTCCTTGCTTGGTCCTCCTGTGTTCACATGCTTCTAGACTGCTGCTGCTTCTGGTTCCTGATCCTGGTTTCGTCCGACTACCCTGCTGGTTCCTGATCCTGGTTTCGTCCGACTACCCTGCTGGTTCCTGATCCTGGCTTCGTCTGACTACCCTGCTGGTTCCTGATCCTGGCTTCGTCTGACTACCCTTCTGGTTTCTGACCTCTGGCTTCGCAAAGACTCTGCTTCGGTTTCGCCATCCGTTTGGACTTTTGCTTTACAGCTTTATTTTCAATAAAGCCTTCTTATTTTCACTTATCCCTTGTTGTACGTCTGGTTCATGGTTCCGTGACAACCAGTTTCTTCTGGCTACCTGCCTCAGCTACTATTCTGATGCTGCCACCTGCCTGATGCCACATATCTGATGCCAAGTGCTCCTTCTTACACCCACCATCGTCAGCGGATATTGTTATTGCCACACACCTCCCCACTCTGTCACCAGGTCATTTTGTGGTCTCCTGATGCTGCTGCCACTTCACCACTCAGGTCTCCTCATGCTGCTGCTGCCACCTCCACACTCTGTCACCTTACCACTCTGTGACCTCCTCATGCTGCTGCTAACTCAACACTACCGTATATTACTAGGCCACTCTGTGGTCTCCTCATGCTGCTGCTAAATCAACACTATATCACTGGGCCACTGTGTTACCTCCTCATGCTGCTGCTAACTCAACACTATGTCACTGGGGCAACCTGTGGCCTAATCATGCTGCTCCTGCTGCTGCCACCTCCACACTATGTCACCTTGCCACTCTGTGGTCTCCTCATGCCTTTGCCAACTCACAACTCTGTCTCTGGGCCAATCTGTGGTCTCCTCATGCTGCTGCCACCTCCACACTCTGTCACTGTGTCACTCTGTAGCCTTCTCATGCTGCTGCCACCTCCACACTATGTCACCTTGCCAGTCTGTGGCTTCCTCATGCTGCTGCTACTGCCACCTCCACACTATGTCACCTTGCCACTCTGTGGCCTCTTCATGCTGCTGCTGCCACCTCCACACTATGTCACCTTGCCACTTTGTGACCTCTTCATGCTGCTGCCACCTCCACACTATGTCACCTTGCCACTCTGTGGCCTCCTCATACTGCTTTTGCCACCTTCACACTGTGTCACTTTGCCACTCTGTGGTCTCCTCATGCTGCTGCTAAATCAACACTATGTCACTGGCTACTCTGTGGCTACCTCATGCTGCTGCTGCCACCTCCACACTATGTAAGTGGGCCACTTTGTGGTCTCCTCATGCTGCTGCTGCTGCCACCTCCCTACTATGTCACTGGGCCACTCTGTGGTCTTCTCATGCTGCTGCTACTTCAACACTATGTTATTGGGCCACTCTGTGGACTTCTCAAGCTGTTCTCCAACCCTCCTCACTCCATGACTGGGCCCCTATTTTGGCTTTTTGGCATGACTGACATCATTATTTATTTGACACTTCTTCTGATCTGTTAAATGGAAGGAAAAATGAGACGCACAACGGATCCTGTCTGTGTAGCAGCTGTAAGGCCTGTATGGTCCCATTAGAATTGGCTTATGATTTGGTAGCCAAAAGCAGGAGTGGTTACAAAAACAGAAGACATGCAAATATTCCATTCACGTGTCATCTCTGTTTTGGATCCACTCCTTTTTTTTGGCTTTAGCAATACTGATGGATTACTGACCAAATGCTGACTGAGTGAAGGCGGACACCCTCTCCACTCTGTAAGGGGAGGCTCTACTTGTTTAAAGGGGACCTGTCACCTCCAAAAACCATCCCAAGCCTCCAGCAGTACCTGACAGTAGCCAGCAGCGTGTTTCCGATGATAATTTTCTTCCTCAAGGCAGATGCGGCTAAAGCTCAGAAAACGTTCTCTAGTCATGCTTGAAGTCAAGGGGGCAGCGGCCTCCTTGCTTCAAGTCAAGATAACCACGCCCCCTTCCCTGCCCCTTCGCTGTGACTGACAGCGCTTGTGCAGAGAGTTCGGCAATGTCAGCCGAACTGCCGTCTGTCAGTCACAGCGAAGGGGCAGCAAAGGGGGCGTTTTAAAAGAACGTTTTCTGAGATTTAGCTGCTTCGGCTGAAGAAAATCATCATTGGAAACACGCTGCTGGCTACTGTCAGGTACTGCTGGCAGCTTGGGATTGTTTTTGGAGGTGACAGGTTCCCTTTTAAGCATTTAATAGAACAGGTTCTGTAGACATCTATGTGAAATCAGCTGACGACGGTGTAAAAGGAATGTGCTTTTTCACATTACAGTAGGATCTTGGGCCTCTGCATGGTTCTTTATACCTGGCTGTAACATCGACCTGTAAGGCTGAGTTCACACTTGAGTTATTTGGTCAGTTTTGGCCCCCGTAAGTGCCCAACTAAGTGAAGTGCAGTGATTCTAAGAGTGACGCCTGTCATGTGCATGTAATAGTGACACACAGTATTGTTTCACTACCACATCAGACTACCTATGCATGTTACTACAAGGCACAGTGTTTTACACCCCTATACAGGCTCTCTGCAGCCAGGAAATAGCAGTTTTTTTTAACGCGATTCGCCGCAAATAAATTTGGATCAAATCTTTTCGGACTGGCCGAATCAAATTTTTGAGAAATCCTCTCATCTCTAATAGCTACTAACAAATGTAATGACCTATGCCTGTTAAACAATGAAGGTGATATTATATAAATTCTAGTCCTGGAAAACCCCTATTTGTTTAAATACGCACTATACTTTCAATAAATATGCATACATCAATGGTATAAGCAAATGTAAGAAACCTAGGGAATTTACACTCACCTAAAGAATTATTATGAACACCTATTCTATTTCTCATTAATGCAATTATCTAGTCAACCAATCACATGGCAGTTGCTTCAATGCATTTAGGGGTGTGGTCCTGGTCAAGACAATCTCCTTAACTCCAAACTGAATGTCAGAATGGGAAAGAAAGGTGATTTAAGCAATTTTGAGCGTGGCATGGTTGTTGGTGCCAGACGGGCCGGTCTGAGTATTTCACAATCTGCTCAGTTACTGTGATTTTCACGCACAACCATTTCTAGGGTTTACAAAGAATGGTGTGAAAAGGGAAAAAACATCCAGTATGCGGCAGTCCTGTGGGCGAAAATGCCTTGTGGATGCTAGAGGTCGGAGGAGAATGGGCCGACTGATTCAAGCTGATAGAAGAGCAACGTTGACTGAAATAACCACTCGTTACAACCGAGGTATGCAGCAAAGCATTTGTGAAGCCACAACGCGCACAACCTTGAGGCGGATGGGCTACAACAGCAGAAGACCCCACCGGGTACCACTCATCTCCACTACAAATAGGAAAAAGAGGCTACAATTTGAACAAGCTCACCAAAATTGGACTGTTGAAGACTGAAAAAATGTTGCCTGGTCTGATGAGTCTCGATTTCTGTTGAGACATTCAAATGGTAGAGTCAGAATTTGGCGTAAACAGAATGAGAACATGTATCCATCATGCCTTGTTACCACTGTGCAGGCTGGTGGTGGTGGTGTAATGGTGAGGGGGATGTTTTCTGGGCACACTTTAGGCCCCTTAGTGCCAATTGGGCATCGTTTAAATGCCATGGGCTACCTGAGCATTGTTTCTGACCATGTCCATCCCTTCATGACCACCATGTACCCATCCTCTGATGGCTACTTCCAGCAGGATAATGCACCATGTCACAAAGCTCGAATCATTTCAAATTGGTTTCTTGAACATGACAATGAGTTCACTGTACTAAAATGGCCCCCACAGTCACCAGATCTCAACCCAATAGAGCATCTTTGGGATGTGGTGGAACAGGAGCTTCGTGCCCTAGATGTGCATCCCTCAAATCTCCATCAACTGCAAGATGCTATCCTATCAATATGGGCCAACATTTAAAGAATGCTATCAGCACCTTGTTGAATCAATGCCACGTAGAATTAAGGCAGTTCTGAAGGCAAAAGGGGGTCCAACATCGTATTAGTATGGTGTTCCTAATAATTCTTTAGGTGAGTGTATATAATTACTTGTCATTATTTATAAAATCTGTCTTGAGAGACAAAATGGATTATCAAAGAGAGATCAATAGGTTACCTGCTGTTTATAGAAGTCGATCGAGAGGGTAGGGGGAAGTGGAGGAGTGAGATAGAAGAAGGATACAGAGGCCCAGCTAAACAGAGATGCTGCTGTTTTCTCTAGTAAGTTATTATCTCACCTGAGTGCTGGATTCACTGCAACATTGATCAGTACGGTCCTAGATTCTGCTGCTTATGAGAGTGTGTTATAGAAAGTGTGGCAATGTGAACATTGAGGTGTGGTTTCCCCAGGTTCCAGTCCAGGACTTGAGACATGCTCATGTCCAGGGATCCTATTTAATCCTGCTACTGGATCTTGGGTGTGGCTCACTCTGGAGTGTCTTGTGAAGCAGAGTCCTAGTGAGGCTCTGTGTGAGTGGTCTCAGTCGGGTGGGCTGAGGGGCCACGAGGCTAGGCGATAGCCTGAACTTTGGGGGACGCGGTGACACCTGTGAAACAAGGATCACGAGGCCAGAGTTTGGAGGACTACTGGGCCACAATCCACCAAAAGGTATTGAAGTGTCACAGCCTGGAGGTTGCTGGACTGAATGGCTGGGGAAAGACGCATTTGTGTTCCATGTGTGAACAGGGCTCTCTAGGTGAGTCAGGGATACGCTTATGTGTTTAGTTAGAGCCTAGGCGGGCAAGGGTTTGTTATTTTGTGTGGATGTCACACGTGATAAGTTGAAGCTGCGACTTCTTAACCTGTGCTTTGCTAAAGTGTCTGAAATAAAGCAAGAGTTTGGACATTATAATCGTGTCTGCGAAGAAATCTGTGAGTGTGACCCCCTGAAAAGAGACAATCCCTTACAAAAGATAGAGAAGATCTTATGTGTGCACTGTATAGGAGATATCATAACAGTATGATCAGCATTGTAAATCAATGGTTATCACTGTTACTTTGCAGCCCTGGGGCTCTGGATTTGAACTCAACCAAGGGCTACATTTTCATGGCGTTTGCATTGGTGTTCTCTGGATGCTCTGGTTTACTCCCAAATGTTTATCAAATCAGATATGTCTGTTTGTGGCTTTTTTTGTGGCATTTTGGTCACATTTTGTGACATTTGTTCTTCTTCTCTACTTTTCAAAATGTACTATGTTTAAGAGCTAAAAATGAGATTAGACTTGGATTATGGCACATTTATGTGTGACTTTTGCAAAAGTCATAAAACAGTTGCAACCTATACCAGGCACCCCCCTGATGCACTTTATCATATATACGTGTAATTGCTGATTCATATATACGTGTAATCGATTTTTCATGCGGACACAAAACATTTATTTTATGGATAGCGGCTCACCCCACTCAACTAGTGGACCTAGGTGCTCATGTTCCAGGACTGCCCAACAGTCCTCTTAAAGAATAAAATGTAATAAATTTGTGGTGAAACAGGTACTCTATCACCTGGAGTTGTTAGTACAAATTTAATATTTTATTACCAGTTAAAATTACCCCAAAATTTTCAGTAAGTTAAAAAACATATAATATACAATATGTTAAAACATATGTATGGGATATGCTCCAACAGACACCTCCCGGTAAGGGCTGTGTCTGTAGGGATAGAGACAGCAAATTGATTTGTTTAGTTGTTGCAGATAATATCCTCAGTGGACATAGAAAATAAAAAATAAAAAAATAGAAGGGGATAAGGAAATCAAAAATAAAATAAAAAAGTAAAAATTAGATAAAATTACAGGATACAATAGACAACTATAATGGGTTAACAGTCCTGCAAACTCCTGGGATCATAAGATATTGTGACAACTATACCCCCATTGGGGATATAAAAAAGACGCATCTATGTGGGATAATGTTGATAGCCACTGATGAAGAAGCAGGCAGCTTTGAAACGCGTATGGCCAATTGCGTTATCCTGAGAAACTTTGACATTTAATGTAAACACTGTGACCAAGTAGCTACCAGCCGGCAACAGCTCGCTGAAAAATTTGAACCCCGGCACACAAACCTGTCACATGGGACGCCACGTGACCCGTCGGACTACACGTGATCTGCCACTTGGAAGAGACTCGCAGACTGTGAGACAAGCCTTTTGCAGGGAGTAGAGCCATAGCAGACTGGCCGATATCTGCTGAAAGAGAAGCAGAGGACACCGTAAAAGCGAACCAATTAATCAATGTTGTAATCATTCCTATAAACGTTAACCTTGTTGGACAAGGAGGAATATCTACACAACCGCATATTGTACTAAACGGTACTAACCAATGGACTATGTGAAACCGCTAATACTATAAAAATAGACATACTGAGACACATTGGGCCATAGGAGATTTGACTGATTAACTAACTCCACATTGCCCTTGGTACCCTACAATCTGATGTATCTTCATCTTATCCCCTGTGCCAGACAGATAAGTGGCTTGATATAACTTTCATTTAAAGGAAGACCACTGGGACATAATACAACTCGGCCTATAGTTGTCAAAATTATCTTTGCAGCAGATCGTGCTGTGTAAACAACACTCTGCTGACGACATGAGTCAGTATGTGTACGTGCGATGGCATTAGCGATTGCTCCTCCCCATACCATGGAGGAGATCACTGCATTAACATGCAGTGGTCTCCTCCACTGACAAGCAGGTGCTTGTTGGGAAGGAACGTTTCATTCCCAACAATCACCTACTGTATTGTCCCGTGTATAGGGGCATCTCAACTCATTTTTGGTACTTGCACTAATATTATATTGCTCCGTATTGCGACCAACTCCTCCATTATGGGGCTAAGTACCCAAATTATAGTCCGGCTCTGTAATGTTACTTCTGCTTGTGGTAACTCTTTGTTGTCCCCTCTACAGTGCTTTCACTCACTGCATTGAGCAGGACACACTTGGTGGCCTGTTTTCCCCACCTTACTATGCAGACAGATCTCCTATACAGGTCTCTCTCAGGAAAATACTGCTTTGTGTCCTTCAGTCCATTCTGAGACAGCTTCCCCAGCAGTCCTCAAACTTTTGTTTCAGCTCCCTCTGCTGGACATTGTAGATGCAAAGGACTTAGAAACCTGATTGGCTCATCATACCCAGTGAGTGTTACATCAATGAAACTATCAGTAATGCTTCATTAGTAGCCCTGATCTCCTCATCATATGGGACCAAGCGAGCTTTTGCGCCCCAATCAGGATCTGGATGTGACCACAAACAAGCAACAGTTTTAGGATTCTAAGACAATAAGGCCCACTATTTGCTGCTGTTTTGTTACAATTACAAACCTCTATTGGATCCTCATGTAAAAAAGTTTTATTACTGTATAAAATTGTCTATTACCGTATGAAAAATATGCTGCTACAAGAGAATGGATAAATTATAGAATAAAAATAAAATGTAGGCTACTGTAATTATCAAATTGTCCATAAAGAAGAATTAGGTTAAACAAAGCCAAAATGCCGGAGTACTGTGATTTGTTAATTACCAGCAATATTGCTGTTAATTGTGATGTTTAAGCAGAATCTATTGAAACGTTTGCACCAAAAAAAAAAGTATGGTGAATTAAACAGCAATTAGGTTTATGCCCAACATTCTTATCTCTCATTGACAAGCATTTTATATCGATTAATTGATGTTAGAACAGTAAACTTTACCGCTGTACTCAAACGACCTATTTAATCAACAAGCTTAAATGCTGCAAGGCTTTTTCCTATCAAAACAGAATTACTGCAAGACGCTTACTCTAGAAATATGGGCAGAAATTAATGGTCAAACAGTACATTAATCATAAAAATGATTGGGCAACTCAGTAGAACAAGAAAATAATATTTAGAGATGGTCTTGCGGTTCGCGGAGAACTTTGCTCGTTCGCTGTTTGCCGAACGGGCGAACATATGGCGATATTCGCGCCTGCCATATTATTTTACATTGTTAAGAACGTTGACCCATGACACATCCATCAGGTGGTACAGGACAGCCAATTGAGACGTTTCAGCACATGGACATACCTCCTACCTTATAAATAAACCTGATCTGGGTGCCATTTTACAGGGAGAGGTTGCTGTGTGGAGCAGGGACAGACTGTTAGGGACACAAAATGCTAGATAATAGGGCCACAAAAGTCCTGCTATCGATAGATGTGCAGTACAGAGGGGTGTAATATACTTATAATTTACTTTCTAAATTAGAAAGTATAAATGTTACGGATGGTGTTGCAGAAAACTAGAAGTTATAAATAAACATCTGACTGACTTGATCCCAAACTAAGGAACATATGGGTGAGCCCTATAAAACCCATAGAGCTCTCCCTGACTGCTTTGCCCATGCAAAGATCTTTATGATAGATAATTGCATGCCCTTGTACCTAGACTGAGTGACACCTGAAAACCCTATAATAGTGAGGGGACACAACCACCGGCTCCCTGCACTTAATACGGAGGGAGTCAGGGTCACCTAGAATCAAGCCAGAACGGAAACACAAATAAAGGAAAAGACTTATCTGAGGAACCAGCAGTTGCAGCCTCTTGCAGTGAACACAATCCAGGAAGTAGTATAAACCGCAAAGTGAGGCAGTATGGGAGGGGATGTAAAGGGAGGCAATCAGTGTAAACAGATGACAGCTGGGAGAAGGAAAAGAGGTGACAAAGTGAAACCAAAACAAAGAACATCATGCAAGAGGTACAGAAGAACGTCTGCCACAGCTTCTCAGAGAGCTGACGGTGACAATATTATAGAGCAATTGTATTGTGCAGCAGTTGTGTGCGGTTCTGCTGCGATACTGCAGCTATACAGAGTGCCAAATGCTATTGGAACAAATAATTTCTACTGGTGTGATATGCCAGTTGCCCCCCCAAAAAACTGATTGAAGCAGGGGTACTATATACCAATAATATAGTGCATTTAGGTAGTGCAGCATTTGTCTGCCGTTTTTCTGCCTTACCGCATCTACACAGAGTGAAAAACACTATTTGAAGAAATTATTTCTACTGGTGTGATTTACCGGTTGCCACCCAAAAAACTGATTGAGACAGGGGTGTGATATACCTTCTTCCACAAATACTATAGGGACTTTTGTCACAGGGTCATTTTGAAAATGACAGGCAGAGGAAGAGGCAGGCCATTCCGCAGGGGTGGTAGGGTTCGGGCAGGTGCACCAGGCCGCAGCCTAAGTGGGAAGTTGCAGAAGGTGCGTGCGATTACGTCAAATGGCGCACCAGACTTGGTTGAGTGGCTCACTCAACCTTCCGCTTCTGCACCCTCTTCATCCTCTCTATCTGCACCCTCTTCACTCTCTGCTGTGTGCACCCCCAAAGACACCACCACCACCATATCCCCTCCACTCGAGTCAGAGGAATTATTTTCCCATCCATTACAAGACCTTACCGATGCGCAGCCATTCTTGGCATCGGATCAGGAAGAGAAGGTGTCAATGGTCGCCACCCAGCAGTCTGATGACAGTACCCAAATCAGCCCAAGGAGGGTGGTCCCTGCTGTTGCTGCCTACTCTGAGATCTTTAATATCAGTGGTGGTGAAGGTGACAAATCCGATGATGACGTGTTGATGGACGTCACGTGGGTGCCCACAAGAGAGGAAGATGAGGGGAGTTCAGAGGGAGAGACAGAGCAGCAGATGGGGAGGAGAAGCAGGCAGAACTTACAGTGCACAGGAGGCAAAAAGGAGACTGCTAATGTATCTGGAACGAGCAATCCACCATGCACGGTCACATCTGGCGTTCCCAGGACACCGGCACATGGCTCCGCAGTGTGGGCTTTTTTTAACGTGTCCGCTGCTGACAATAGTGTTGCCATCTGCAGCCTCTACTGTCAATGCATAAGTTGCGGTAAGCCCAACACTCACCTAGGGACGACTATCTTAAGAAGTCACCTGTCCTCCCATCACTGAGCCCAGTGGGAGCAACACCGTCAGAAACCACAAAGCCACACTCCTGGACTCTCCTGGTCCTGCCTCTTCTCCTTCTCCTCTCTCCTCCCAGTTGTCCTCCACTCCACCTTCCACCGTGCCGTCGTCGCATTCGTGTGGCAAAAGGCAGGCCTCCTTGCCCCAAATGTTAGAGCGAAAAAAGATGATGATGCCAGATAACCCTCTTGCCCAACGGCTGACCGCTGGCTTGTCAGAACTGCTAGCCCGCCAAATACTACCATATAAACTGGTGGACTCGAAGGCCTTTAGAAAATTTGTGGCCATAGGACCACCGCAATGGAAGGTCCCCGGAAGGAAATATTTCTCTTAGAGGGGCATTTAAGAGCTATATGGCCACGTTCAGCGGCAAGTGAATGTATCTCTGGCACACAGTGCCGGTGCCAAGATACATCTGACCACAGACACGTGGTCTAGCAAACGCGGGCAGGGAAGGTACATAACTTTTACTGCCCATTGGGTGAACCTTCTGACGGCCGTCAAGCATGTAACCCGTGGCACCCGTGTGGATTTGGTCTTACCGCCACGGATTGCACGCAGGCCTGCCTCTTCTTCTCCTCCTCCTCCTACTCCATCCTCTGTATCCTCCTCGGCTGACTCCTCCTTTTCCGCTGCTACTGTCTCTTCCACTGCGCCCCACAAGCTCCCCAGAACCTTTTCGACGTGCCAGGTGAGACGTTGCCATGCTGTGCTGCGGCTGTTGTGCCTGGAAGCTTAGAGCCACACCAGTCCTGCACTGCTTTTAGCTCTGCGGTCACAGGCCGATAAGTGGCTAGCCCAGCTCAATTTGACAGCTGGTAAAGTTGTGTGCGACAACGGTGCCAATCTGCTGAGCGCGCTGAAACAAGGCAAAATGACACACATGCCGTGCATGGCACACGTCCTGAACTTAGTCGTGCAGCAATTCGTTGCCAAATACCCCGGGGTCCAGGACGTCTTGCAGCAGGCCAGTAAAATCTCTGGCCATTTTAGAAGATCTTACACGGCCATGGCTTGCCTTGCTGACATTCAGCGGCGACACCACCTGCCCGTCAGATGTATGATTTGTGACTGCCCGATGCGATGGAACTCCACCTTGTATATGCTTGATAGGCTGCTCCCATCAGAAACGTGCAGTTAGTGACTACCTGTACGAACTCTGCGGCAGGACAGGTTCTGGGGAGATTGTTTTCACATTGCCAGTGGCTTCTCATGCGCGACACATGCAGACTTCTGCAGCCATTTGATGAGATCACCAAACTGGTCAGTCTCAGCCAGGGCACCATCAGTGACATCGTACCTTACGCCTTCTTTCTGGAGCGTGCATTGTGTTGTGTCATTGATCAAGCTGTCGAGGAGTAGGAAGATGAGGAAGTCGTAATGCTGGATGAATTCCCAGGGGGGGCTACTCCATCTGAGACAAGTCAACAGGAGTCTGAAGAGGAGTCAGAGGAGGATGGTTCCGGGGCGGAGAAGGAGCAAGAAGAGCATGCTTTAAACGTTTCTGGGATCCCTGGTGTTGTCTGTGGCTGGGGGGAGGAGAACAAGGACGACATTATCCTGAATGATGAGCAGGAGCCAGGCCACTCCACCGCTGCCAGTTTAGTGCAAATGGGGGTCTTCATGCTCCAGTGTTTCAAGAGGGACCCCCGTATAAAAAGCATAAAGGGCAAGGACCAGTACTGGGCTGCAATGTACTTAGACTTCCGGTACAAACACAAAATGGCGGAAATGTTACCACCATCAGAGAGGGCTGACAGAATGCAGCATTTCCAGGCCTTGCTTCGAGAAATGCTGCATTCTGCTTTTGAGGGCACTGGCAGAGGAATTTCCACTCACAGAGAAACAGTTGCGGGTACCAATCCAACAGCGCATGCAAGAGGGTGTTTTGAAATGTGTTGGTGACTTCGGATATGAGATCATTCTTGCAACCAACCCATCGACAGCCATCCTCCAGATCCAGCCTCGGGGAACGCCTAGACCGACAGGTGTACGACTACATTGGGTTAACGGCCGATGTGGACGTTCTGAGAAGCGAGGATCCCCTTGACTACTGGGTGTGCAGGCTTGACCTGTGGCCAGACCTGGCACAATTTGCCATGGAACTCTTGGTTTGCCCCTCGTCTAGTGTCCTGTCCGAAAGGACGTTCAATGCAGCAGGGGGGATCGTGACCGATAAGTGCACTCACCTAGCTCACAACAGTGTGGACTACCTCACATTTCTAAAAATGAATGAGGCATGGATCTCGGAGGAATTCAACATATGTGACGAGTTGACCACGTTTGATTGAATTTCCTCATAACAGCCCACAAATATCCGCCACCACCCAGAACAAATCATGGTCCCTGTCTTAGGTAAATCCACGGCATAAAAGGCCTTTTATGTCCGTTGAATGCCTAACTTTTGTGGCCTGTACTGGCCAACAGTTACATATTTATCCTGTGACCGCCTAATGTACCTCCATCTACAGAATCCAAAGTTCTTTGCTGTCAGGTGAATCCTATTGGCTAATTTTTGGGGCCTGTACTGGCCGACAGTTACATTTTTATCCTGTGACCGCCTAATGTACCTCCAGCCACAGAATCCAAAGTTCTTTGCTGTCAGGTGAATGCCTATTGGCTAATTTTTGGGGCCTGTACTGGCCGACAGTTACATTTTTATCCTGTGACCGCCTAATGTACCTCCAGCCACAGAATCTAAGGTTCTTTGCTATCATGCACACAAACGTATTTTTTTTCCGTGTCCGTTCTGTTATATTTGCAGACCGTATGCGGAACCATTCACTTCAATGGGTCCGCAAAAAAACTGCAAGTTGCTCTGTGTGCATTCCATTTTCGTATGTCCGTATTTTCGTTCTGCAAAAAAATAGAACATGTCTTATTATTGTCCGCATTACAGACACAGGTAGTATATTTCTATGAAGGGCCAGCTGTTCCGTTCCGCAAAATACGGAATGCACACGGATTTTATGCGGATCCGATTTTTGCTGACTGCAAAATACATACGGTTGTGTGCATGAGCCCTTATCTTGAGACTCCTCGCTAGTTTGCAAAGCGGCAAATAGTGTTGTACTCTCTGTGAGTAACCAATCCAGAGTTTTTCTAGGATGGTAATCCTGGGCCAGAATAAATTTGATTTTATTGGGCAGAGCGTCATAGAATAATTGGATGAAATCATGGCTTTCATAATTAGGTTCTTTCTCAGCCAGGCTATAAGCATTTTTGAGGACTGACAAAAATTATATGGCCTACACTTCAGGGTAAACATGGCCCAAACTCTGTCTTAATCTCTGACACCACCCCTGACCAAGTATCTTTGCCCATTTATCTGATGGAATTAAAGAAATAGCTGTGCTTAGGTTCAAATACATAGGAAATAAATTCAATTTTCTGTTGATCATTTTCTAAATGTAGGTTTTCATCGCCTCTTCATAGGTTTCTATATTATTTATTACAGAAGGCGATCCCTTCTTTGAACACAACCCCACAGTCTCTTTTAAAAATCTTATCTCTTTGGTCGTATCGACCATAGGTTGTTAGATCTTCCTATCACTCTCCTGAGACAACCTTTTTGGATAACTTGGGAGAAGAAATGGGTTTTAAGTTATGAAGAGAACGTTCCTTTGTAAAGAATTGTTCTTCTTCATAAGGGTTACCATCATCACTTTCTAGTAAAATAAATCTATAGTGGCTCTCCCTCTCTTTTAAACGTGGTGACGGTGCTTTAAGTGACTCACCCTGTCACAACCAAAAATTCATATAAAAAGGAGGAAGAAAAACAGGCACTCACCATCTGGATTTTGAGTTAAAATGTACAGATATCTTTATTATACTTTTCCACATAAAATGAAAATATAGAGCTACTGCTTCTTTTTGTGAACACTGGTGGGAGTAATAGCTCGTCCCTGGACTGAAGATCACTATTTCATATATACAGTACAGACCAAAAGTTTGGACACACCTTCTCATTCAAAGAGTTTTCTTTATTTTCATGACTATGAAAATAGTAGATTCACACTGAAGGCATCAAAACTATGAATTAACACATGTGGAAATACAGGGAGTGCAGAATTATTAGGCAAGTTGTATTTTTGAGGATTAATTTTATTATTGAACAACAACCATGTTCTCAATGAACCCAAAAAACTCATTAATATCAAAGCTGAATATTTTTGGAAGTAGTTTTTAGTTTGTTTTTAGTTTTAGCTATTTTAGGGGGATATCTGTGTGTGCAGGTGACTATTACTGTGCATAATTATTAGGCAACTTAACAAAAAACTAATATATACCCATTTCAATTATTTATTTTTACCAGTGAAACCAATATAACATCTCAACATTCACAAATATACATTTCTGACATTCAAAAACAAAACAAAAACAAATCAGTGACCAATATAGCCACCTTTCTTTGCAAGTACACTCAAAAGCCTGCCATCCATGGATTCTGTCATTGTTTTGATCTGTTCACCATCAACATTGCGTGCAGCAGCAACCACAGCCTCCCAGACACTGTTCAGAGAGGTGTACTGTTTTCCCTCCTTGTAAATCTCACATTTGATGATGGACCACAGGTTCTCAATGGGGTTCAGATCAGGTGAACAAGGAGGCCATGTCATTAGATTTTCTTCTTTTATACCCTTTCTTGCCAGCCACGCTGTGGAGTACTTGGACGCGTGTGATGGAGCATTGTCCTGCATGAAAATCATGTTTTTCTTGAAGGATGCAGACTTCTTCCTGTACCACTACTTGAAGAAGGTGTCTTCCAGAAACTGGCAGTAGGACTTGGAGTTGAGCTTGACTCCATCCTCAACCCGAAAAGGCCCCACAAGCTCATCTTTGATGATACCAGCCCAAACCAGTACTCCACCTCCACCTTGCTGGCGTCTGAGTCGGACTGGAGCTCTCTGCCCTTTATCAATCCAGCCACGGGCCCATCCATCTGGCCCATCAAAACTCACTCTCATTTCATCAGTCCATAAAACCTTAGAAAAATCAGTCTTGAGATATTTCTTGGCCCAGTCTTGACGTTTCAGCTTGTGTGTCTTGTTCAGTGGTGGTCGTCTTTCAGCCTTTCTTACCTTGGCCATGTCTCTGAGTATTGCATACCTTGTGCTTTTGGGCACTCCAGTGATGTTGCAGCTCTGAAATATGGCCAAACTGGTGGCAAGTGGCATCTTGGCAGCTGCACGCTTGACTTTTCTCAGTTCATGGGCAGTTATTTTGCGCCTTGGTTTTTCCACACGCTTCTTGCGACCCTGTTGATTATTTTGAATGAAACGCTTGATTGTTCGATGATCACGCTTCAGAAGCTTTGCAATTTTAAGAGTGCTGCATCCCTCTGCAAGATATCTCACTATTTTTGACTTTTCTGAGCCTGTCAAGTCCTTCTTTTGACCCATTTTGCCAAAGGAAAGGAAGTTGCCTAATAATTATGCACACCTAATATAGGGTGTTGATGTCTTTAGACCACACCCCTTCTCATTACAGAGATGCACATCACCTAATATGCTTAATTGGTAGTAGGCTTTCGAGCCTATACAGCTTGGAGTAAGACAACATGCATAAAGAGGATGATGTGGTCAAAATACTCATTTGCCTAATAATTCTGCACGCAGTATATATACATAACAAACAAGTGTGAAACAACTGAAAATATGTCATATTCTAGGTTCTTCAAAGTAGCCACCTTTTGCTTTGATTACTGCTTTGCACACTCTTGGCATTCTCTTGATGAGCTTCAAGAGGTAGTCCCCTGAAATGGTTTACAGGTGTGCCCTGTCAGGTTTAATAAGTGGGATTTCTTGCCTTATAAATGGGGTTGGGACCATCAGTTGCGTTGAGGAGAAGTCAGGTGGATACACAGCTGATAGTCCTACTGAATAGACTTTTAGCTGCTTTTTTCTTGCCATAATACAAATTCTAACAGTCTATTCAGTAGGACTATCAGCTGTGTATCCACCTGACTTCTCCTCAACGCAACTGATGGTCCCAACCCCATTTATAAGGCAAGAAATCCCACTTATTAAACCTGACAGGGCACACCTGTGAAGTGAAAACCATTTCAGGGGACTACCTCTTGAAGCTCATCAAGAGAATGCCAAGAGTGTGCAAAGCAGTAATCAAAGCAAAAGGTGGCTACTTTGAAGAACCTAGAATATGACATATTTTCAGTTGTTTCACACTTGTTTGTTATGTATATAATTCCACATGGGCTAATTCATAGTTTTGATGCCTTCATAGTCATGAAAATAAAGAAAACTCTTTGAATGAGAAGGTGTGTCCAAACTTTTGGTACTGTATATTGTAATACAATTATGTATATTACCAATATACTCTTAGGAGAATATATCTCAATGAATTGTGAATGCTTAATGGCTGAGTACATAGTAAAAAGCTGAATACATATAGTTTAGTGCATAAAAGGTTAAGTAAATTCACCGTGAATTATGAGTGCTAAATAGCGTATAGAGTACATAGTTAAAAAACTGAAATAGGAATAATATGTGCAAAAACTGCTGAGTACTTACACCATAAATTAGTAGTATTTGATAGCTGGCTACATTATTGAAAGCTATTTGCTTATATTGTGCATAAGGTAACGGCTGAATACATAGAATAAATACATAAATTGTATATTCACAAAAAGGTAAAAAAAAGTAAAAGAGTTTGTCCCGAAAAACAGAAAAATGTCACTTTAATCCACCGTACGTTAGTACAGCCTTCCCTTTGTTAAAAGAGGTAGGGTTATAATTAGGGTTGAGTTTGGTATTCGGCGAGTTAATGGCACTTTTTGAAAGGCTGCAGAGCAGCCAATCAACAAGCGTTTAACTCATGTGCCCTTAAAAGCCATTACTGCCATGCCTACTAATGGCATGGCTGTGATTGGTCAGTGCAGCATGTGACCCAGTCTCTATATAAGCTGGAGTCACATAGCGCTGCACGTCACTCTGCTCTTACTAGTGTAGGGATAGGATGCTGCTGCTGTGAGGGAGAGAATAGGAAAGAATATGTTATCAGAAGTGCTTATTAATAGTGTTGAGACGCAAATATTCGAATAGCGAATTTTAATCGCGAATATCGGCACTTCGCTAATTCGTGAATATTTAGAATATAGTGCTATATATTCGTTAATTCGAATATTCATTTTTTTTTGGCTTTTGTTTTTTTAAGTTGTTCCACTTCCCAAAAGCAGTTCTTCTTACATGTCCGGGGGACTCCATGCTCCTTGCCCGCTCCAGTCAGTGCCCGTTGCCGAGTCTGCCGAGTGCCAACTTCCCGTGCGCCTGGAGCGTCCCCATCACCATGGGAACGCCTCCATGCTAGAATGTACTGTCGGATATGAGAATCACGGTTATCTAGAACATGGTAAAAGTAGGATGCGCAATGCGACTAAACTTACTTAAATTACTTGCATTGCGCATCCAACTTTATTTTGTGTAATAGGCAACGTTCCCAATGGTTGGCTTGTTAGAATTAACGAATATAGAGAATATAGCGCTATATTCGTATTCGTCATATTCGTTAATTCTAGCAAGCCAACCATTATTAGGAAAACTTTGCCTATACACAGAACTAAGTTGTATGTGCAATGCGAGTAATTTTAAGTAAGTTTACTCGCATTGCGCATCCAACTTACAGCGGGGTATATTCTCAATAATCATTCATTCCATCAAGGCAACCAATAGGAAGTTGCCTAAGTTGCACTCGCAATATGCACATGGTGTTTCTATCGCAAGAATTCTTCATTGAAATATTCGTGTGAGCCTATACGGGCGTGGCTTTGTCTTCCGAGTTTGTTGACAGGTGGAAGTTTGAAGCGCAGTGCATTACTCGTGTGTGACTCGCTTGAAAATGGTCTTGAGCTATTTTAAAGAAGTCGAGGAAGATCTCCTGATCACTGTAAGTAATTCCACATTACAGCACTGTATTACATATGACATGCTTGTTATTTCAATGTATTTATAAAAATTCACATGTTATCTAGCTTCAGTGCAAATTAACCCTGTCAAAGCCAGAGGTTTATTTGTTAGCCCTTTATTTCGCTCACTGCCTTCAAAGAGCCATAACTTTTTTATTTGTCTGTTCACATAGCCATATGAGGGCTTGTTTTTTGCGGGACAAGTTGTACTTTCTAATTCCGCCATTTAATATTGCATTTAATGTATTGGGAAGCCAAACAAAATGCAAAATGGACAAAAAATGCTAAATAAAAGCAATGCCACCCCAGTTTTACGGGTTTTTAACCCCTTAAGGACACATGACGTACCGGTACGTCATGTGCAGTTCCGATCACCGCTGCGCGGCGGGCGGTGATCGGAACTGGGTGCCTGCTGAAATCAATCAGGTCAATTCAGACCTGCAGTTTGCGGCGTTTCCAGGTGATCGGGCGGCATCTGCAGTGGCTATCGGGTGCTGCTGTGACGGGGACCCGATAGCAGGGAAGGCATCGGGGCTGCCTTCCAGTGAAGAGCCTGTGAGATCCAGCCCTCTGGATCTCACAGGCAGGAAGCTGTATGAGTAAGGCTACTTTCACACTAGCGTCGGGGTTCCGCTTGTGAGCTCCGTTTGAAGAGTCTCACAAGCGGCCCCGAACGCATCCGTCCAGCTACCAATGCATTCTGGTACCAGAGCGGATCCGCTCAAAATGCATCAGTCTGGCAGCGTTCAGCCTCCGCTCAGCAAGCGGACACCTGAACGCTGCTTGCAGCGTTCGGGTGTCCGCCTGGCCGTGCGGAGGCAAACGGATCCGTCCAGACTTACAATGTAAGTCAATGGGGACGGATCCGTTTGAATTTGACACTATATGGCTCAATTTTCAAACGGATCCGTCCCCCATTGACTTTCAATGTAAAGTCTGGACGGATCCGTCTGAAGCTACTTTCACACTTAGAATTTTTTCTACAATATAATGCAGACGAATCCGTTCTGAACGGATCCCAAGTCTGCATTATATGAGCGGATCCGTCTGGGCAGACCCCAGACGGATCCGCTCTGAACGCAAGTGTGAAAGTAGCCTTATGCACACTGTATTACTCATACAGCCAATGCATTCCAATACAGAAGTATTGGAATGCATTGTAAAGGGGATCAGACCCACAAAAGTGTGACAAAAATGTAAGTGAAAAAATTAAGTTTCCCCCCAAAGAATTTTAATAGTTTCAAGTAAAAAAAATATGTAAAACATTATTTTCCCCAAATAAAGTAAAAAAGTTAAAAAAAATTGGTAAAAAATAAGTAGACATATTAGGTATTGCCGCGTCCGTAATAACCTGCTCTCAGAATCAGAATTAGCTTTATTCGCCAAACACGACACATTCGATCGTGCTCGGAATTGGGTTAGGCACAGGTACAGGCATAATACTAGGGGGAGGGGGGATAGGGTTATGCAATGGGCACATCAGGGGCGAGGGATTATGGGCGGGAGATGGGCCGTGGTGAGTTCAGCAGTCTGACGGCCGTTAGGAAGAAAGTGTTCAGCCTCCTCGATGTCCCTGCAGGGATGGCCTGATACCTGCGGCCGGACTTTAGACGCCTGAAGAGATGATGGCCCGGATGGGAGTGGTCATTGGATAGTTTCAGAGCCCTGGAGTGCAGTCTGTTGGAGAAGATAGATACAAGGGGTGGTAGTGGCAGTCGAGTAGTTCTCTCCACCGAGCTGATGACTCTTTTTAGTTTGCGCTTGTCACTGGCTGATGAGCCGGCATACCAAACCAGAAGAGACGAGCACAGTACCGACTCGATGGTACAGGAGTAGAAGGACTTCAGTAGGTCCTGTGCCATGCCGAGCTTCCTCAGTTGTCGAAGGAAGTAGAGCCGCTGGTGAGCCTTCTTTATGATGGACGAGATGTTGGGACGCCAGGATAGGTCCTCAGAGATTGTCGTGCCTAGGAGACGGGCACTGGGTACCCTTGCGACTTCAGATCCGTCGATGTAGGTTGGGGGGGGAACTACCCTTCTCTTCCTGAAGTCGATGATCAGCTTGACCGTCTTTGTGGTGTTTAGGACCAGATTGTGCGCGCCACACCAGTTGCTGACCCTTTCGATTTCCTTACGCGTATGTGTTGGGTTTGTTACGCGTATGTGTTGGGTTTGTCAAGGTGTTCAGTGACGTATTCTAGACACATGTTAATCGCATCGTCAGTGGATCTGTTTACCCTGTAGGCAAATTGCAGAGGGTCCAGCCGGTCCAGAGTGGCGGGCTTCAGGATGGAGAGGACCACCTTCTCTAGGGTTTTCATGACCACCGAAGTCAGAGCCACGGGTCGGAAGTTGTTTAGATCAGAAACGCCCTGTTTCTTCGGCACAGGGATGATAGTTGAGTTCTTAAAGCAGGCGGGGACATGTCCCTCCTTAAGGGATCTGTCAAAGATTGGGGTGAGGGCCGGGGCCAGTTGGACTGAGCAGTATTTCAGGCACGCAGGAGTGACACCATCGGGACCGGGGGCTTTCCTCGCATTTAGCTTGGACAGCAGGGTGCGAACTGTAGTCACATTCACTGTAGGGGGGTCAGCGAAGTCAGCGAACGGGCAAGATAATGTGTTAGCAGGGACTGGGGTGCCCACTCTAGGGGGCATTGGCCGAGTTACATCCACCTCAGTCGAGGTCTCGAATCTGCAGTAGAACCTGCCCAGCTCCTCTGCCAGTGCCTGACAAGGGGTAGTGAGCGCCGGGGGGGGTTTGTAGTTAGTCGCGGACCTAAGGCCCTTCCAGACCGCCCACCGGTCGTTCGAGCGTAGAGAATGGTGGATGCGTTCCGCGTATGCCCGTTTCGCCGCACGCAATTCCCGATTAAGGCAGTTTTTAGCCAGTCTGTACTCCAATTGATTACCGGATTTATGCGCGGTTTCCTTGCGCCTGCGTAGTTGTTTGAGCTTGTTCGTGAACCACGGTTTGTCATTTGGGTAAATTGTGTATGATCTTGAGGGGACGCAGGAGTCTTCGCAGAAACTGATGTACTGGGAGACAACATCCGCCCAGGTGTCCAGGTCATTCTCTTCTAGGGCTCCCCAGACTGTGCAGTCAAAACAGGCGTGTAGTTGTATCTTGGCCTCCTCGGACCACACTCTGGAAGTTCTACGGATCAGTTTTGATGACTCTAGGCGACGTCTGTAGGAGGGGACCAGATGGACAAGGCAGTGGTCGGATGAGCCTAATGCGGCTCTCGGGACGGCTTTGTACGCTTTCCTTAGAGGCGTGTAACAGTGATCCAAGGTGTTCGAGAGTCTCGTGGGACAGTCAATGTGCTGTGAGTAGAGTGGTAGGACACGACGGAGGTCCACTTTATTGAAATCACCCAACACGATGAACAGTGAGCCAGGAAGGGCCGACTCCCAGTGTGCGATGGTATCGCTGAGGGCCTGTAGGGCATTACCGCTGTCAGCATCGGGGGGATGTAAACACCCACCAGCACGTACGAAGAGAACTCCCTAGGCGAGTAGGCCGGCCTGAAGTTGATGAGGAGTGCCTCAAGGTTCGCAGTGCACATCCGTTCTAAGAGGGAGACATTAGGGCACCAGGTGCATGTATTGGGAAGCCAAACAAAATGCAAAATGGACAAAAAATGCTAAATAAAGCAATGCCACCCCAGTTTTACGGGTTTTTAACCCCTTAAGGAAACATGACGTACCGGTTCGTCATGTGTAGTTCCGATCACCGCTGCGCGGCGGGCGGTGATCGGAACTGGGTGCCTGCTGAAATCAATCAACAGGCACCCTGGGACAATGCGCGGGGGGGTCGTGTGACCCCCCCCCCCCATATCAGCAATCGCCGCAAACTGCAGGTCAATTTAGACCTGCAGTTTGCGGCGTTTCCAGGTGATCGGGCGGCATCAGCAGTGGCTATCGGGTGCTGCTTTGACGGGGACCCGATAGCAGGGAAGGCATCGGGGCTGCCTTCCAGTGAAGAGCCTGTGAGATCCAGCCCTCTGGATCTCACAGGCAGGAAGCTGTATGAGTAATGCACACTGTATTACTCATACAGCCAATGCATTCCAATACAGAAGTATTGGAATGCATTGTAAAGGGGATTAGACCCACAAAAGTTGAAGTCCCAAAGTGTAACAAAAATTAAAGTGAAAAAAAAGTTGAAAAAAATTAAGTTTCCCCCCCCAAAAAATGTAGTTTCAAGTAAAAAAAAAAAGTAAAACATCATTTTCCCCAAATAAAGTAAAAAAGTTAAAAAGTAGACATATTAGGTATTGCCGCGTCCGTAATAACCTGCTCTCTAATATATCCCATGACCTAACCCCTCAAGTGAATACCGTAAAAAAATTAAAATAAAAACAGTGTTAAAAAAAAGCCATTTTTTGTCGCCTTACATCACAAAAAGTGTAATAGCAAGCGATCAAAAAGTCATACGCACCCCAAAATAGTGCCAATCAAACCGTCATATCATCCCTAAAAAAATGAGCCCCTACACAAGACAATCGCTCAAAAAATATGTAAAACTGAAACAAACAACCAAAAAAAGTAGTCATATTTAGTATTGTTGCGTCCGTGACAACCTGCTCTATAAAAATACCACATGATCTAACCTGTCAGATAAATGTTGTAAATAACAAAAATTAAAAACTGTGCCAAAACAGCTATTTCTTGTTACCTTGCCTCACAAAAAGTGTAATATAGAGCAACTAAAAATCATATTTACCCTAAAATGGTACCAACAAAACTGCCACCCTATCCAAGGGACCGAGCACACCAAAGCCAGCTCCAAGGCGTTCCGTGGCGTGGCAGTTCTTCAGACAATGTGCTGACGACAAGACACAAGTGGTTTGCACGCTGTGCAATCAGAGCCTGAAGCGAGGCATAAATATTCTCAACCTGAGCACAACCTGCATGACCAGGCATTTAAGTGCAAAGCACGAGCTGCAGTGGAGTAGACACCTCAAAAACCAAGAAAGGTCTCTGGCTCCTCCTGCTTCCTCTTCTGCTGCAGTCTCGGCCTCTTCATCCCCCTCTGGAGTGACAGTGCCACCTGCCACCCCGCAAACAGAGGATCTGCCAGCAACACCACCACCTGGGTCACCAAGCATCTCCACAATGTCCAATGGAAGACTTCAGCTGTCTATCTTACAAACACTGGAGCGAAAGAGGAAGTACCCCTCTACCCACCCGCGATCCCTGGCCCTGAATGACAGCATTTCAAAATTACTGGCCTTTGAAATGCTGTCATTCCGTCTGGTGGAGATGGAGAGTTTTAAAAACCTATGGCAGTGGCTGTCTCAAAGTACATTGTGCCCAGCCGCCACTACTTTTCCAGGCGAGCCATCCCTTCCCTGCACAACCAAGTGGGGGACAAAATCAGAAGTACACTGCGCAACGCTATTTGTGGCAAGGTCCACCTAACTACGGATATGTGGACCAGTTAGCACAGTCAGGGATGTTATATCTCCCTAACAGAACGCCGGGTAAATGCAGTGGCGGCTGGGCCTGAGGCGGATAGCAGTTTGGCGCATGTACTTCCACCACCGAGGATTTCAGGGCGTTTCTCTTTGCCTCCTGTTGCTTCCTCATTCTACTCCACTTCCTCATCCTCTACCGCCTCCTCATCTGGTCAGTGTAACACCTTCACCACCAACTTCAGCACAGCCAGGGGTATACAACAGCAGGCAGTTTTAAAATTTATCTGTTTGGGGGACAAACCCCACACCATGCAGGAGCTGTGGACGGGCATGAAACAACAGACCGATAAGTGGTTGGTGCCTTTGAGACTCAAGCCCGGCCTGGTGGTGTGTGATAATGAGCGAAATCTCGTAGCAGCTCTGGGCCTAGCCTGTTTAAAGCACATCCCTTGCCTGGCGCATTTGGTGGTGCAGAGGTTCCTTAAAAATTACCCCGATATGTCAGAGCTGCTGCAGAAAGTGCGGGACGTCTGTGCGCGCTTTCGGTGTTCTCACCCTGCTGCTGCTCGCCTGTCAGCGCTGCAGCGTAACTTCGGCCTTCCCGCTCACCGACTCATATGCGACATGCTGGCCAGACTGTGCGAGCAGCAGCAGGCGATAGTGGAGTTTCAGCTGCAACAACCACGGGTGAGTCGCTCTGTGGAACAGCACCACTTCACCACAAATGACTGGGCCTCCATGCGAGACCTGTGTGCCTTGTTGCGCTGTTTCGAGTACAAACGCTTCGGGTGATGATGGAAGAGGATGAGGGATCATTTCCAAGGGTTTCAGGCCAGTCATTCACAAGTAGCTCCGAGGGTGGGTTCCTGCACCCACAAACAGGTACGCAATTGTCCAGCCACGGCACAGTTCTGGAGGATGAGGAGGCGGAGATGGAGGAAGAGGAACCGTGTTCACAGCAGGGTGGCACCCAAACCAGCTCATGGCCATCACTTGTGCGTGGCTGTGGGGATACAGAGGACACAGACGATACACCTCCCACAGAGGACGTCTTGTAATTGCCTCAGGGCAGCCTGGCACACATGAGCAATTACATGCTGCAGTGTCTCCGCAACGACCGCAGAGTTGGCCGGTGGCCACATTCTAACTAGTGCTGATTACTGGGTGGCCACGCTGCAAGATCCCCGTTACAAGGATATCTTACCGTCCTTAATTCCGTCACTAAAGCGTGATCGTAAGATGCGCGAGTACAAGCGCACGCTGGTAGACGCGCTGCTGATGGCATTCCCACCTGACAGCGGGGGCACAGTGGAAGCACAAGGCAAAGGCAGGGGAGGAGGAAGAGGTAGCCAACACAGCTGGGGCACCGCCAGCACCTCAGAAGACAGGGTTAGCATGGCCAAAATGTGGAAAAGTTTTGACAGCACACCACAACAACCAGCACCACCAGCTGATATGGAACGTCATAGCAGGAGGCAGCATTTCAGCAACATGGTGGAGCAGTATGTGTGTACACGCCTACACGTACTGAATGATGGGTCTGCCCCCTTCAAATTCTGGGTCTCCAAATTGGGCACATGACCTGAGCTTGCCCTTTACGCCTTGGAGGTGCTGGGCTGCCCTGCAGCCAGTGTATAGTCTAAACGTGTGTTTAGCACGACAGGGGGCGTTATCACAGACAAGCTGTCACGGTTGATGTTGTAGAAAGCCTAAACGTATAAATAAACATCCGACTGGCTTGATCCCAAACTAAGGAGCATATGGGTGAGCCCTATAAAACCCCTAGAGCTCTCCCTGACTGCTATGCTCATGCAAGGGTCTCTATGGTAGACGATTGAATGCCCACGTACCTAATACTGTGTGACACCTGAAAACCCTATAATAGTGAGGGGACACGACCACCGGCTCCCTGCACTTAATACGGACGGAGTCAGGGTCACCTAGAATCAAGCCAGCAAGGAAACACAAATAAAGGAAAAAGACTTATCTGAGGAAACAGCAGCCTCCAGCAGTGAACACCTTATCCAGGAAGTACTATAAACCGCAAAGTGAGGCAGTATGGGAGGGAATATAAAGGGAGACAATTAGTCTAAATAGGTGACACCTGGGAGAAGGAAAGGAAATGACAAAGTGAAACCAAAACAAAGAACGTCATGCAAGAGGTAGAGAAGAACATCTGCCAGACCTTCTCACAGAACTAGCGGTGACACAAGCGCAGCCGCCCGTCCACAGCCAATGTGGACAAGCTCACATTCATTAAAATGAACCAGGCATGGATCCCACAGGACTTGTCCGTACCTTGTGCAGAATGGACATGCATACCGGCCTTACCCAGCCATTGTTATACTCCAGCGCAATTGCTCATTGTTGTATTTTTGATATTTCACACTCTTTTGGAGTGTACCCTAATTTAAACAAAAAAATATGTGTATTAGGTACTGCGCGACATGTACCCCCTCTATTTTCCCTGCCTGTCGGCACTTTGAAGGTCCGCAGTATACAATAATACAGAAACTCACAGATTTTAGAATACCTTATCCTGGGTGTTCATCTGTGAGGTGCCGTTCGGGATGAGGAAAGGTGTAGGGGGCTGGACCCTAATGATTATTTATCATTTTTTGCAAAATACAGAGCTTGCCCCGGCCGGTGGCACAGCTCGTTGTTTGAAAAAGCCGCTTGTTCGCACTCTCACGGAGCGCTGCGTGACGTCACGGCAGAAGCTAATCTTCATCAGGGATGCTTCTTCTGGCTCCTGGTGCTACTTTTAAAGGTCCGTATCTCCTCCATAGTAGATTGGGGGGGCTGACAGTGCCTCCAGTTCCTTAACATTGTCTCCCACCCAGTCCCCTGCTGAAAGATCAGAGTTGGCACCTACAGCCCATGGCCATCTGTCTTTCAGCTCACCCCCTTGCAAATCAGGCAAGCAGTCTGAGCCCCAAGTCATGCAGCAGTCTGTTATGCTTTTTAATGACTCTGCTGGCAGGGTTTCCGTGGGCCATCCACATAGCCCCGCACCAGAATTGGAAGAGATTGAGTGCACTGATACCCAACCATTTATGTTTCAGGATGAGGACATTAGAAGACCACCGCAGCATGTCTCTGATGATGACAAAACACAGGTGCCAACTGCTGAGGCTTTCTGCAGTCTGCAGACCGACAAGAAGGGCAGGGGTAAAGAGTGGGTGGAAGATTATGTGGATGATGATGAGATGCTAGACCCTACATGGAATCAAGGTCATGCGAGTGACCTGTCTAGTTCAGAGGAAGAGGCAGTGGTTGCACAGAGGCACCAGCACAGCAAAAGAGGGAGCAGGGTGCAAAATCCTCTGTTATATTCTTGGGTGACATTTTACAATTTTTGCCATGAATAAACCCCTGCTCTGCATAGTTGACAGGGACCTACATTTCAAAAAAAATATCTGTTAGATTGTCAGGTGACATTTTACCAATTTTGCCGTATACAATCCCCTGCTCTGCATAGGTGACCTAATTTTTGTAAAATAGTCTGTTCAATTGGTATGTGATATGAACATAGTTTTTCCGTTAATAAACCCCTGCTCTGCATAGTTGACAGGGACCGAAATTTAAAAAAATCGACTGTTCCGTTGGTGGGTGACATTAATCCATTTTTGCAGATGAAAAAACCCTGCTCTGCATAGGTGACAGGGACTTAAACTTCTAAAATTCGTCTTTAATTGACGAGCGCCACCTCCTTTCATTCGATCCTTCTGCTTTAACAACTTGTCCCACATTTCCGCTCAATCACATTTCAGCCATTGACCTCCCTTGGATGTGGTATCCCTTTCTTACGCTCCCTCTCCGGCATGGAACCCTGATTTGCCGCTAACCATGATCAACATTGTAGGCGCAGAAAAGAACATTGAAAGTTGATAGAGCAGATATCCAAATGGATCGTGGACGTCACGGGGACGTGCGATCAGGCAGAAGTTATCTAGAGTCAGCAGGGCCTCTCCTGTCTAACGTTTCCAAATCCAAAATACCGCGGTGACATTCCCTGTAATATTTTATTAATCATTCCAATAACAGGGCATCTTAAGAGTCCTGTATTGTTATTTATCGTCACTAACTCCCTGAGTCGGGAGTGGGTAATTGCCTGCGCCCCCTTCTTTACTTGGAAGCTTCTGCTTCAATAATTTGTCCCACATTTCTGCTCGATCACATCTAATTTCATCAATTGACCTCCCTTGGATGTGGTATCCCTTTCTCAGGCTCCCTCTCCGGCCTGGAACCCTGATTCCCCGCTACCAATGATCATAGAGCAGATATCCAAATGGATTGTGGACATCACGGGGATGTGCGACATGGTGGAGCAGTATGTGTGCACACGTCTACGCGTACTGACTGATGGGTCTGCCCCCTTCAACTTCTGGGTCTCCAAATAGGGCACATGGCCTGAGCTTGCCCTTTACGCCTTGGAGGTGCTGGCCTGCCCTGTCTGAACATTTGTTTAGCACGGCTGGAGGGGGTTATCACAGGTTATATTTCCCAATGTTTTGGGGTCTACCCAAATTTAAACCAAAATAAATAATAATAATAAAATAAAATAAAAACCAAAACCAAAAACCAGAGTTGGCTACCTCCTCCTCATTCACCGCCGCTTCCACCTACACCGCCACATCCACCGCCTCCTCAACCTCCTACTCCATATGGACCTCCTCCTCCTAGATCAAGATTATTATCTTTTATTTTTACGTATTTTATGTTATTTTAAGTAATTTCCCTATCCACATTTGTTTGCAGAGCACTTGCTGTCACATTTTTCTGCCATTTGCAGCCCTCAAGCCCTTTCCATGACTTTTTAGAGCCATTTTAGTGCTCAAAAGTTCGAGCACAAATTTTTTAGACATCGGCCGAAACCGTCAAACCCGAAAATCCAGGTGTCCGCTCAACTGTAGTTATAATCTCTGTGTTATACAGTGTGAACTAAATTTTCCACAGAATTTTCCACAAAATGTGGACTGGATTTCTTTTAATTAATATCCATCTTTTCAGCTGATAAATATATAGACCCATTGTTATCTTATATTCATATAGTATTGCTTCTCTACTATACATAAAGGCAAAGAAAGAAAAAAAAAAAAGGGCACCAAAAAATCTGTTGCGTTTCTGTTGCGATTTAGATGCGTTTTTTGGGTTAAATGCGTTTTTTGGTAATTGGTTGCTAAAATACATAAATTATATTCTGTATAAAGGATAAACTTTATTCTCCCCAACTTAACTATTATATTTCATTTATTTTCTGAGAACATTATTTTCATGAATAGGCTTCTAATTTAATCCAAGAGTTTTTCTTTTGGTATTCTTCTGTTATGTTCTTATAAGTTTAAAGAGGAGTGCTGGTCTTACCCCGAGTGGAGATCCTGGCGGCAAGAAATTGGCCAGGCACACGATGTCCCATTAGTGAAAGACCCCCTTGCCTGTCATCATAAGAAACCGAAGGTCTCAAATTCTGAATTGAGACCTCCGGGTATCAGAGTATCGAAATCATAAATACGTCTCGATTCCTGTCTTGACGTTTTTTAAATATGGTTTCCACCTCTCCACTGTACCTCTACTTTCTCGAGGGCTGTAAATATCAATCCGCTTGGATCTTTATTGTGGTGTTGTTTAAAATGTAGGGATAGTGAGTGTTTGTCGTATCCGTTTTTAATATTGGTGACATGCTCAGAGATTCTTTTTTTCAGAGTTCTCTTGGTTCTTCTTACATATTGTTTTTTGCATGGACACTCTATTATGTATATTACATTGGTGGAATTACAGGATACAATACAATAAGGGTCTAAAATTTGTACCAACGGCTCAACCAAACAAATTTGATATATTTATCGGAGTAGAAAAATTCATCAGAAAGATATGCCTTAAAAAATCCAATAATAAAAAATAAATGAGGACCCCTTTGTACTGTACATATGAATTTAAAACAAAATTTCAATAATGTAACCTAGGCAGGAAATTGGACATGAAATAGCAGCTTTTAAGAAGAATGTTGAAACGGTTATACGCAAACTGAAGGGAAACGTGAAATACAAAAACAATCTAAATACACAAGAAATTCATGCGATCAAACAACTACAAAAACAAGATAATATTGTGATTAGACCCGCAGACAAAGGTGGGTCAATAGTAATTTTTGGGAGCTAAAGAATATGACATGGAATGCCTAAGACAATTATCAGACAGTACATGAAATTGAAAGAAAACCCAACCAGTGAATACAGTCATGCACTTGAGAAATATGCCAGAGATTGTTGGGACAAAAATATCCTACATGAACAAGAATAGTAAATTTATAACAGGTACCCAACAGCGGTTACCAGCCTTTTATTGTATTCCAAAAGTCCACAAAGACCAAACAAATCCTCCTGCAAGACCAATCATCTCAGGCATAGACTCAATAACATCGAATTTATCACAATACATAGATAAATCTATAAAGATCTTACAACCAGCAGTAAAGAAAACATTTTCATATATTAAAGATACAACGCAGATCATAAAAATAGTAGAGGATTTACAATACGAACCACATTGGATTTTAGGCACACTTGATGTTAATTCATTAAATACAATAATAAATCACGAACAAGGGATAGAAGCACTAACCATACAATTAGAGAAAAATAGTCTCCTCCTGAGAAAGCAAGATGGTGAAACGTACGTCGAGGAGCCAGCGACCACTCACTCAGTCATCACTTTGATATGATTTGTTTTATTATTAGATTGGAACTTCCAGTTACTCTGTCACTTTACGGTTATAGCCTTTGGGAAGGTACTTAGATCAGTGCAGGCAGTCATTTATTTGCGAGGATGGATTTCCCTATATACTAGCTGAGTGTGCACAGATAACATTCCACCTTTTAGTGCCTTTTCACTGGCTATAAAATAATCAGTAGATGATTTGGGTTGGGTGGCGCTGTTAAATAAACATTATATTTTTTAACCTATGGGAAGTTATATTACTCTTCTTTTGTGGTGTATAGTTAAGGCCTTTTAAGCAGCAGCAGCAGCATGGTGATAAAAATGAGTGGCAAGGTGACGGTGTGGAGATGGCAGCATGAGGAGGCCACATAGTGGCACAATTACTAAGTCTGGATAAAGGACTAAGGCCACAGATTGCTTAGAAAGATACAGATGGAAACAATCTGTGGAGCTGTATCACCGTCACATGCAGATTAATGCAGCCATCAAATTCAAGTTGTGTTTGTCGGTTCCACCTCAGCTCACCAGCAGGCCCGCACCTAAAATATTTTACTGGTTCAGCTCACATGCAGGCCCGCGACTTAAATCTTTTACAGGTTCAGCTCACATGCAGGCCCGCAAATCATGCTGCCTTGCTTTGAAGTAGTAGCCATAGCCGTTTATCAGGCTCCCTCTCCGAAATCGAACAATGATTCCCTGTTATCGGTGATTGCCATGGTAGGCGCATAAAAGAACATCGAAAGTTGATAGGGAAGATATCCAAATGGATCGTGGACGTCACGGGGACGTGCAATCAGGCAGAAGTTATCTAGAGTCAACAAAGTGGCATCAGGGCCTCTCCTTTATAACGTTTCCTCATCCAAAATACTGCAGTGACATTCCCTGTAATTTTTTATTACTCATTTCAATAACAGGGCATCTTAAGAGTCCCGTATTGTTATTTATCGTCACTACCTCCCCGAGTCCGAAGTGGGTAATTGCTGGCGCCTGCTGCCTTCCTTGGATGTTTCTGCTTTAATAACTTGACCTACCCTCTCCATCCATTCATATTTCATCCATTGACCTCCCTTGGATGTGGTATCCCATTCTCAAGCTCCCTCTCCGGCATCGAACCCTGATTCCCTGATCACTATGGTAGGCACAGAAAAGAACATCGAAAGTTGATAGGGCAGACATCCAAATGGATTGTCGCCGTCACGGGTATGTGCAATAGCCCAGAGGTTATCTAGAGTCACCAATGCGGCAGCAGGC
This sequence comes from Bufo bufo, assembly GCF_905171765.1. NCBI lineage: Eukaryota > Metazoa > Chordata > Amphibia > Anura > Bufonidae > Bufo > Bufo bufo. The sequence goes on along the minus strand of NC_053391.1, from coordinate 196,295,370 downwards.
CTTCGCCCCTAAAGTTTGAGATGGTCAGATCAGCAGGCCCTTGCTCGAAATGTTTTTGAGAGTCACCAGCAGGCCATCAATCATAATTTTTCAAGGGTGTGTATGATGCCCTCCTTTGTGTAACAAAGGGTGTTCTGGAGTGCCGGTTCCTTGTAATTTTTGGCAGCCCTTTCACTTAGTGCATAGGCTTTGTGAGTGTAGGAGTGCCACTACCTGAACAATTGTACCACAATGTGAATGAGGCCCTCCTTTATGTGATATACAGGCTGTTTCGCAGTGCCTCTTACTTGTAATTTTATTGCAGCCCTTGCTCTTTATATACAATTGAATATACAGAAAAGGATGTTTCCTAACAATTTTTCCTGTAAAATTGTTTTTTTTGGGGGGGTTTTGTGCGTATTTTTGTCAGTCTGTAAAAGTGGCGTACAACTCGGACAACATGGTTCCCAGCAGTGACCTGGGAGTCCAAGCTGCATCCAGACATCTTCCCCATGGTTTTCCTGATCCATTTTGGTGGTGTTTCTGTCACTTTCTGACCTTTTCCAGTGGACCAGGCACCCTCCCCTCTTCAGAGCAGGGGGTGCCTGGTTGTCTCTTATTGACTTCCATTATACTCGGGTGCTCGGCCGAGCACACAAATATAGCAATGTGTTCGGGCCGAACACTCGAATAGTTTGGTGCTTGATCATCACTAATCCTCAGTGCAGACATAGCGCACCTTTTATGGCAGATATAGGGCAATTAGCCGTCTCATTTGTTTCCATAGTCAGGTGTCTGAGCACATGAAGCGGGAAGAAGGAACGTGTACACCGTTAATAGCAGTACTGTTATTAAGGTTCTTATGGTGTTTCAGTGTCCCCGCTCCATATCTCCGAGCACTCTGGCAACTCTTGCTATTTGAACATCTGTACATATAGTGCTGATACCATCCTATTATAACTCTGTGCTACAGCAGACGTAATAGGTATCAAAGAGTTACAGTGGACTCTGTCTGTGCAGAGTTACAAGCACATACGCTACAGGCCATTATACATGGTAGCCACTGGATCCTGGTACTGGATATTACATAGAGCTGCACACAGGACCAGTCTTTCGGCTATTATTTATATATGTTCAGATTCCAATAATATATATTAACTCCCAATGTACCGTATTTTTCGCCCTATAAGACGCACCGGCCCATAAGATGCACCTAGGTTTTTGAGGAGGAAAATAAGAAAAAAAAAATTTGAACCAATAGGTGTGCTTTTGGTGGGTTTTGAACTAATTGTGGTCTGTGGATGGCGCACTGTTATGGGGGATCTGTGGGTGACGCACTGTTATGGGGGATCTGTGGGTGACGCACTGTTATGGGGGATCTGTGGGTGACGCACTGTTATGGGGGATCTGTGGGTGACACTTATGGGGATCTGTGGGTGACACTTATGGGGGATCTGTGGGTGACACTTATGGGGGATCTGTGGGTGACACTTATGGGGGATCTGTGGGTGGCTCTTATTCGGCTCTCTGGATGGCACTGTTATGGGGATCTGTGTATGACAGTTATTTGTGGGGATCTGTGGATGACACATATATAGCATCTTATGCTATGTGTCATCCACAGATCCCCTCCATAACAGTGTCCCTGTAGTGAATGACCCTCAATACAGGGGGTGGGGGTCGCATCTGATTTTATAATGACAGCGGGGCCCGTGCAGTGACTGTATTCTACTACACGGGCCCCGCTCACTGTATAATCGTAGCTGTAATAGTTAATTATGTATATACCGGTAATCGCATAATCAGTGCCTGTATTACTTACAACTACAAGCGCTCGGTAGGTAGCAGAGAGGAGGGAAGAGGCAGGCCGGGAGGACGGGCGCTGGCAGCGTGAGTCACTACTTCATGCGCCCACGCCGCCTGCTTCATTCATAAAGTGGGCGGCGCAGGTGCATGGGCGGGCCCCGCTGTCATTATAAAAGCAGATGCCGGCCCCCAGCCCCTCCTCCCTCACAGCTGATACACCCTCCGCGCGGCATCGCGGTGGGTGTATCATTAAAAATTCTGCAAAATCAGCAGCATTCGCCCCATAAGACGCACTGCTATTTCCCCCCCCCACACTTTTTTGGGGGGTAAAAGTGCGTCTTATAGGGCGAAAAATACGGTATGTATTTTGAAGACTCATAGGTCCTTCCTACTTTTAATGTATACCAAGTAAAGTTAGAGTTTTATCTCATTCACAACGTTTCTTATGGCTGTGATTACATTATATTAGAGGAACGTAAAATTTTATTACTTTCTTTCAGTGAATACGATCTGATACATTTGCTTTAATGAGAACTCAGAGCCAGTTGGGTTCCATACCCAATAAAAAAAGCCCCACTTCAGGACTGCAATGCATATAATAGTGGGCACAAATATACTGTGTTGACCCCTATCAATGTGCTGATCTATCTGCATCGAATTTAAAGAACATTACCTTTGCCATTGCAGATTTGAAATTGCCTGTATAAATATATTCATATTTTAATATGATAATCCAAATAAATGAAAATAAAACTTGATTATTACTCAATTTCTCATTGGGTCCCATTATTGTTGGAACAAATTAACCATAATTTTATTTCATTTTGCAAGCTATCGAGGTGGCAGAACAGAGTTTAAAAAGACAGTGAAAGCTAGATCTTGCATTTTCAGTGTACTGCATAAAGAAGGAAGTTGTATTTTGTACCAATGCTTACCATGGCATTTATATTCGCAGATCACCAAGATACATTTGCAATCTTTGAACTAATTTGTATGTGTCTGTACACTGACTACAATAGCTAAATAGCTGTAGTTCCTATCTGCCATATGTTGGTTATCCCCTTCCTGCCCACCTCACATAAATTAACAGGCTAATAGCACATTCCCTGTGCCAGAACCCTGTTAATTTACAAGCTGTCTTAGAAGGCTCTGTGCTTCCTGCACAAAGTGCCATCTGCATGTTCGGGTTGTCACATAGGCAGCCTTTAAAAGGGAACTGCAAATATAATTTCCCTGTAACTAAAGACCCCTAAACATAGTGCTCTTATGAGCGTTGTGTTCCTGAATTCATGTATTTGCTAGGGAACACCATGACACCAATAATGATTAGCGTTGAGCGTGAATATTCGAATTACGAATATTTATCGCAAATATCACAACTTCGAGAATTTGTGAATATTTCGAATATAGTGCTATATATTTGTTTTTCGAATATTCGTTTTTTTTTTTACTCGAAAAATCGGCAATGTAATGAACGCGTAATATGCGACTAATACGCGATCAATACAGGCCTGGGTCAAAAAGAAATATATAGCACTATATTCAATATAGTGCTATATATTTGTTTTTTAGAATATTCTGCATTTTTTTCAATTTGAAGTTATGAATGATTCCTCCCTGCTTAAGTTGCTTGTCAAGCAATTTAAGCAGGGAGGAATCATGACTTCCGATGGAAAAAAATGACAAATATTCTAAAAAAAGAATATATAGCTCTATATCGAATATAGTGCTATATATTCCTTTCTGAGCCACGCTTGTATTGATCGCTTAATATTCGCAGATCTTTACATTGCCGATTTTTCTAGTAAAAAATAAAGAAAATAACGAATATTCGAATTCGCGAATATTCGCCAAATATTCAACAAAATATTTGAGAAATATTGCGAATTCGAATATGACCCCTGCCGCTCATTACTTTTTATGATGTCACATATGGATGTAGTAGAGTTAGCACACATGAGACGTTTTATTCAAACTAGATGCGTTAAGCAAACACCTTCAATTGCTTTTCAATGGCTTTTGTTTCAAGATAACGCGATGAGTTAAGAAATTTGAGTTAAGAGTTTGTGTGTTAACCCTGCTACATCTGTATATTTCCTGTGCAGAAGTGGCTGAAAGCATGCAGAGAATATGTAATATGTAATATAAGGGTTCTCTGCATCTCCCTCCGTACAGATCAATGTGCATCTAATTGGCTGCTAACCAATAGATCATTATTATCAGTGCTCTGTATATGGGACAGCAAGGAATGCATAGATAATTTTTACACTATTGTAAGAAAATAGTTATAAAGTAAATAAAAAGTCAAAAAATGAAAAAACTAAGTAAAAAAGCCCTGTCCCCCGCACCACATATCATTTTCAGACTATTTTGCAGTGGGAAGAGTGAATCAGACATTATTATATTCATTTCATCCAGAATTTGCTTTCCCACAAAAAATTTAAATTACTAACCCTGGCCACCAATTTTAGTCTGTTCTATCTTGACCCTACTTGCTTTGTGTCATTAGTAAAAAAAAAAAAAAAAAAACTTTATGTGTAGAAAATAGATCTAAAGATATAGTAGTGTCTTACGTTAAACACATTTGGCTACCATATGCAAGGGAGAATTAGATAATTAATTCTGGAATTTTCCTATTTCTGATCATTATTCCCTAAATATCCACCCCTATTTTAAATATTCGCACCAGCCTATATATCCAACTAAAATAAAAAAACACAAGACTTTGTAGAAAACTAAGAAATAACAAATAGTCAAAGGTATACTTTTGTTATGGGCTTGAAGGTCCAGTTATAAAAGTGCTTACTGACTAAAATATTTAATCATTAATGCTGCCATGCTCTCTCATACTTTGCACCATAATTTACCATTTTGGCAAATGATATGTGACCCATTGTTTAACCTGTGGTATTGCTTATCAGTAGTGTTATTATAGGGTTCTTTAGCTTTAGTTTAATTTATTGGAAAGGGAAAGGCAAGTCTGGAATGTTTCTGGTTTGCAATATTTCTAGTTTGCCATTTTGTCTTCAGATATTTCATGTTTGACAGCTTTGCAAACACAAAAATTTATGCCAGGGGTAAAATAAACACAGAGAACAAACTGAATATTGAGATGAAAAGCCAGCCTCAACATTGATGTCATATGTATTGCAGTGAAAATGATCAGCTTCACAATACTTTTAAGCCGGCCTTAGATAGCTTTGAGATAGCTGTCACATGAATTTTTAGTTGACAGACACCTGTTTCAACTGACTCCACAAAAAACATTAGTCATGTGTCTATTTCAGGTGGGGAGAGGGAAATTAGCCATACTTGTCATAAATGGCAGTGGTGTAACTGCTTAATAAAAAGGTTTGGACTTGCTGAAATTGAACATACCCAGTCCTTCTATCCCTAGATGGCAAAATTAGGTTTTTGAGAGATTCCCATACAGGGCCGTCTTTGCCGCAGGGCAAAAGGGGCAGCTGCCCCGGGCCCAGTTGCTCCTGGGGGCCCAAGGGAGCTCCGTTTCCCGACTAGGATTCACTAGTGGCGTCGCAAGGTTAAAACATTTGGGGCCTGGGCCCCGGATGTTTTGTCCCAGGCCCCGAATGTCTTGCCTCCCTGCTAGATACAACTGTATTGCCGTACACAGAACGGCAATACAATTGAATCTAATACACTGGGAAGATGTGAAGGACCTGTGGTGACATCACAGGTCATGTGATCAGCAAAACAGGCTGTGATAGGATGACCTGGATGATGTCACCATCATGTGACCAGTGCAGGATTGGACCGGAGTGAAGAGGAGAAGGAGCCTAATGCTGATATCTGTATATGAGGAGAGGTAAGTGAAGGGAGAGGCAGAGCAATGCTGGGGGTTGTAGTTATTTAACTAGGATGTATGTTAGGGCTGAAGGGAGGGATGTTATTGACATGGAACTGTGTGCTTGAGGTGGCTGGGGGAGGGAGTGATGTTATTTACATGGGACTGTATGTTGAAAGTGTATGGTGGGGGGGAATGATGTTTATGTACATGGGACTTAATGTTTAGGCTACGTTCACACTTGCGTTTGGGGATCTGCTTGTGAGAACCGTTTCAAGGCTCTCACAAGCAGCCCCAAATGCATCAGTTTAACCCCAATGCATTCTGAATGGATGCGGATCCATTCATAATGCATTCGTTCGGCTCTGTACGGCACCCCGTTCCGTTTTGGAGGCGGACCCCAAAATGCTACAAGCAGCGTTTTTGTGTCCGCATGGCATTGCGGAGCCAAACGGATCCGTCCTGACTTACAATGTAAGTCAATGGGGACGGATCCCTTTGCATTGACACAAAATGGTGCAATTGTAAACAGATCCGTCCCCCATTGACTTTCAATGTAAGTCAGGACGGATCCGTATTGGGACTTAGAAATTCATATCTAATACAAACGAATCGGTCCGGAACGGATGCATTCGTTTGTATTATCGGTGCGGATCCGTCCTGTACAAGTACAGGACAGATCCGCATGAACACAAGTGTGAAAGTAGCCTTAGGGGGTGATGTATACATGGAATTGTGCGATGGAGGCGGCTGGGGAGGAGGTGATGTTATTTACATGGGACTGTATGGTGGAGGGAGGATTATAACTGCAGGGGGCACTGCAGATCCAGGGGACATTATAGGTGGTCTTATTACTACTGGAGGCTCTATAGGAGGGTCTTAAAGAGCTGCCTTTTTTCTACTAAGCGCACTATGGGGGCCTTATTACTACTGAGGGGTCTGTAGGGAGCTTTATTACCACTGGGGCAGCAATAGATGGCCTTATTTCTACTGTGTACTCTGTGAGGGTATTATTAATATGGGAGGGCTCTTCTAATAATGGGGGCATTGTTGAGGAGCATTATCACGGTTGGGGCAGTGTTACTAATGAGGGCATTCTAGAAAGGAATTACTATTGGTGGGACTATGAGGAGCACTATTACTATGGGGGGCAGTAATGTTTCTTCAGGATAGTATTGGGGGGGGGCAGGGGCGTAACTAAAGGCTCATGGGCTCCGGTGCAAGAGTTCAGCTTGGGCCCCCCTTCCCTCAGTGCTTTGTGTGTCTTCTTATGCGGCACAAGTGTCTTTGGGCCCCTTCTGTCACAGCCAGACAGCTGAGAAGCGCTCACAGGAGCTTCTCAGATCCTCCTCCTTGAATTTCTTTGTTTTGGTTTAGTTTCTCATCTCGTTAGTCTATCTCAGCTGTCATGCAGTCAGACTGATCGCTACCCTTTAAGTTCCTCCCCATAATGCAGTAGTGTGCGGCTGATACAACTTCCTGGAGTGTGTGTGCATGCTGTTCCCAGTTCCCAGTTCCCAGTCCTCAGTCCTCAGTCGTCTGCAGATAAGTGCTGTTTATGTATTCATGTTTTTGTCTTTTCTGGATCCAGGTAACCCTGACTCCCTCCGTGTCAGTGTAGGGAGCCGGTGGTCGTGTCCCTTCACTATTGTAGGGTCTTCAGGTAATAGATAGCCGAGGAACGTGGATATGCGGCCATCCACCTTTGGGGTGTTCGCATAGGCTGAGCAGTGAGGGAGAGCGGCAGCTCTATTGCAGGGGTCTCCCTTTGTTCCTTAGTTGTGGATCCAGAGAGACATTGTTTATATGGTATTGTCTTGTTTCCTGTACACCATCCGTGACATTATCAGCCGCCAAAACCGTCTCAAGCATGGATCCGGTTTCACTTTTGGCTGAACGCCTCCGGGGTCTTTCATTGGAGGTAGCTGATCTCCGTAGGATTTTTTCTCAGTTTCAAGTGACCGGTTCAGCTTGCGTTCATGGAGTTTGTGCTGAGCCCAAGATCTCGCTCCCGGATACGTTCTCTGGGGGTAGTGAGAATTTTGTGCGTTTTAAAGAGGCTTGCAAACTCCATTTTCGCCTTCTTCCCCATTCTTCTGGTGATGAAGAACGGAGGGTGGGGATCATTGTATCGCTGCTCAGGGGTAACGCTCAGTCTTGGGCCTTTTCGCTACCGGAGGGGGCACGGCCCCTCCGCTCAGTGGATGAATTCTTTTTAGCCCTGGGTCAGATATATGATGATCTGGATCGTATTGCTCTGGCTGAGTCTAGACTACGTCTGTTATGCCAGGGTAAACAATCCGCAGAGATATACTGCTCCGAATTTCGGAGATGGGCAGCTGATACTGGTTGGAATGATGCTGCACTCCGAAGTCAATTTTGCCATGGTCTTTCAGAGGGATTGAAAGATGCATTTTCCTTTCATGAGAGGCCTATCTCCTTGGACTCTGCTATGTCTCAGGCCGTTCGTATTGACAGGCGTCTTAGAGAGAGACGAGAGAGCTCTCCTTCCTGTCCTACTCAGTCTCGGAACAGTGCAGGAGTCTCAGTCGCTGTCAGCCCCTTCTGAGCAGGAGCCCATGCAGCTGGGGTTGATTGCCTCTGACAATAGAAGATTCAGCCCGCATGGGAGGGTTTTTTGTTGTGGAGGTATAAATCATTTGGCAAATGTTTGTCCCTCAAGGAGATTCAGGCAGTTTTCTGGGAGTAATAAAGAGACGAAAAGGAAAAAATCTTTTAAAAATGTTCCGTCTGTTACTATTGGCAGGGTTGAGGCGGAAATTGAAGGTTTTCCGTTTGCTTGTAGTTCCCGTTTTGTCCTGCCTGCTAGGGTGGCGCTAGAGAGCAAGAGCATTTTTTGTGAGATTTTTGTGGATAGTGGAGCAGCTGTCAACCTCATTGATAATCAATTTGCAATAACTCATGGTTTCCAGGTATGCACTTTGGGAAGGGATATTCCTGTTTTTGCTATTGATTCAGCTCCACTTTCTCAGAAATCATTAAAGGGCATAGTTCACAATATCCGTTTAATTGTGAGTGATGCTCATGTTGAGGATGTGTCATGTTTCGTCCTTAGCGGTTTGCCTACTCCTCTAGTGTTGGGGCTACCCTGGCTCACTAAACATAACCCCACCATTGATTGGCAAGCGAGGCAAATAAATGGTTGGAGTAACTTTTGCAGAGAGAATTGCCTCATAACATCTGTTTCTGAGGTTTCTACTAAGACTGTACCACCTTTCCTCTCTGAATTTTTGGATGTCTTCTCTGAGTGGAGTTCAGGGTATGCCTCCGCACAGGGAGTATGATTGCCCTATTAATCTCATCCCAGGCGCCAAGCTGCCTAAATCTCGTTTATACAATCTCTCCCAACCTGAGAGGGTCGCTATGCGGGCTTATATCTCTGAGAGTTTGAGAAAAGGACACATACGACCCTCGAAGTCACCTGTTGCCGCTGTTTTTTTCTTTGTTAAGAAAAAAGATGGTTCTTTAAGACCTTGTCTGGATTTCAGGGAGCTGAACAGTATCACTATTCGTGATCCTTATCCGCTTCCTCTGATCCCGGACCTGTTTAACCAGGTTGTTGGGGCTAAAGTCTTTTCCAAATTAGACCTAAGAGGGGCATACAACCTGGTTAGGGTCAGAGAAGGAGACGAATGGAAGACGGCTTTCAATACCCCTGAGGGCCATTTTGAGAATTTGGTTATGCCTTTTGGTTTGATGAATGCCCCAGCCGTTTTTCAGCATTTCGTCAACAGCATTTTTTATCATTTAATGGGAAAATTTGTATTAGTGTATTTGGATGACATTTTGATTTTTTCTCCTGATTTCAAGACTCATAAGGAACACTTACGTCAGGTCTTGCTCATTCTGCGGGAGAATAAATTATATGCGAAACTGGAAAAATGTGTGTTTGCGGTTCCAGAAATCCAATTTCTGGGGTTTCTTGTCTCCGCTTCTGGTTTTCGGATGGACCCCGAGAAGGTCCGCGCTGTGCTTGAGTGGGAGCTTCCTGAGAACCAGAAGGCGCTGATGCGTTTTTTTGGGCTTTGCCAATTATTACAGGAAATTTATTTTGAATTATTCCTCTGTTGTTAAACCACTCACTGATATGACCAGAAAGGGGGTAGATTTTTCTTCCTGGTCGGTAAAGGCGCGTAAGGCCTTTTCTAATATCAAGGAGAGTTTTGCTTCCGCTCCCATCCTAGTACAACCTGATATTTCGTTACCCTTCATAGTTGAGGTTGATGCTTCTGAGGTAGGGGTGGGTGCGGTCTTGTCTCAGGGTTCCTCTCCTGCCAAATGGCAACCGTGTGCCTTTTTCTCAAAGAAACTCTCCTCCGCAGAGAGAAATTATGATGTGGGAGATAGAGAATTGTTGGCCATCAAGTTGGCTTTTGAGGAATGGCGACATTGGCTAGAGGGAGCCAGACACCCTATTACCGTGTTTACTGACCATAAAAATCTGGCCTATTTGGAGTCAGCCAAGCGTCTGAACCCGAGACAGGCCAGATGGTCTTTGTTCTTTTCAAGGTTTAATTTTGTTGTTACGTTCCGCCCTGGGGTTAAGAATGTGAAGGCAGATGCCCTGTCACGTTGTTTTCCAGGAGGTGGGAATTTTGAAGACCCGGGTCCCATTTTGGCTGAAGGTGTGGTGGTCTCTGCTCTTTTTCCTGAATTGGAGGCAGAGGTGCAGGCAGCCCAGTCAGAAGCTCCTGATCTTTGTCCTCCTGGGAGGTTGTTTGTGCCTCTCGCTTTGAGACACAAGATTTTTAAAGAACACCACGACACGGTCCTTGCTGGGCACCCGGGGGCAAGAGCCACACTGGATCTCATCGCTCGGAGATTCTGGTGGCCTGCGCTTCGTAAGTCGGTTGAGGGTTTTGTGGCAGCTTGCGAGACTTGCGCTCGTGCCAAGGTCCCTCATTCACGGCCATCAGGTCCTCTCCTTCCTTTGCCCATTCCTTCCCGTCCTTGGACACATCTGTCCATGGACTTCATAATGGACTTGCCTCGTTCCTCGGGGAAGTCTGTGATTCTGGTGGTGGTGGACCGTTTTAGCAAAATGGTGCATTTTATCCCTTTCCCTGGTTTGCCCAATGCTAAGACGCTGGCGCAGGCATTTATTGACCACATTGTCAAATTGCATGGGATTCCTTCAGACATAGTCTCTGATAGGGGCACGCAGTTTGTTTCCAGATACTGGAAGGCTTTCTGTTCTCGCTTGGGGGTTCGGTTGTCATTCTCTTCTGCTTTCCATCCGCAGTCGAATGGCCAGACAGAGCGCGTCAATCAGAATCTGGAGACATATCTGCGCTGTTTTGTGGCGGAGAATCAGGAGGATTGGTGTTCTTTTTTGTCCCTTGCTGAGTTTGCTTTAAATAACCGTCGTCAGGAGTCCTCTGATAAGTCACCATTTTTTTGTGCATATGGGTTCCATCCGCAGTTTGGGACTTTCTCGGGAGAGGGCTCTTCTGGTTTGCCTGATGAGGACAGATTCTCCTCGTCTTTGTCATCTATTTGGCAAAAGATTCAGGATAATCTAAAGAGCATGAGTGAGAGATATAAGCGTGTGGCGGATAAGAGACGTGTGCCTGGTCCGGACCTGAATGTTGGTGATCTGGTGTGGTTGTCTACCAAGAATATCAAATTGTAGGTTCCCTCCTGGAAGTTGGATCCTAGGTTTATTGGGCCTTACAAGATCCTGTCTGTCATCAATCCTGTTGCCTACCGTCTTGATCTTCCACAGACTTGGAAGATCCACAATGTTTTTCATAAGTCCTTATTGAAACCTTATGTTCAACCTATTGTACCCTCGCCTTTGCCTCCTCCTCCGATTATGGTTGATGGAAATCTTGAATTTCAGGTCTCTAGGATTGTGGATTCTCGTCTTGTCCGCGGTTCCCTCCAGTACCTCTTTCATTGGGAGGGTTATGGTCCTGAGGAGAGGATGTGGGTCCCAGTGACAGACATTAAGGCCTCTCGTCTCATCAGGGCTTTCCATAGGTCCCATCCTGAGAAGGTGGGCCCTGAGTGTCCGGATTCCACTCCTAGAGGGAGGGGTACTGTCACAGCCAGACAGCGGAGAAGCGCTCACAGGAGCTTCTCAGATCCTCCTCCTTGAATTTCTTTGTTTTGGTTTAGTTTCTCATCTCGTTAGTCTATCTCAGCTGTCATGCAGTCAGACTGATCGCTACCCTTTAAGTTCCTCCCCATAATGCAGTAGTGTGCGGCTGATACAACTTCCTGGAGTGTGTGTGCATGCTGTTCCCAGTTCCCAGTTCCCAGTCCTCAGTCCTCAGTCGTCAGTCGTCTGCAGATAAGTGCTGTTTATGTATTTATGTTTTTGTCTTTTCTGGATCCAGGTGACCCTGACTCCCTCCGTGTCAGTGTAGGGAGCCGGTGGTCGTGTCCCTTCACTATTGTAGGGTATTCAGGTAATAGATAGCCGAGGAACGTGGATATGCGGCCATCCACCTTTGGGGTGTTCGCATAGGCTGAGCAGTGAGGGAGAGCGGCAGCTCTATTGCAGGGGTCTCCCTTTGTTCCTTAGTTGTGGATCCAGAGAGACATTGTTTATATGGTATTGTCTTGTTTCCTGTACACCATCCGTGACACCTTCATGCTCCTGGGCCTGGTAGCGACCGCTACCTCTGCACCCCCTATAGCTACACCCCTGGGGGTGGGGGGCACATCAAGCAGCAGGATAACACTGTGGGGACTCCAGTTGGGGGATAATGATAGAATGTGAGGAAGCTAAGATGTCTGTGTGTCACACTCTGGAGAGACGAGGCGGCTGAGAGAAGTTGTCCAGACCGAGTGGAGAAGATGAGAGAGAAGATCTACAGAGAAAATGATGACAGAGAGGAGACGTCACCTGGAGGCCCTGGACGTGACAGGTAAGTGCTGCTGTATAGCAAGTACAGCAAAGTGCGGGGGGGGGGGGGGGGGGGGGGGGGCGGGATCCAGGGGGCCCAAGTTAATTCTTGCCCAGGGTCCAATCAATATTAAAGACGGCCCTGTTCCCATACACATGAGATCATTGGCCAATCCTATCCAAATTAAAAGTTTTAACTGACTTTGTCTGAAGTGTATGTCCAACTTTAAATCCTCATACCTTACATTTGTGAGACATTTAATATGCAAGTGTTGCATTGCAGAAAGGTGCAGGCTGGCTATAGACTATAGATGTAAATTTCCCAGATGGACAATGCTCAGGATGGTGATACAATTGAATACTTCAGCAGAGCACGGGTAGCCCATGGCTTCCTGCCCTGACATTCACCCTCATAGGCCACATGTCAATATTAGTGTTGATCGAGCACCAAAGTGCTCGGGTGCTCTGGCTGAGCACCCGAGTATAATAGAAGTCAATGGGAGAACCCGAGCATTAAACCAGGCACCCCCTGCTCTGAAGAAGGGAGGGTGCCTGGTTCTTAGGAAAAGGTCAGAAATTGATGGAAACACCACTGAAATGGTTCGGGAACAGCATGGGGAGGATGTCTGGATGCATCTTGGACTCCCAGGTCGCTGCTGGGAACGATGTTAGCCGAGTAGTACACCACTTTTACAGACTGACAATAATACGCACAAAACCAAAGGAAAAAAATCGATTTCAGAAGGTGGAAAAATTGTTAAAAAACATTCTTTCCTGTATATTTACTTATATATATAGTGCAAGTGCTGTCAAAAATTACAAGGAAGAGGCACTCCGATACAACCTGTATATCACATAAAAGTGGGCCTCATTCACATTGTGGTATAATTGTTCATGTAGTGGGACTCCTACACTCATAAAGCCTATGCACTAAGTGAAAGTGGATATATATAAAAGAAAAAAGGAGGATGCGGTTACCAGAAACTACCTAGCTACAGAGTACACAAAAGGTACAAATGAACCAGAGGCGACAAAGGTGATGGAAAAGGATAATGACGGGGACGGTATAATAGAAAAGGCAGCTAGAGCCAGTGTTAGCGAAGCTACACACTTAATAAACAGGTGAAGGAGAAAAGTTGGGCCGTGAACGGCTGGAACGTCAAGAAGGACGTCTCAAAAAACGGCCCTGCTCACATATATGACAAACAAAGGACAAACAAACAAATGACAGCGCTACCCTCAGCAAAGAAGGGTGATATTAATGGGCCATAAACAAGCTTCAGGGTGAAAAACTATAAAACCCAAGTGAGTAACAATAGAACTAGCGTGCTATTTGTGCTAAGTATTGTCAATATTTAAGAAGAGGAAACAAGCATAAAAAAGTATATAATGATCAAATAAACACTGAAAAACGTGTTGAATAAATTCAAACCAGGGAGACACCCTGAAGCACTCACTTCACAGGGGGTGTACCACCAGGATAAAGCTCAAGACACCTGGAGCACAACCCCCCCGGCCAGGATCGCCTGTAGTATGTAGAAGATTAGATGCCAGCGCTCCGGTCGTACCAGGATGGAGATATACGGCACGTGGGACGGCGACTTGTCATCAATCTTTTTTATTCAAATATAAAATGGCTCAACGCGTTTCGGGGAGAACATAAAATCCCCTTCATCAGGAGCAAAGTTAATAACAGGATAACAGTGGTACACAGATATAAATAATACAAAATTCCCGGTGAGAGACATTACTTCCGGTTTCGGAAACAAACCTGAAGTGATGCGTTTCACTGTGGAACGCATGTAATTACTTGACTAACAATGGCTACCAATAAATGGACCCAATACATACAATTCCAAATATGCTGACAAGCGACAATGCCATATCTATATTAAAACTAAAAATGGAGCGCTGATAGTGAGGAAGAAGGCACAGATGGAAAGCGCCAAATCCCAAGTACGAACCGGAAGTGCACTGACTTCTGGTGGACCGAGATGAAATGCACAGGTGGAACGCACAATGGCCGGAAGTGGGCCTCCTTCCGGTCAGGTGGAACACAAGATGGAACGCATGACTGGATCGCACAATCACCAGTGCGCATGCGCTCTGCCAGAACGTACTCGGAAGTTGAGATAACTATAAAATAATAATAGAATCTGGGCATCAGGTTTGAAATGCAGGATATGTCCATAAATGGAGGATATATAGGGGGACAAATAACCATGTGTATATAATGGGGTTGGGCGAAACTAAGTAAATGGGGAAACATGGACTATATGTAAATAAGGACTAGATGGACTTTGTGTAAATAGGGAAAGGGAAGCTCTCTGCCCAGAGAGTGAAAATATTGATCTAATCATTAAAGTTAAAAAAAAGCATAATATTATTCTGATAATGATCTAATAATAAATGAATCGCTAGTTGGCACTAAATAAAAATATTGGTACAATCTATTATTATAAAAAAAAAAAAATATATATATATATATATATATATATATATATATAATGTATATAAACAAAACATGTTAAAAATTTATATACTAAATACAAAAAAATACATAAATATATATATTAAAATATATATATATTAAAAATATATTATTATTATTATTATTCTTATTATTATTATTGAAAAAATTATTATTAGAAATTGTATGTCATAAGAGCAGGGTAATAATGGTGCATTAAAAGCGGTGCACCGATAATAATAAAACCAAAAATAGAGGAATACTACATATAATCCAATAAAATCCAATACAAGATGAAAAAATATATCATTAATATTTTTAATTATATATTTTATCATCTTGTATTGATATCCATTATGCCTAATGTTCATATGATTTTGTGTTGGTAACACGTATATTCATTGATTATGATTTTAGCTATGATCACTGGGATTCTTTTTCGGATTATATATGATATGATTTTAGCTATGATCACTAGGATTTTATTGGATTATATGTAGTATTCCTCTATTTATGGTTTTATTATTATAGGTGCACCGCTTTTAATGCACCATTATTACCCTGCTCTTATGACATACAATTTCTAATAATAATTTTTTCAATAATAATAATAATAATAATAATAATAGATATTTTATATATATTTTTAATATATATATTTATATATATATCTATTTATGTATTTTTTTGTATTTAGTATATATATATTTTTAACATGTTTGTTTATATAATTTTTTATATATATATCATAATAGATTGTACCAATATTTTCAATATTTTAGTGCCAACTAGCGATTCATTTATTATTAGATTATTATCAGAATAATATTATGCTTATTTTTTAGCTTTAATGATTAGATCAATATATTCACTCTGTGGGCAGAGAGCTTCCCTTTCCCTATTTACACAAAGTCCATCTAGACCATATTTACATATAGTCTATGTTTCCCCATTTACTTAGTTTCGCCCAACCCCATTATGTACACATGGTTATTTGTCCCCCTATATATCCTCCATTTATGGACATATCCTTAATTTCAAACCTGATGCCCCTATTATTACTATTTTATAGTTATCTCAACTTCCGAGTACGTTCTGGCAGAGCGCATGCGCACTGGTGATTGTGCGATCCAGTCATGCGTTCCATCTTGTGTTCCACCTTTCCACCTGACCGGAAGGTGGCCCACTTCCGGCCATTGTGCGTTCCACCTGGGCGTTTCATCTCGGTCCACCGGAAGTCAGTGCACTTCCGGTTCGCACTTGGGATTTGGCGCTTTCCATCTGTGCCTTCTTCCTCACCATCAGCACTCCATTTTTTGTTTTAATATAGATGTGGCATTGTCGCTTGTCAGCATATTTCGAATTGTATGAATTGGGTCCATTTATTGGTGGCCATTGTTAGTCTAGTTATTACATGCGTTCCACAGTGGAACACATCACTTCCGGTTTGTTTCCGAAACCGGAAGTGATGTCTCTCAGGCGGTAATTTAGTATTATTTATATCTGTGTACCACTGTTATCCTGTTATTAACTTTGCTCCTGATGAAGGGGATTTTATGTTCTCCCCGAAACACGTTGAGCCATTTTATATTTGAATAAAAAAGATTGATGACAAGTCACCGTCCCATGTGCCGTATATCTCCATCCTGGTACGACCGGAGCGCTGACATCTAATCTTCTACATACTAAAGGCGATCCTGGCTGGGGATTTGTGCTCCAGGTGTCTTGAGCTTTATCCTGGTGGTACACCCCCTGTGAAGTAAGTGCTTCAGGGTGTCTCCCTGGTTTGAATTTATTCAACACATTTTTCAGTGTTTATTTGATCATTATATACCTTTTTTATGCTTGTTTTCTCTTCTTAAATATTGACAATACTTAGCACAAATAGCACGCTAGTTCTATTGTTACTCACTTGGGTGTTATAGTTATTCACCCTGAGGCTTTGCCCATTAATATCACCCTTCTTTGCTGAGAGTGGCGCTGTCATTTGTTTGTTTGTCCTTTGTTTGTCATATATGTGAGCAGGGCCATTTTTTGAAACGTCCTTCTTGACGTTCCAGCCGTTCACGGCCCAACTTTTCTCCTTCCACTAAGTGAAAAGGCTGCCAAAAATTACAAGGAATCAGCGTTCCAATACACCCTTTATTACACATAAATGAGGGCATCATACACCGCTTTGAAAAATTATGATTGATGGCCTGTTGGTGACCCTCAAAAACATTTGGAGCAAGAGCCTGCTGATCTGACCATCTAAAACTTTATGGGCGAGGGCCTGCTGCCGCTTTGGTGACTCTAGATAACCTGGGGCTGATCGCACGTCCCCGTGATGACGACGATCCATTCGGATGTCTGCCCTATCAACTTTTGATGTTATTTTCAGTGCAAACCATGGTGACCACGGGTAATGGGGAATCATGGTTTGATTCCGGAGAGAGAGCCTGAGAAACAGCTACAGCTACCACATCCAAACAAGGCAGCATGCACGCAAATTACCTATTGGTATAATTCGGTGAGGGCCTGCGGGTGAGCTGACCTTGTAAAAGATTTAAGGTGCAGGCCTGCAGGTGAGCTAACCCTGTAAAATATTTTAGGTGCGGGCCTGCTGGTGAGCTGACCCTCTAATAAATTATATGCAAGGGCCTGCTGGTGAGCTGACCCTATAAAAAAAATTGTAGGTGAGGGCCTGCTGGTGAGCTAACCGTCTAAAAAATTATATGTGAGGGCCTTCAGGTGAGCTAACCCTGTAAAAGATTGTAGGTGAAGGCCTGTTGGTGAGCTGACCCTGTAAAAAATTATATGCAAGGGCCTGCTGGTGAGCTGACCCTGTAAAAGATTGTAGGTGAGGGCCTGCTGGTGAGTTGACCCTGTAAAAGATTTGAGGTGAGGGCCTGCTGGTGAGCTGACCCTGTAAACAATTATATGCAAGGGCCTGCTGGTGAGCTGACACTCTAAAAGGTTGTAGGTGAGGGCCTGCAGGTGAGCTGACCCTCTAAAACATTGTTTGTGAGGTCCATCAGGTGAGCTGACCCTGTAAAAGATTGTAGGTAAAGACCTGCTGGTGAGCTGAACCTCTAAAAAATTATATGTGAAAGCCTGCTGGTGAGCTGACCCTGTAAAAAATTTAGGTGCACGCCTGCAGGTGAGCTGACCCTGTAAAAGATTTTAGGTGAGGGCCTACTGGTGAGATCACCCTCTAAAAAATTATATGCGAAGGCCTGCTGGTAAGCTGACCCTGTAAAAAATTATATGCAAGGGCCTTCTGGTGAGCTGACCCTCTAAAAATGTATATGCGAGGGCATCCAGGTGAGCTGACCCTGTAAAAGATTGTAGGTGAAGGCCTGCTGGTAAGCTGACCCTGTAAAACATTATATGCGAGGGCCTGCTGGTGAGCTAACCTTTTAAAAAATTATATGCGAGGGCATGCTGGTGAGCTGACTCTGTAAAACATTGTAGGTGAGGGCCTGCTGGTGAGCTGACCCTGTAAAAAATTATATGCAAGGGCCTGCTGGTGAGCTGACCCTGTAAAAGATTATATGTGAGGGCCTGCAGTGGAGCTGACCCTGTAAAACATTATAAGTGAAGGGCATATATGAAAGGGCATTATATGCGATGAACAAGAATGTTGATATGATGGAAGAGGAAAAGGAAGATGAGAAAAGGAAGATTCAACCATATACCCTTGTTTGCGGCGGAATGGGTGCATTGGAATACAGTGTATTCAGTACATTATAAACAACACATTGAAAGTGCCTTTATGTTCATCAGCTTTCCTCTGGTGTAGTCGAGAAGTCATGGTCAATCCAGACCTTGTTCATTTTTATAAGAGTCAACCTGTCAGCATTTTCAGTTGACAGGCAGATATGCTTATCTGTTAGAATGCCACCTGCAGCACTAAATACCTGCTCAGACAAAACGCTGGCGGCAGGGCAGGCCAGCACCTCCAAGGCGTAGAGCGCCAGTTCGTGCCACGTGTCCAGCTTGGACAGCCAGTAGTTGTAAGGCACTGAGGGATCATTGAGGATGCTGACACAGTCTGCTATGTACTCCTTTACCATCTTTCAAAATTTTTCACTCCTTGTGACACTAGGCCACGCATCAAGGTGAGGGTGCTGGCGGGGTGTCATGAAACTGTCCCAGGCTTTGGAGAGTTTTGCCCTGCCTCTGTTGGAACTGCTGTGTGTTCCCCTTGTCTCCCCTCCTCGGTTGCCCAAGGAACTACGGACTCTGCCGCCAGCGTTGTCAGATGGAAATGTTTGGAGCAATTTTTCAACAAGGATCTTCTGGTATTGCACCGTTTTGCTCGTCATCTCCACCAGATGAATGAGAGATGAGAAGTTCTATTTGTAGCAGGGGTCAAGAACAACCAGTAATCCATGTTGTCTAAAATGCGTATAAGGCGTGGGTCGTGGGAAAGGCAGCCTAACATGAAGTCAGTCATGTTTGCAAGAGTACCAACAGGCAAGACTTCGCTGTCATCATCAGAAGGATCACTGTCAATCTCCTCATCCTTTTCCTCCTCTTCTGCCAACCACGCTGAACAGATGGAATTAAACTTCCATGGGTACTTCCCTCTGTAGCAGAGGCAACCGTCTTCTGCTCCTCCTCCTCATTATCGTCCAATTCGCGCTGAGAAGACAAACTGAGGGTGGTCTGGCTATCACCCTGTGTAATGTCTTCCCCCATTTCCACCTCTTCCACATGCAAAGCGTTGTCCTTAATTGTGAGCAGCGAGCATTTGAGTAGACACGGAACTGGTATGGTTACGCTGATAATAGCGTTATCACCGCTCACCATCTGTGTTGATACCTCAAAGTTTCTTAAAACCTCACAGAGGTCAGACATCCATGCCCACTCATCACTTGTGAATAGTGGAAGCTGACTGGAAAGGCGACGACCATGTTGCAGCTGGTATTCCACTACTGCCCTCTGCTGCTCACAAAGCCTGGCCAACATGTGGAACGTCGAGTTTCAGGGCGTGCTCACGTCGCACAACAGCCGGTGAGCTGGCAATTTCAAGCGCTGCTGCAGTGTTGACAGACTGGCTGAAGCTGTCGATGACTTGCGGAAATGTGCACACACGTGGCACACCTTCACCAGTAGCTCAGGCAAATTAGGGTAGGTTTTGAGAAACTGCTGAACCACTAAGTTTAAGACACGGGCTAGGCGTGGGATGTATCTGAGTTTGTCGAGCTCCAAAGCTGCCACCAAGTTACGGCCATTATCAGACACAACCATGCCTGGTTCTAGGTTGAGTGGCGAGAGCTACAGCTCAATCTGGTCTCTTATCCCCTGCCACAGCTCGGCAGTGGTGTGCTGTTTGTCCCCTAAGCATATCAGCTTCAGCACAGCCTGTTGCCGCTTCCCCACTGCAGTTCTACACTGCTTCCAGCTACCATAATTTGGAGGTGGAAGTGGAGGAGGAGGCAGAGGAAGAGAAGTGGGTGTTGGAGCCACTAACTTAGGAGCTGGCAGAAACCCTGATCGACGTAGGGCCCGCAATTCTTGGCATCAGTAGCACCTTTGCCATCCCAGGGTATGATTTGCTCCCAGTCTCCACAACATTTACCCAGTGTGCCATCAGGGAAATGTAGCATCCCTGGCCGAATGCACTTGTCCATGTGTCTGTGGTTAAGTGGACCTTCCTAATAACTGCATTGGTCAGGGCACGTGTGATGTTATGGAACACATGTTGGTGTAAGGCGGGCACGGCACACCTTGAAAAATAGTGGCGGCTGGTGACTGCGTAACACGGGACGGCCGCCGAGATCAGGCTACGGAAAGCCTCTGTTTCCCCAAGCCTAAATGGCAACATTTCCAGGGCCAGTAATTTGGAAAGTTTCACATTTAGTACTATGTCCTGTGGGTGGGTGACTGGGTATTTGCACTTGTGTTCAAATGCCTGGGGTAAGGACATTTGTACTCTGCGCTTGGACACGGAAGTGGATGTGGTAGCTGATGGTGCTTGCGAAGGTCCAGGTGCAGGGCGGGAGGCATCTGGGCTTGCGCCTTCGACAGGGGATTGGCCAGCACGTAACACAGGGAAAGAGGAGGCAGTGGTGTGACCAGCAGACACAGATTGTGGACCCAGGCGTTCGGCCCACCTATTACGGTGCTTTGATGCCATGTGGCGGATCATGCTGGTGTTGGTGAGGTTGCTAGTGTTCACGCCCTTGCTCATTTTTGTATGGCACAGGTTGCAAATTACAATTCTTTTGTCATCCGCACTTTCCTCAAAAAAACGACAGACTGCGGAACACCTACCCCTTGGCAAGGGAGATTTCCACAAGGGAGTGCTCCGTGTTACAGTTGCGGGCCTGTTTGGTGTGGCCTGCCTTCTCCCTTTTGCCACCCCACTGCCTCTTCCAGCCTGTTGCGGTGCAGCAGATCCCTCCCCCTCTGTACTGCTGTCCTCGCTCAGCTTTCCACCTTCCCAGGTTGGGTCAGTGACTTCATCATCCACCACCTCCTCTTCCAATTCCTCACTCTGCTCATCCTCCTGACTTGTTGACCTAACCACTATCTCAGTGTCTCATCCTCTTCATCATCCTCTTGAGACAGTAATTGCCGTTGAGTTATTTTCAACTGTGTCTCATTATCATCCACCTCATTAAACAGTAATTGCCATTCCCCACCGTCATCCTTATGTGATTGTGGATGCTCAAGAGTTTGGGATTTAGGGGACAAAGAGCTCCTCGGAAAGTGTGGGATCACTTGTTTGCCGAGACTCTCCATGGTGGGAGGAAGGAGGATCAGGGTGAGGATTGGGTTTAGCAGACTCTTGGCTACTGAGACTGGACTTGGTGGAAGACAGGGTGGTGCTTAACCAACTAGAAGCATTATCTGCTGCAATCCAACCGACCACCTGGTCGCACTGGTCTGACTTCAAGTGTGGTGTCCTGCGCCGCCCTGCAAACTGGGACATGAAGCTATTGTGGATGATTGTTTTCCTTGTGCTCTGGCAGCAGGCACACTTTCAACGCACCCAGGGCCACAGCCTCTGCGTGCACCATCAGCATCACAGGCACTGCCCCGTCCCTTACTGCTCGCCTTCTTCATATTAAATGTTATATATGATTGAAAGTCTGTTACACACACAGTAGCGTATGATTTAGAAGTGTATGCACAACTAACCTTACCGTAAAAAGGTATTTTGGATGTGGAAACGTCACACAGCAGATATCCCACAGATAATGTCAATGCTCTCACCAGCGGTTAATAAAAAATGACAGGGAATGTCACAGGTATTTGGTATGAGGAAACGTTATACAGGAGAGGTAACACCGGTATTGTCACTGTCTGCAGCATCTACGCAAAAAAGTACACTGTATGTCACAGATAAATTTTTTCATCGCACACGTTACACTTTAGGTGTGGCCCTAGTAATGTCACTGTCAGAAGCGGACACTGTCTATTGACAAAGTACACTCTATGTCACAGATATTTTTTGGATGTGCACACTTTACACTGGAGATGTGGCGCAGCTAATGTCACTATTCGCAGCAGATACCGTCTTCGAAAAAAGTACACTGGATGTCACCGATATTTTTTGGATGCGCACACTTTACACTGGAGATGTGGTGCAGCTAATGTCACTGTCCGCAGCGGACACCATCTACGGAAAAAAATACACTATATGTCACAGATATTTTTGGGATGCGCACACTATACACTGGAGATGTGGTGCAGCAAATGTCACTGTCCGCAGCGGACACCGTCTACGGAAAAGTACACTGGATGTCACAAATCTTTTTTAGATGCGCACACTTTACACTGGAGATGTGGCGCAGCTAATGTCGCTGTCTGCAGCAGCCTAATTATTGTACGCTAAAATAGATATTGATGCGCTAAAAATAGATATTGCTGCCACACACAATAGTCCTTAGAAGGACTTTTGGGTCTCTAAAGATTTAGCTATTTAGCGCAGTTTGCGCTAAAAAAAGATTTTGCTGCTGCCACACACAATAGTCATTAAAAGGACTTTTAGCTCTGTTAACTTTTGGCAATTTAAAAGGACTTTTGGGTCTCTGAAAAGTTTTTCTAATAAAATTATTCCTTTTTCACTCCCTACACTGTCTGTCCCTTCCTCAGCACAGCTCCCCCTGACTAAGACTCAGCCGAACAAGCCTCATTATGTGCTATATAGCACCTGATGACGCGTTCCGACCAGCCAATCACTGTAATGTCAGCAGCCAACATGGCTACGGCATTACAGTGAGGGCAGTACTTACCTGCACGTTTATTGGCTGCGCAGCAGCCAAGAAATGTGCAGGGCGGAGACTCGAGCATTGTGCTCGAGCAACATGCGGTATTCGGCCGAATACCGCCATGTGCCTAGCATCAAGATGCTTGAGCTGAACAGGTGTAAAGCCGAGCATGCTCAATCACTAGTCACTATATGAGGCAGTGTACAAATTATGAATGGATGAAAGCATCTGAGGCCACAGACTGGAAGAGGCCTGGGGCCTGCATCTCAGAAGGCAGCTTGGGACAGGACTATTTCCTTGGCCACTTTGGAAGCTACTGGGGCTACTATAGTGGTCTTTACTAGGGGCAGTCAAGGCAGAATATGAAAGGTGGGGCTGGCTTAGTGCTGTGGTTCGCATCTCACCTCTTAAGCCTTCTGCTCCATATCTTAATTAAAGATAATTGGAGGAAGATGAGGACAGAATGTGGCTACCAGAAACAACCCCAACAAGTTTGCAAGGTTGGAAGATAAGGGGGATGTCAGTTCAGGGATAGGACTGCTGCAGCAAGACACTTCCTCTGCCAGTCAGGGGAATGTTAGCTCGAGTTAACAGAGGACCAGGAGAGCAGGGAAGGCCGGACAAGTGCTGGTAGTGGGAGATTTAATTATTAGGGCTACAGATAGGGCGATTTTTCACAAAGACCGGGATCATCGAATGGTGTGTTGTCTTCCTGGCGCCGGAGTTCAGCGTATCACGGATCGAGTTGACAAATTACTGGGAGGGACTGGCCAAGAACTAGCAGTCATAGTCCACATTGGAACCAATGACAAAGTTAGCGGTAGAAGGAGGGTCCTTAAAAAATATTTAGGTCACAAGCTTAGGGCAAGGACCTCAAAGGTAATGTTTTCTGAAATACTACCTGTACCAGGAGAAAGGAAGCAGGAGATTAGGGAGGCTAACAAGTGACTCAAGAACTGGTATAGGAAGGAGGGGTTCCTGGACAACTGGGATGACTTCTCTGTTGGCTACAGGATCTATTGTAGGGAAGGGCTGCACCTCAATTGAGAAGGTGCAGCAGTTTTTTTTTGGGACAAGATGGCTAAAAGGTTGGAGGAGTGTTTAAACTAGGGACTGAGGGGGAGGATAATTACATCATAGGAGGGAAAGAGCAGATAAAGTCCTGGGACGAGGTAATGAAACTGGGGGAGGAATGGAAGGAGGAACTAGAACAGTTCATGAGGAAAGGTGTAGGGTAAGAAATATACAAAACCCTCTTAATTGCATGTATACTAATGCCAGAAGCCTGACTAATAAAACTGGTGAACTGGAAGTAGTAATGTGTGAGGAGGACTATGACATAGTGGGAATAACTGAGAAATGACTGGATGATAGCTATGACTCAGCAGTTAATGTACAGGGTCACAGACTGTTTAGAAAAGATTTTCGAAACCAGAGAGGGGGAGGAGTTTGCCTTTATGTAAAGTCCTGTCTAAAGCCCACACTCTGGGAAGATATAAGTGAGCAAAATTAACATGTGTAGCCACTGTGGGTAGAAGAACTTAGAGGCAAAAACAATAATAAAATACTGAGGATCAATGTAGTGTCTTGTTATTAGGGTTGAATTTTGTGCCCACCACCAATTTTGACCCATTTTCCACTATCCTGCATGTCAATGAGTTTATAAGAAACCTAACGCTGAAAAGGTTTTTTTTCTGTCTCACCTCCACCCTCTGTGGTTCCTGACATCAATGGGGACATACCAGTCAGTAATATGTACACTGAATTAACATTCAGAGAGCAACAATCCCTGCTATGTCTTGAGGATCTTCAGAGGGAGGGTCTTGAGTCTCAGGAAATTTTTGACCAGCATGATTCCAATACAATTGACAAACAGCATTTCAATATAACTAACAACAAATATTATCCCATAAAGTTCCGTACACCAGGCATAGACGTATTCCAAGAGGTTGTGGAAAGGGAATTGTCATTAATATCTGATTCGGATTTGGTGAAAGATAAACAAAAACATAAACACAATTTAAATAAAAAACAACAACTTGCCCTTAAGGAATTGGGGAACAACAAGGAGCTAATATTGAAGATGTCGGACAAGGGAGGTTCAGTGGTGGTGCTAGACAGGACATGTTATCATCAACTTATGTTGGAGGTCTTGTCTGACAACACCACCTACAAGATCTTACAACACGATCCCTTGTCTGAATACAAAAAAGAGTTGAGGGAGATTTTAGACAAAGGGAAGGACAGAGGTTTCATTAACCATAAACAATACACATTTCTTAAAGTTGGATCACCGGTCACCCCGATCATACATGCCCTCCCCAAGGTCCACAAAGGTGTTAATCCTCCACCATTACGACCTATAGTATCAGGTATTGGTTCTTTGACAGAGAAAGTGTCACGGATGGTGTTGCCGAAAGCTGGAACTTATAAATAAACATCCAACTGGCTTGATCCCAAACTAAGGAGCATATGGGTGAGCCCTATAAAACCTCTAGAGCTCTCCCTGACTGCTATGCCCATGCAAAGGTCTGTATGGTAGACAATTGCATGCCCTCGTACCTTATACAATGTGACACCTGAAAACCCTATAATAGTGAGGGGACACGACCACCGGCTCCTTGCACTTAATACGGACGGAGTAAGGGTCACCTACAATCAAGCCAGCAAGGAAACACAAATAAAGGAAACATACTTATCTGAGCAATCAGGAGAAGCAGCCTCCAGCAGTGAACACAATCCAGGAAGAAGTATAAACCGCAAAGTGAGGCAGTATGGGAGGGAATATAAAGGGAGACAATCAGTGCAAATAGGTAACAGCTGGGAGAAGGAAAGGAGATGAGAAAGTGAAACCAAAACAAAGAACATCATACAACAGGTAGAGAAGAACGTCTGCCAGATCATCTCACAGAGCTGGCGGTGACAGTACCCCTCCCTCTACGGCTGGACTCCGGACAATCAGAGCCCACCTTCTCAGGATGAGACCTATGGAAAGCCCTGATGAGACGAGTGGCCTTGATGTCCGCCACTGGGACCCACATCCTCTCCTCAGGACCATAACCCTCCCAATGAACCGCGAATAATGCGAGAATCCACAATCCTAGAGACCTGAAATTCAAGATTACCATCAAGAACAATCGGAGGAGGAGGCAAAGAGGAAGGTACAGTGGGTTGGACATAAGGTTTTAATAGGGACCTGTGAAAAACATGATGGATCTTCCAGGGTGGTGCTTAACTGACTGGAATCATTATCTGCTGCAATCCAACTGACCACCTGGTCGCACTGGTCTGACTTCCAGAGTGGTGTCCTGCGCCGCCCTGCAAACTGGGACATGAAGTGTGTTTCTTGTGCCCTGGCAGCAGGCACAGTTTAATCGTGCCCAGGGCCACGGCCTCTGCATGCACCATCAGCATCACGGGCACTTCCCCGTCCCCTACTGCTCGCCTTGAGTATATTAAATGGTATATATGCTTGCAAGTATGTCACACGTACAGTAGAGCAGGTTTTGTAAGTGTATGCGCAAATAAAGTACAAAAAATGGCTCCTCCTCCTTGAATTTCTTTGTTTTGGTTTAGTTTCTCATCTCGTTAGTCTATCTCAGCTGTCATGCAGTTGGACTGATTGCTACCCTTTAAGTTCCTCCCCATAATGCAGTAGTGTGCGGCTGATACAACTTCCTGGAGTGTGTGTGCATGCTGTTCCCAGTTCCCAGTTCCCAGTCCTCAGTCGTCAGTCGTCTGCAAGATAAGTGCTGTTTATGTATTTATGATTTTGTCTTTTCTGGATCCAGGTGACCCTGACTCCCTCCGTGTCAGTGTAGGGAGCCGGTGGTCGTGTCCCTTCACTATTGTAGGGTCTTCAGGTAATAGATAACCGAGGAACGTGGATATGCGGCCATCCACCTTTGGGGTGTTCGCATAGGCTGAGCAGTGAGGGAGAGCGGCAGGTCTATTGCAGGGGTCTCCCTTTGATCCTTAGTTGTGGATCCAGAGAGACATTGTTTATATGGTATTGTCTTGTTTCCTGTACACCATCCGTGACACACCACCGCCTAATAAAAAATTACACTGAATTAATGTCACGGATATTTTGGATGGGCAAACGTTTTATACAGGAGATGTAGCGCAGGTAATGTTACTGTGCGCAGCGAACACCGTCTACGGAAAAAGTACACTGGATGTCACAGATATTTTTAGTCTGCGCACACGTTATGCAGGAGATGTAGCGCAGGAAATGTCGCTGTCAGCAGCGGCCAAACAATTACGCTGAATGACACAGATATTTAGGATGCGCAAATGTAACATAACAGATGTAGCAGAGGTTGTCTCACTGTCAGCAGCCGCCAAACATTTGCACGCAATTTAGTGCAGGTTGCGCTAAAAATATATATTGCTGCCACACACAATAGTCCTTAAAAGAACTTTTGGGTCTATAAAAGCATAAAAACTAAAATATTGCTTTTTCAATCCTTACACTATCTCTTCCTCCTGCTCTCCAGCTTTCCCTGACTAATACTGATCCGAACACGTTTCATTGGGTGCTATATAGCCAACATGGCTACGGCATTACAGTGAATGGTAGCACTTACCTGCA
Organism: Bufo bufo; assembly: GCF_905171765.1. Lineage (NCBI taxonomy): Eukaryota > Metazoa > Chordata > Amphibia > Anura > Bufonidae > Bufo > Bufo bufo. The sequence continues at coordinate 196,267,638 of NC_053391.1, read as the reverse complement.
TGTTTAGTGTGGGGAGGAGACTCGAGCATCGCACTCAAGCACAAGCGGTATTCGGCCGAACACCGCGATGTGCCGAGCTTTGTGATGCTCGAGCCAAACTAGTGTTCAGCCAAGCATGCTCGCCTAACACTAGTCAATATTCAAAAAAGGGTAAAAAACTGAGCCCCGAAACTATAGGCCGGTAAGTTTAACATCTGTTGTGGATAAACTGTTTCAAGGTTTTCTAAGAGATGCTATCTTGGAATACCTCAATGAAAATAAGCAAATAACGTTGTATCAACATGGCTTCATGATCATCAATGTATTTATTAATAATCTTGTAGAAGGCTTGCACAGTAAAATATTTTTTTTTACAGATGACACTAAACTGTGTAAAGTAATTAACATGGAAGAGGACATTATACTGCTACAGATGGATCTGGCTATGTTGGAGGCTTCGACAGAGAAGTGGCGCATGAGGTTTAACACTGACAAAGGTTATGCACATGGGAAGGAAAATACAAGTCACCATTACATACTAAAAGGGAAAACACTAGGTAACACTGACATGAAAATTTTAGTGAACAGCAAACTTAACTGTAGAAACCAGTGTCAGGCATCTGCTGCCAAGGTAAATAAGATAATGGGTTGCATCAAAAAAGGCATAAATGCCCGTGATGAGAACATAGTCCTACCACTTTACAAATCACTGGTCAGACCACACATGGAGTACTGTGTACAGTTCTGGGCTCCTGTGAACAAGGCAGACATAGCAGAGCTGGAGAGGGTTCAGAAGAGGGCAACTGAAGTAATAACTGGACTGGGTGGACTACAGTCCCCAGAAAGATTATCAAATTAGGGTTAATCAGTTTAGAAAAAAGATGACTCAGGGGAGATCTAATAACCATGTATACATGTAAATATATCAGGAGTCAGTACAGAGATCTCTCCCATCATCTATTTATTCCCAGGACTGCGACAAGGCATCTGGAGGAAAGAAGATTTATTTACAAACATAGAAGAGGAGTCTTTACGGTTAGAGCAGTGAGACTATGGAACTCTCTTCCTGAGGAGGTGGCAATGAATTTACTAAAAGAGTTCAAGAGGGGCCAGGGTGTATTTCTGGTGTGTAAAGATATTATAGGTTAAAGTTATTAGATTTCTGGAGAGGTCATTGATCCAGTGAGATGTTCTGATTGCCTTATTGGAGTTGGGAAGGATTTTTTCCCCTAAAATGAGTAAAATTGGCTTCTACCTCACATTTTTTTTTGTTAGTTTTTTTGCTTCCTCTGGATCAACTTGCAGGACAATAGGCTGAACCAGATGGACAGATGTATTTTTTTAGCCATACAATTGATGCTACCATGTTAGTATTTTGTACTGCACTGTGGGATTTGGTTCTGCTTGGAGAATATTTTGTACAGCACTAGAGTATTTAGTTCTTCCTGGGCAATACTGTATGTTGTGCTGCACTTAAGGTATCCCTGAATAGGGCACTTGCAAATTGTTATTGTTATTTAATGGTATGGATTAGTCAAAATTAACAATCCTGACTCTGGTCCTAGGAGAAAGTTAGGAGATGGACTTTGATTCTACCCTAGCTCAGTAGTGTGTTGGCCCAGGAAGTGAGAGAAGCTACATGTGTTCACTCCTCATAGTACTAGGCCTGAAACTCTAGAGCCACTATCACTGAGAGATCCACAGAGAGAAAACCAACCATATCTACCTCACAGTACTCCAGGAAAAGAGAAAGGAAAGAAATAGAAGGTACAGAATCTGTATGACTGAGCATTGGAGTCAGTCACTAAGCTATTGCTCCCCTAAGCGGGAAATTACAGTTAAGCTTACAAGAACGCTTTTTCCAGGCTTGATTACACCGCGCAACAATGATTTTGCTAGAGAGAAAAACTAAAATGAGCACGCTGATTCCAAATATGAACTTGGAATTTGCCTGACACGTCTAGATTTTAAGTACATGCAAAGCCTATTAAGTTATAATATTAATGCATTATATTGGATATATTCCATTGGACATGTCCATACCTGTCCGGATGCACTCAGGCTGATGTCAGCAGTAAGTATATAAGGCAATATGGACAGATTTTGATAAAGTGATCTGTTATAGTGCTATCACTTTTGAAACTTAAGATGGATAAAAACAAATGTGTTAACGATCCAGACAATTTTGGCTACATATGTGGCAAATACACTACTTATGATTAGCGCAAGAATCTGACAAAGCGAGTGCGTCTTGCAGCTTGGGATGCATTTGTGCTAGTAGTGCAGAACTTCCTTGGGAACAGACAAGCTGCAAACAGCAGCAAGCTGAATTAGTAGACAACATGCTTACAGCATATGAACAACTTGGCTGCTGAATGTCATTGAAAGTGCATTTCTTACATTCCCATCTTGACTTTTTCCCACCCAATTTGGGACACATAAGTGACGAACATTGATAGCGGTTCCATAAAGATATTTCTGCAATGAAGAACAGGTATCAAGGCTGCTTGAATCCCAACTTGATGGGGGACTACTGCTGGTTTTTGCAACGGGAAAATATAACCATTCACAAACGCAAAAGCAGATGCCTGAAGCACTTTTAACAGTACTGGGCCTTGCTTAAGTAAGACTTTTAAACTCAAAAACAAGGCTTTTTGATTTTTTTTTATTCCATTACATTTTCATACATATGCAAACTTTGATGTAGATCAGGTAATTGTTGGAGTAAGACTCGTTGTGTTCAAAATTATTCAATGCTTTCCAAGTGCTTAATTCATTTAGGCATACTTATGCATAGCAAAATTTTGTGATGTGTTACAACAATTCTGACTCCGGATTTGGAATCCGCACACTCGATTTAGTATATGACAAATGGTTTTTGCCCAGTAGCAGACAAAAAGTTTTTTTTTGTTGTGTGGTGTTATGCTCAGAAAGAGACTTTGGCCTCTTTTACATGGTCATTATTTTGTCAGTACTTTTGCATCAGTATTTGAAAGCCAAAATTAGGTGTTGGTTCAAAACACAGAAGAGGCACAATTTGTTTCTAATATTAATTTTCTCTGTAAGTTTCATTCCTGGTTTTGGCTTACAAATATTGACTAAATACTGATACAAAATACTGACCGAATTCTGACTGTGTGAAACAGGCCTTTGGTGAAATAGACATTCCCCATTCTTGCCTATATCGATACATAGGAGGATTTGCACTGTGAATAGTTTGGAACTGTTTGATAATGTTGGATGTACTACAACTCCCATTCTGAAAGACTTGTTTATTTTCTACAAATGGCCTGGTTACTGACTCTGGCTCCATTTGCCAGCCACTGCATTAACATATTCAGCCTTGCACCCACACAAAACCCAACTTCAAGGGCACCACAATTACATTAAGGCAGGATCCCCAACATCAGGGTGTGCCTTGAGGGAAGAAAGAGTGAGCCTTCCTTTCACTGCCCTGGTCCTAGGGAGCATTGGTGTGAGAATTGCCCCTGTGAATAATTATTGCAGCCAGAGCCACTAATAATCCCGTCCTCTGCTCCGCTACTCTGGGCTGTGTGCCACACTATGGTATTACTGACCCTGTCTTCTTTTGTTGCCTTTGAATCCAGGAGTTAAAAAAGTAGGCTGGTTTGAGGGCTGCATTTATACAAGCAGGCAAATAACGTGAGTTTGTGAGCTTTCGTGTGTTTGAGTTCAACTGTGTGTTTGTATTAAGTGTGTGACTTTAGATTACGTGAGGGAGTATCTGTGAGAGCTAAATTCTTTGTGTGCATTGCTGAGTGGCTGTGCCTGACTTTATTGTACACTGTGACTTGCTTTTGCTGCCAGGTTTATTGCATAGCAGCTGAGGATATACTGTGATTAAATTTATTTTTTCTCTTCCTTCTCCAGGGTGTTGATCAGGTGAGTAATTAGGGTGAGGCTGTCTAATTAGGAGAAGTTAAATAGCCAGCCTTGAGGGCAGCTCAGTCCTTTGAATCCAGAGGAAAAAAAGCAGGCTGGTTTGAGAGCTGCATTTATACAAGCAGGCAAATAACGCAAGTTTGTGAGTGTTCGCGTTTTTGATTTCCAGTGCGTGTTTGTATTAAGTGTGTGACTTTAGACTACGTGACCTGAGATTCAGGGACTTTAGGAGGGGACTACAGTAAATTATATTCTTATCACTGCACTATATTGTATTTTTCTCTTTTCTTGCGTAATTCCCATTTAGTATGTGTTCCATTACTGACAGTGCAGTCCAGTGCACATCTTGTCTAATGTATGCAGTCCTGGAACAGCCGTTTGAGGGCGCATATCTTTGTTCAAAATGTGAGCAAATTGCCTGTTTGGAATTGCACATCGAGTATCTAAATGAGAGAATTTCAACTCTGAGAAGCGTTGACAATTTGGAAAAGAGTTTGCTGCTCACTAAACAAGAACTATATTGGGTAGATGTGGGGGACAGTGGTAGAGAGGAGGCTCAGGAAAGTGAGGTAGCTAGTTGGGTAACAGTTAGAAAGTGGTGTAGAGGGAAGAGTGCCAGGGAGGCTAGCCCTGATCTGACACACCCCAACAAGTTTGCACGGTTGGTAGATGAGGGGGATGTCAGTTCAAGGAGAGCAGTGCTGCAGCCAGACACTTCCTCTGCCAGTCAGGAAAAAATCAGCTCCAGTAAGCAGGGGACCAGGAGAGCAGGGCAGGCCACACAGGAGCTGGTAGTGGGAGACTAAATTATTAGGGGTACAGATAGGGCAATCTGTCACAAAGACCGGGATCGTCGAATGGTGTGTTGTCTTCCTGGCGCTCGAGTTTGACACATCGCGGATCGGTTGACAGATTACTGGGAGGGGCTGGAGAAGATCCTGCGGTCATGGTCCATATCGGAACCAATGACAAAGTTAGAGGTAGTTGGAGCGTCCTTAAAAATGATTTTTGTGATTTAGGTTAAAAGCTTAGGGCAAGTACCTCAAAGGTAGTATTTTCCGAAATCATTGATTGGACTCCAGTTGGCTGACACCTCACTCCAATTAGCTCTTGAGATGTCATTAGTCTAGGGGTTCACATACTTTTTCCACCTGGACTGTGAATGTTTACATGGTGTGTTCAATAAAAACATGGTAACATTTAATTATTTGTGTGTTATTAGTTTAAGTAGACTGTGATTGTCTATTGTTGTGACTTAGATGAAGATCAGATCACATTTTATGACCAATTTGTGCAGAAATCCATATCATTCCAAAGGGTTCACATGCTTTTTCTTGCAACTGTATATCAGGAGTCAGTACAGAGATCTCTCCCATCATCTATTTATTCCCAGGACTGCGACAAGGCATCTGGAGGAAAGAAGATTTATTTACAAACATAGAAGAGGAGTCTTTACGGTTAGAGCAGTGAGACTATGGAACTCTCTTCCTGAGGAGGTGGCAATGAATTTACTAAAAGAGTTCAAGAGGGGCCAGGGTGTATTTCTGGTGTGTAAAGATATTATAGGTTAAAGTTATTAGATTTCTGGAGAGGTCATTGATCCAGTGAGATGTTCTGATTGCCTTATTGGAGTTGGGAAGGATTTTTTCCCCTAAAATGAGTAAAATTGGCTTCTACCTCACATTTTTTTTTGTTAGTTTTTTTGCTTCCTCTGGATCAACTTGCAGGACAATAGGCTGAACCAGATGGACAGATGTATTTTTTTAGCCATACAATTGATGCTACCATGTTAGTATTTTGTACTGCACTGTGGGATTTGGTTCTGCTTGGAGAATATTTTGTACAGCACTAGAGTATTTAGTTCTTCCTGGGCAATACTGTATGTTGTGCTGCACTTAAGGTATCCCTGAATAGGGCACTTGCAAATTGTTATTGTTATTTAATGGTATGGATTAGTCAAAATTAACAATCCTGACTCTGGTCCTAGGAGAAAGTTAGGAGATGGACTTTGATTCTACCCTAGCTCAGTAGTGTGTTGGCCCAGGAAGTGAGAGAAGCTACATGTGTTCACTCCTCATAGTACTAGGCCTGAAACTCTAGAGCCACTATCACTGAGAGATCCACAGAGAGAAAACCAACCATATCTACCTCACAGTACTCCAGGAAAAGAGAAAGGAAAGAAATAGAAGGTACAGAATCTGTATGACTGAGCATTGGAGTCAGTCACTAAGCTATTGCTCCCCTAAGCGGGAAATTACAGTTAAGCTTACAAGAACGCTTTTTCCAGGCTTGATTACACCGCGCAACAATGATTTTGCTAGAGAGAAAAACTAAAATGAGCACGCTGATTCCAAATATGAACTTGGAATTTGCCTGACACGTCTAGATTTTAAGTACATGCAAAGCCTATTAAGTTTAATATTAATGCATTATATTGGATATATTCCATTGGACATGTCCATACCTGTCCGGATGCACTCAGGCTGATGTCAGCAGTAAGTATATAAGGCAATATGGACAGATTTTGATAAAGTGATCTGTTATAGTGCTATCACTTTTGAAACTTAAGATGGATAAAAACAAATGTGTTAACGATCCAGACAATTTTGGCTACATATGTGGCAAATACACTACTTATGATTAGCGCAAGAATCTGACAAAGCGAGTGCGTCTTGCAGCTTGGGATGCATTTGTGCTAGTAGTGCAGAACTTCCTTGGGAACAGACAAGCTGCAAACAGCAGCAAGCTGAATTAGTAGACAACATGCTTACAGCATATGAACAACTTGGCTGCTGAATGTCATTGAAAGTGCATTTCTTACATTCCCATCTTGACTTTTTCCCACCCAATTTGGGACACATAAGTGACGAACATTGATAGCGGTTCCATAAAGATATTTCTGCAATGAAGAACAGGTATCAAGGCTGCTTGAATCCCAACTTGATGGGGGACTACTGCTGGTTTTTGCAATGGGAAAATATAACCATTCACAAACGCAAAAGCAGATGCCTGAAGCACTTTTAACAGTACTGGGCCTTGCTTAAGTAAGACTTTTAAACTCAAAAACAAGGCTTTTAGATTTTTTTTATTCCATTACATTTTCATACATATGCAAACTTTGATGTAGATCAGGTAATTGTTGGAGTAAGACTCGTTGTGTTCAAAATTATTCAATGCTTTCCAAGTGCTTAATTCATTTAGGCATACTTATGCATAGCAAAATTTTGTGATGTGTTACAACAATTCTGACTCCGGATTTGGAATCCGCACACTCGATTTAGTATATGACAAATGGTTTTTGCCCAGTAGCAGACAAAAAGTTTTTTTTTGTTGTGTGGTGTTATGCTCAGAAAGAGACTTTGGCCTCTTTTACATGGTCATTATTTTGTCAGTACTTTTGCATCAGTATTTGAAAGCCAAAATTAGGTGTTGGTTCAAAACACAGAAGAGGCACAATTTGTTTCTAATATTAATTTTCTCTGTAAGTTTCATTCCTGGTTTTGGCTTACAAATATTGACTAAATACTGATACAAAATACTGACCGAATTCTGACTGTGTGAAACAGGCCTTTGGTGAAATAGACATTCCCCATTCTTGCCTATATCGATACATAGGAGGATTTGCACTGTGAATAGTTTGGAACTGTTTGATAATGTTGGATGTACTACAACTCCCATTCTGAAAGACTTGTTTATTTTCTACAAATGGCCTGGTTACTGACTCTGGCTCCATTTGCCAGCCACTGCATTAACATATTCAGCCTTGCACCCACACAAAACCCAACTTCAAGGGCACCACAATTACATTAAGGCAGGATCCCCAACATCAGGGTGTGCCTTGAGGGAAGAAAGAGTGAGCCTTCCTTTCACTGCCCTGGTCCTAGGGAGCATTGGTGTGAGAATTGCCCCTGTGAATAATTATTGCAGCCAGAGCCACTAATAATCCCGTCCTCTGCTCCGCTACTCTGGGCTGTGTGCCACACTATGGTATTACTTACCCTGTCTTCTTTTGTTGCCTTTGAATCCAGGAGTTAAAAAAGTAGGCTGGTTTGAGGGCTGCATTTATACAAGCAGGCAAATAACGTGAGTTTGTGAGCTTTCGTGTGTTTGAGTTCAACTGTGTGTTTGTATTAAGTGTGTGACTTTAGATTACGTGAGGGAGTATCTGTGAGAGGTAAATTCTTTGTGTGCATTGCTGAGTGGCTGTGCCTGACTTTATTGTACACTGTGACTTGCTTTTGCTGCCAGGTTTATTGCATAGCAGCTGAGGATATACTGTGATTAAATTTATTTTTTCTCTTCCTTCTCCAGGGTGTTGATCAGGTGAGTAATTAGGGTGAGGCTGTCTAATTAGGAGAAGTTAAATAGCCAGCCTTGAGGGCAGCTCAGTCCTTTGAATCCAGAGGAAAAAAAGCAGGCTGGTTTGAGAGCTGCATTTATACAAGCAGGCAAATAACGCAAGTTTGTGAGTGTTCGCGTTTTTGATTTCCAGTGTGTGTTTGTATTAAGTGTGTGACTTTAGACTACGTGACTTGAGATTCAGGGACTTTAGGAGGGGACTACAGTAAATTATATTCTTATCACTGCACTATATTGTATTTTTCTCTTTTCTTGCGTAATTCCCATTTAGTATGTGTTCCATTACTGACAGTGCAGTCCAGTGCACATGTTGTCTAATGTATGCAGTCCTGGAACAGCCATTTGAGGGCGCATATTTTTGTTCAAAATGTGAGAAAATTGCCTGTTTGGAATCGCACATCGAGTATCTAAACGAGAGAATTTCAACTCTGAGAAGCGTTGACAATTTGGAAAAGAGTTTGCTGCTCACTAAACAAGAACTATATTGGGTAGATGTGGGGGACGGTGGTAGAGAGGAGGCTCAGGAAAGTGAGGTAGCTAGTTGGGTAACAGTTAGAAAGCGGTGTAGAGGGAAGAGTGCCAGGGAGGCTTGCCCTGATCTGACACACCCCAACAAGTTTGCACGGTTGGCAGATGAGGGGGATGTCAGTTCAAGGAGAGCACTGCTGCAGCCAGACACTTCCTCTGCCAGTCAGGAAAAAATCAGCTCCAGTAAGCAGGGGACCAGGAGAGCAGGGCAGGCCACACAGGAGCTAGTAGTGGGAGACTAAATTATTAGGGGTACAGATAGGGCAATCTGTCACAAAGACTGGGATCATCGAACGGTGTGTTGTCTTCCTGGCGCTCGAGTTTGACACATCGCGGATTGGGTTGACAGATTACTGGGAGGGGCTGGAGAAGATCCTGTGGTCATGGTCCATATCGGAACCAATGACAAAGTTAGAGGTAGTTGGAGCGTCCTTAAAAATGATTTTAGTGATTTAGTTCAAAAGCTTAGGGCAAGTACCTCAAAGGTAGTATTTTCTACCGGTACCACGAGCCACACAAGAAAGGCAGCAGGAGATTAGGGAGGTTAACAAGTGGCTCATGAACTGGTGTAAGAAGTAGGAATTTGGATTCAAGGAGAACTGGGCCAACTTCTCTGTTGGCTACAGGCTCTATTGTAGAGATGGGCTGCACCTCAATGGGGAAGGGGCAGCTGTTTTGGGGGAGAAGATGGCTAGAAGGTTGGAGGAGTGGGGGAGGGTAATTATGTTATAGGAGGGGAAGATAATGCAGCTGGAGACCGGGAGCAAGGTAATGGGACTGGGGGAGAAATGGAAGGACAGCTCAGAAGGAAAAGCGTAGGGTACAAAATATACATAAACCTCTTAAATGTATGTATACTAATGCCAGAAGCCTGACTAATAAAACTGGGGAACTGGAATTAGTGATGTGTGAGGAGGACTATGACATAGTGGGAATAACTGAGACATGGCTGGATTATAGCTATGACTGGGCAGTTAATGTACAGGGTTACAGTCTGTTTAGAAAGGATCGCCAAAACCGGAGAGGGGGAGGGGTCTGTCTTTATGTAAAGTCCTGTCTAAAGCCCACACTCCGTGAAGATATAAGTGAGGGACATGAACATGTGGAGTCACTGTGGGTAGAAATACATGGAGGCAAAAACAATAATAAATTACTAATAGGAGTTTATTATAAACCAGCTAATTTACCAGAGTAAACATAAAATCTGCTACTAAACGAGATATACGAGGCGGCAAATCATAATGAAGTAGTTATTATGGGGGACTTCAACTTCCCAGATATAGACTGGGAAACTCAAACTTGTATATCTCATAAAAGAAACAGGTTCTTGGCAATAACCAAAGACAATTACCTTTCCCAACTGGTTCAGAACCCGACTAGAGGGACGGCCATACTGAACTTAGTATTAACCAATAGACCTGACAGAACAACAGATGTGCAGGTTGGGGGACACCTGGGAAATAGTGACCATAAAGTAATAACCTTTTCTTCAGGGAGGAACAAAAATACCAAACTTCAAAAAAGCTAAATTTAGCCAACTAAGAAAGGCCATAGGCCTAACTAACTGGGACAAAGTCCTCAAAAATAAAAATACAGCCACAAAATGGTATATTTTTAAAAGCATCCTAAAATCTAATTGTGAGAGGTAAATATCTTATGGGAATAAAAGGATAATGAACAAGAAAAAAACAATGTGGATAAATAGAACTGTAAAGAAAGCAATAGAGGACAAAAAGAAAGCATTTAAATCACTAAAACAGGAGAGTAGCAAGGAAGCACTAAAAAACTATAATGAAAAAAATTGAATATGTAAAAAACTAATAAAAGCAGCCAAACCAGAGACCGAGAGATTAATTGCCAAAGAGAGTAAAACTAACCTTAAAATGTTCTTCAATTATATAAATGATAAAAAGTATAAATATGAAGGTGTCGGCCCTCTACAGAGTAATGAGGGGGGAGAGTTGCAGAAAGCGATGAGGAGAAAGTAAAGCTATTAAATATTTTTTTCTCCACTGTATTCACTGAAGAAAATACACTGTCAGATGAAATGCAGAATGTAAAAGTTAATTCTCCATTAAAAGTGCCCTGTCTGACCCAGGAAGAAGTACAGCAGTGTCTTAAAAAGATTAAAATAGACAAATTGCCAGGACCAGATGGCATACACCGCCGTATCCTAAGAGAATTAAGTAATGTCATAGCCAGACCCTTATTTCTGATATTTAAGGACTCTATACTGACAGGGAGTTTTCCACATGATTGGCGCATAGCAAATGTATAGAAAGGAAAAATTTAATGAATTGTGACGGCTCACCTAGTTGTTAATGTGGAACGGGTGCTCCAACCAGTATAGACACACCCTGTCTATAAAATAGATAATATTAATTAAAGAAATATAGATTGGTTGTGCACACCTCATATGGAGTATACCATATGTATCGAGACTTCTTTGAATAGATACTGAATATTTATTGTACATGCAGAATAGTTTAAAAAATATTATGTAAAAACAATGTTAGCTGAAATGGGTGCCACAGGACGTCTTTACATTTATTGACCGTGATGTGATATTAACCTTATAGAGCTTCAATCCCTAGGGTGATATTTACATTAATATAGATATTGTAAAAATAAATACATGAATACAAGTTAATAAGTGTAGTTCACACTAACACCAAAAAGTATTATGAGAACCTGCAAAAAAATGGATTAGGCAGTAGGTCCCCTTGATTTAGTGTATAAGGTGAAAAAGACTAATTCAAATAGAGTGATACTATAAAGCCATCTATACCAGAACCTACGATCGGAGACGACTAACTGTGAGTGGCGGACTTAATAATCAACCTTCCTAAGCGAATTAAGAAGTCGGTCTATAGACTGAAAGTATAGGACTGTACAACGGAACCTATGCTCAGGGGATACTTCAGTTAGCAAGTCCTGACACATTGATACACTTGTATTTTATCTAGAAGAAAGATACATAGTGACTTACTTGAAAGCGATTAACCTCAATATATTGAGATTTTAACAAAGCTGAGCAGACCTGCTGAACGAATTAACCATATCACAGTGCGGTTTTTCATTATTGCTGTCTTGTTGGAGGAATTATATTTTTTATACCAACACTACTGTTGGACAAAAACTCACAATATTGTTGGACAAAACAATGTCCATTACAGTATAGCTGATCACTGTTGATCCACTGCCGCATCACGGTCGGTTATCATTCACTACTGCGGTTTTTAAGTTTTATATATCCATTTTGTACTGCGCATTCTTGGTGTTTTTATTGTTGGATTGAATGCAATTGTTTAGTATGGTGTAGTGTGTCTAACAGCAGACCCGCTGGACACAGTTCACCATAGGAGTCACAACCTCATTGCGGTCAATTTTATTGTTTTTCTATTGCGATTTTGCTACATAGCCGCATATATCTTGTCTTTAACACAAGTCCTATATTTGAATTAGTCTTTTTCACCTTATACACTAAATCAAGGGGACCTACTGCCTAATCCCTTTTTTTGCAGGTTCTCATAATACTTTTTGGTGTTAGTGTGAACTACACTTATTCACTTGTATTCATGTATTTATTTTTACAATATCTATATTAATGTAAATATCACCCTAGGGATTGAACCTCTATAAGGTTAATATCACATCACGGTCACTAAATATAAAGACGTCCTGTGGCACCCATTTCAGCTAACAGTGTTTTTACATAATATTTTTTTAACTATTCTGTATATACAATAAATATTCAGTATCTATTCAAAGAAGTCTTGATACATATGTTATACTCCATATGAGGTGTGCACAACCAATCCATATTTCTGGCATAGCAAATGTAGTGACAATATTCAAAAAGGGTCCAAAAACAGAGCCTGGAAACTATAGGCCGTTAAGCTTAACATCTGTCATGGGTAAACTGTTTGAAGGTTTTCTAAGAGATGCTATCTTGGAGTGCCTCAAGGAAAATAAGCAAATAACGCCATATCAGCATGGCTTTATGAGGGATCGGTCATGTCAAACTAATTTAAGTTTCTAAGAGAAGGTAAGTTCTAGACTTGACAGAGGTGAATCAATGGATTTCAAATATCTGGACTTCTCCAAAGAATTTGACACTGTACCACATAAAAGGTTAGTATATAAAATGAGAATGCTTGGACTGGGAGAAAATGTCTGTATTTGGGTAAGTAACTGGCTCAGTGATAGAAAACAGAGGGTGGTTATTAACTGGACACTCTCAGATTTGGTCATTGTCACTAGTGGGGTACCGCAGGGGTCAGAATTTGGCCCTATTCTCTTCAATATATTTATTAATGATCTTGTAGAAGGCTTGCACAGTAAATTATCAATTTTTGCAGATGACACTAAACTGTGTAAAGTAATTGACATGGAAGAGGACAGTATACTGATACAGATAGATCTGGATAGGTTGGAGGCTTGGGCAGATAAGTGGCAGATGAGGTTTAACACTAACAAATGTAAGGTTATGCACATGGGAAGGAATAATGCAAGTCACCCGTACATACTAAATGGTAAAACACTGGGTAATACTGACATGGAAAAGGACCTAGGAATTTTAGTTAACAGCAAACTAAGCTGTAAAGACCAGTGTCAGGCAGCTGCTGCCAAGGCCAATAAGAAAATGGGTTGCATCAAAGGGGCATAGATGCCCTTGATGAGAACATAGTTCTACCACTTTACAAATCACTAGTCAGACCACACATGGAGTACTGTGTACAGTTAAGGGCTCCTGTGAACAAGGCAGACATAGCAGAGCTGGAGAGGGTACAGAGGAGGGCAACTAAAGTAATAACTGGAATGGGGGGACTATAGTACCCTGAAAGATTATCAACATTAGGGTTATTCACTTTAGAAAAAAGACGACTGAGGGGAGATCTAAGTACTATGTATAAATATATCAGGGGTCAGTACAGAGCTCTCTCCCATCATCTATTTATCCCCAGGACTGTGATTGTGACAAGGGGACATCCTCTGCATCTGGAGGAAAGAAGGTTTGTACACAAACATATAAGAGGATTCTTTACGGTAAGAGCAGTGAGACTATGGAACTCTCTGCCTGAGGAGATGATGATTGTGAGTTTACTAAAAGAGTTCAAGGGGGGCCTGGATGTATTTCTGGAGTGTAATAATATTACAGCTACTAGAGAGGGGTCGTTAATCCAGGGAGTTATCTGGTTGCCTGATTGGAGTCGGGAAGGAATTTTGTTCCCCTTAAGTGGGGAAAATTGGCTTCTACCTCACAGTTTTTTTTTTTTTTGTCTTCCTCTTGAATATTGGGTCCTTGATGTCTGCAGGGATCTGAGGAAAATGGGTTTAGGAGGCCATTAAAATTTTGTTGTCTGATGGGGTCTGGTCTGGTCTGAGATCTAATTTAAGTCATGGGGGATGGAGGTTATAGGGAGCGCCATTAATTTGGGGTCTGATCTGAGTTCTGTATTTAAGGAAAGGAGGTTATAGGGGGCCACATGATCCTTTGGTCTGTATGAATTTGTGGTTTGAATAAATTTGGACTCTTATCTGTGGGTTGTATGGTGTTTGGTGCTAATCTGGGGTCTGTATTAATTTTAGGGTCTGTCAGGAGGTCTGCATTAATTTTGGTGTCTGGCCTGGGGTTTAGTACCTAAAGTTTGCTTTGGGGTCCATCATTTTTCTACTTTATCTGGGTCCTTTGGCTTTTTTATTTTGGCAGTACAGTAATTGTGGGGACATTGGCAGCACTGTCAGTACAGTAATGTGGGCACATGGGGCAGCAGCAGGCACAGTATTGGTGGAAGCTACAAGATGGCAGTGTTAAAGGGGCAGCTAGACAGGGGGATTTTTGCTATAGAGAGTGGGGATGGACTGCAGAAGCAATGAGTGAAGGCAGACGTGTACCCAAATCTCCTTGACCCTAATGTAAAATCTATGTGCCATGTATTAATCCTGGTGTCTTTTTGCAAAATAAACAACTGAAATCTGTGGAAACATCACCTGTAAGTCACTGGATTTCCAATTGACTATACCCATAACTGCTTCTTATAAAATGTGTTTAAATCTCTTTATTAAAAAATAAGGTCAATTTGCCTGCTCTGCCTAGGGCACCAAAATACTTTTCCCGCCCCTGGTCTGGCTTGTAGCCCAGTGTCATGCAAATGCCTTCTGGTGGTTTGTAAAGGCACTGTTTGCTTCCCTAGGTTTGAGATGTGACGTCTAATTTCACTTGCAGTACAGAATGGATTGCTATTCAGCATTCTTCTAATCAGATGATCCATTCATGCAGAGGTTCATCTCCATGAACCACTTGCTTTGCCTTCATTCCATTTCTTCCTGGTTCTCCCAACCACTCGGACACGCAACATTAAACAGTGCTAACATCTCGGCCTAGGAAGGATTCTATCCTTCTCAATTTATGATGAGCAGGAGGCATCATAAAATCATTCCACAGGACTTAATCCAATTTTTGAGGTTTCATGTGGCTAAAAAACTTTGCTTTCAATCTGGCATTTATGTCCCTCCCAAATGCCACAAATAGGAGCAAGGTGCTTGAAAATGTGATCATCTGCAGGTCTTACTGACATCTGCTACTACCTTGATTTGCATAACCTTATGGCTTGTCCTTCTTGGTGATGCAATATCAATGCTGAAGAATTTACAGTAGGTATAATGGGTATATTGATTTTAACAATGAAAACAATGCAAATGCTCCATTCATTCAGATAGCATTTTTTCCTCTAGAACTAAAATACCAGTATATTCCGTATATATTATGTATTCTGTCCATTTATCCCTATGGCATGAACAAAGATTTTTCACAGGTTGAGATGCTATTAATGGGCTATCATGTGTCAGTCTAGGAACACAGTTTTCAATCTTTTATCCCCAGAAAGCACTGTAAATCACGAATGATACCTATGATATGTGTGAGAATAGGGTTGCAGGTGATGACTGGGAATATGCCTCAGTCACAGTCATTTATTTTAACTCCAGCACGTTTTCTCATGCTGAATATATACCTCATTCCATCCCTTGCAATACTGGCCATGTTCCATAAATGCATTGCAGGGAAAGGCTTTGCTGATATGACGATAAGTAATAAAGATCACTTCTTATATGTTCCCCTGTCCACAAGCTATGCATTTATAATTCAGCTCTGTATTATGCTTTCTTGTCTTACTTTCACCTCCAGGTTGGCTCTTAGTATTACTATTCTGTATTATCTTAGATCCATTTATTCTTTTCAGCTAAATAATACAGAACATATTTGTTCTAAAGTGAAATGCTGTTCAGATTCTAATGACTCATAATGATGTTTTCAGCTCCCTGTCTTGAAGCCTATTGTAGAAATGTAAAGCTGAAAAACAGCTTGCATCATCCTTCTACTTAAAACAAAACTGTTCTAATAATTATGGAAATTGTAACGTATGTAGTGGGTGATGAAAGAAAAAATTTAATAATAATTAAAATAATATCAAAAATATTTTTTTGTTTTCTAACACATTCTTGACTTGTAACACAGACTCAACTGTGCATTTACTACATTTAATATCCCTCCATTTTAACCTTTTAAGGACCAGGCTCCTTTATACTTTCTTTCTTCGCACATCTTTATATATTAAACTAAGCAAAGTGTCAGTTAGCGCCAACAGAAACTTTATGGTAAACTGTTAGTTATGTTATCAGAAAACAGTAGTTCAAACA
Source organism: Bufo bufo (assembly GCF_905171765.1). Classification (NCBI taxonomy): domain Eukaryota; kingdom Metazoa; phylum Chordata; class Amphibia; order Anura; family Bufonidae; genus Bufo; species Bufo bufo. The sequence goes on along the minus strand of NC_053391.1, from coordinate 196,251,168 downwards.
CGTTGCCATCTGAAGGGTTAACATTGTAATTTACTGTTTAATAGTTAATACTAAGGTTCGTCACTTTAAAATGTTTGCTCAGAAGGTATTTGTGCACTGTGAATCCCAAAAGTGATATATGAAGTAGACAGTTAGAACTGGCAGTCTAGGTTAGATCTTTGCTGAGAAGGCCAAGAAGAAGGTTGTGCATGTGTGAGCTGCTGATATCTAGGCCTAGTCCAAGGAATCTTCATCCCTGAGATTGAAAGCTGCCAGAGAGCAACTGAACTGAGAGACTTACACCTGAAAGAAATAGAACAGATATTTGAAGATGGTTTGAACCACTTAGAGGCTGTGCTTGGACTGAGACAGTGAAGTAAAAGCACTTTTATAGTAATAGACTTTGTTGCATGTGGAAAGGGTTAATTGCTTCTGGCTACACCTTAAAGTCTGGGCATTGTGAAATGGCATGCTTGTTGTTATTTAAAATGATCCCAAAGATTGCAAAATGTACCCTGAGAGGACTACTAACATCATTGCCACCTCCTTTATGAAACCTTAGGGAGAATCCGGCTGTGTTATATATCTAAGAAAGTATCTACTGTGTGTATGTACTACAACTCCAATAATCTACTCATTAAAGAGGGACTTTATATATTATAACCAAAAGGGCCTGGTCATTGATGCCACCATAATCCATCAGCCTCAATGTCTGCCCTCCTGTGCTTTCCACACAGAGGGCCTGTCCATAAGATGGCTGTTGATGTAGGGTCATGTGACCAGACAAATCACCTCCATGTGATGTCTCCTCTATTCCAACACACTGGGCAGGCCTCTGTGTGGACAGCCCAAAAGACTTGGCAAACAAAGGGACATAGCTAATGAAATATAGTAAATGGTGCAGAATTTCAACAAAGACTATATTATTAAGTGCCATGAAATCATCTCACAAAAACATCGGTCAACAGAAACCAGAAAGGGGTCAAGCCTTTTAAGGTGAGCCTTTAATTGGCTGTTATATAATTCTCTACCCTTACCTACTCAACTCTTGAAAGGTTGTCCAACTATCGGTCCAACTCTATTAAGAGCATGTAGTAGTAATGGAAAAGGCTCTCTGTTGCCGCTGTCAGTCTCTCTCCAGCGAACGCCTGCTCCCACAGAGGAGTTGAATCCAGTAGAATATGGTGTGACAAGACAGCTCACTGGCAAATGAAGAACTCTCAGAGGGATACGTGGATGATCGTTATTTTGCAGGTTTGAGGAATCTCAATTATGCTTTTTTTTAATCTTCTACAGAACATGGGAAAGATTTGCCAAGCTAAATATGCCTCATTTTGTGGCAAGAACTGTCATACACGCTTTGCGCCTTATTTAGCATTTTTATTATGTGTTTTAGGCATTTGGACTTCTATAGGAGAGTGAATTAGCATGAAACCGAGCATGAGAAAATGTCCTTGTTATCACATTGGTGGGCCGAGTGCAATGCTTTAAATAAAACTAAACATCACTCACCTGTTTATTTCCCTGCTGTTTATTCCCATGCCTCTGTAATAGTGATGTCGCGAACATAAAATTTTCAGTTCGCGAACAGCGAACGAGAACTTCCGCAAATGTTCGCGAACTGGCGAACCGGGCGAACCGCCATAGACTTCAATAGACAGGCGAATTTTAAAACCCACAGGGACTCTTTCTGGCCACAATAGTGATGAGAAAGTTGTTTCAAGGGGTCTAACACCTGGACTGTGGCATGCCGGAGGGGGATCTATGGCAAAACTCCCATGGAAAATTACGTAGTGGACGCAGAGTCGGGTTTTAATCCATAAAGGGCATAAATCAACTAACATTCCTAAATTGTTTGGAATAACGTGCTTTAAAACATCCAGTGTGTGTATACGATCAGGTATGATGTTGTATCGATCAGGTAGTGTAAGGGTTACGCCCGCATCACAGACATTGACAGACCAAACTCCCCTTTTAATGCACCGCAAACAGTTCATTTGCACAACCGCAAACTCCCCATTTGCACAAGGTTGGATACCAAGCTAGCCACGTCCCGGTGATGTCATTGAAGGTTTCTTCCTCCACCCAGCCACGTACAACACCAAGGGTCCCCGAAAGGTCAATTGAATTGATTTTTCGAACGGGGAGATGGTTAAAAAAACGCTGGCTCCCTCCCCTTTGTTTTTATCCACGGTGACTGCGTCTGCGCCGTGCAATTTACTGTCACACCCGATATGAGTGGTATTTTCTGTAGTACTATTCTCATCAGTTTAATCCCTCTAACGTCCCCAATCTGGGTGCCATTTATTGAATAGATTTTTCGAACGGGGAGATGGTATCAGTGGTTGGCACTGGCAGTGGGCACACTACAGTCAGTAGAAGCGGGCCTGACACACACTGGCAGCAGGCAAGCAACTGAAATTACACTAAAGTGTAAAAATTAAATGCCTTATTTATCGGCAAGCTACTGTGCCACCCGGTATGAGTGGTTGGCACTGGCAGTGGGCACACTACAGTCAGTGGAAGAGGGCCTGACACACACTGGCAGCAGGCAAGCAACTGAATTTAGACTACTGTCTAAAAATTAAATGCCTTATTTATCGGCAAGCTACTGTGCCACCCGGTATCAGTGGTTGGCACTGGCAGTGGGCACACTACAGTCAGTGGAAGCGGGCCTGACACACACTGGCAGCAGGCAAGCAACTGAATTTAGACTACTGTCTAAAAATTAAATGCCTTATTTATCGGCAAGCTACTGTGCCACCCGGTATCAGTGGTTGGCACTGGCAGTGGGCACACTACAGTCAGTTGAAGTCGGCCTGACACACACTAGCAGCAGGCAAGCAGCTGAAATTACACTAAAGTGTAAAAATTAAATGCCTTTTTTATGCAAAGTCCTGTGCCAGCCGGTATGAGTGGTGGGCACTGGCAGTGGGCACACTACAGTCAGTGGAAGTCAGCCTGACACACACTGGCAGGCAACTAACCTTAGATTAAAGTGTAAAAATTAAGTGCCTATTTTTTAAGCAAAGTCCTGTGCCACTCGGTATGACAGGGGTGGGCACTGGCAGTGGGCACACTACAGTCAGTTGAAGTCGGCCTGACACACACTAGCAGCAGGCAAGCAGCTGAAATTACATTAAAGTGTAAAAATTAAATGCCTTTTTTAAGCAAAGTCCTGTGCCAGCCGGTATGAGTGGTGGGCACTGGCAGTGGGCACACTACAGTCAGTGGAAGTCAGCCTGACACACACTGGCAGGCAACTAACCTTAGATTAAAGTGTAAAAATTAAGTGCCTATTTTTTAAGCAAAGTCCTGTGCCACTCGGTATGACAGGGGTGGGCACTGGCAGTGGGCACACTACAGTCAGTTGAAGTCGGCCTGACACACACTAGCAGCAGGCAAGCAGCTGAAATTACATTAAAGTGTAAAAATTAAATGCCTTTTTTAAGCAAAGTCCTGTGCCAGCCGGTATGAGTGGTGGGCACTGGCAGTGGGCACACTACAGTCAGTGGAAGTCAGCCTGACACACACTGGCAGGCAACTAACCTTAGATTAAAGTGTAAAAATTAAGTGCCTATTTTTTAAGCAAAGTCCTGTGCCACTCGGGATGACAGGGGTGGGCACTGGCAGTGGGCACACTACAGTCAGTTGAAGTCGGCCTGACACACACTGGCAGGCAACTAACCTTAGATTAAAGTGTAAAAATGAAGTGCCTTTTTTTTAAGCAAAGTCCTGTGCCACACGGGATGACAGGGGTGGGCACTGGCAGTGGGCACACTACAGTCAGTTGAAGTCGGCCTGACACACACTAGCAGCAGGCAAGCAGCTGAAATTACACTAAAGTGTAAAAATTAAATGCCTTTTTTATGCAAAGTCCTGTGCCAGCCGGTATGAGTGGTGGGCACTGGCAGTGGGCACACTACAGTCAGTGGAAGTCAGCCTGACACACACTGGCAGGCAACTAACCTTAGATTAAAGTGTAAAAATTAAGTGCCTTTTTTTAAGCAAAGTCCTGTGCCACACGGAATGACAGGGGTGAGCACTGGCAGTGGGCACACTACAGTCTGTGGGCCTGCAGCTCCTCACACACAGGCAGGCCAGGCAACTGCAATATGTATATAAAGGAAAAAAAAAAAGCAGACTAATGTTGCAGCCCTAAAAAGGGCTTTTTGGGGTGCTGTCAGGACGCTGTCCTTACAGCAGAGATCAGATGAGTCTTTCAGGACTGGAGTGGACACTGAATTCACTAGCCTAGCTATCGATTTCCCAATTAAATCAGCAGCAGTTACAGTCTCCCTCCTCTCACTAAGACTGCAGCTTCAGAATGAATCTAAAATGGATGCTGTGCAGGAGGTGGGAGGGTCTGGGAGGGAGGGTATGCTGCTGATTGGCTGGAATGTGTCTGCTGACTGTGAGGTACAGGGTCAAAGTTTGCTCAATGATGATGTATAGGGGGCGGACCGAACATCGCATGTGTTCGCCCGGCAGAGGCGAACGCGAACAAGCTATGTTCGCCGGGAACTGTTCGCCGTCGGATAGTTCGGGCCATCTCTACTCTGTAATCCTCACATCTACATGATTAACATGCCCCTAGGATTAAATAAACCCAACATACTGTAGGACAATATCGTTTCCTTTTGGGCTCAAGCTGTGCAGTACATAATGCACTATAATAATAGATGCAAGCATAACATATGGACTTAGCCCTCACTCTATTGATAAAATCTGTGACACTTGGTCAATACATTTTGATCAAAACACATCTAAGCCCACCTACCAAGCGACCTTGATTAAGGTGGTACATATAATTGTGTGTGCTCCTCCTCCCACCAGTTGCTGCTGCACATGGAGGTAACTAGGAGCAGCATACTATATGTGCGGGGTCTGCGCTCCTGAACATAAATGCATAACGGCATAGGCAGGTTTAGTGTAGGACCCGCCCAAGGGCGGACACAGACAGCAGAGGACCCCTGTGCAAAGAATGTGCATGGGCCCCCCCCCCCAAGCCAAATTCTCAAGATAACCTATTCCGTCCTAACATTGCTTATAGCAATACAAAACATACAGGTTAAGGCTACTTTCACACCTGCAGCACTACACTCCGGCCACCTGATCCAGCAGATAATGCATGGAATTGGCCGGACACAAACTCAGGCATGCAGCGGTTTGTGTCCCGCTGATTCTCTGCATTTTTGCCAGGTTGTGGTTGATCTCTGCCAGACCCCATTATAGTTAACATTCTGTCTGCATTCAGCAGTGCTGGAGCATTCCAGCAGGCTGTTCTCTGCTGGAATAGCCTGCCAGAATCACTAACTCAGAAGGTAGCCTAATACAGGTCCACCTACCTCTTACATCCAGGGATTTCTTTGTTGATGTAGATGTTGTCTATCCTCATCTTCTCCTTTCAGACCACACCGCCATGATGATTTTTTTCAGTCATCTCTTCTCTCTGCAGGGTTTGACAGACAGACATCTTAGTTTCCAAAAAACCCTCTTAGTGCCCTCTTAGGTCCCCATAGTGCTCCTCCCCCTCCATAGTACCCCCATAGGGCTCCTACCCCTCCATAGTACCCCCCCATGTGTGCCAGTAACTAAGATAGGGCCCCCCATAGTGCCCCTCCCCCTCCATAGTGCCCCTCATGTGTGCCAGTATATAAAATAGGGCACCGAATAGTACTCCCCCCTCCATAGTGCCCCCCATGTGTCAGTATTTAAAATAGGGTCCCCATAGTGCTCCTCCCCTCCATAGTGCTCCCCATGTGTGCCAGTATATAAAATTGGGCCCCAATAGTACTCCCCCCCTCCAAAGTGCCCCCCATGTGTGTCAGTATTTAAAATAGGGCCCCCATAGTGCTCCTCCCCCTCCATAGTGCCCCCCATGTGTGCCAGTATATAAAATAGGGCCCAAATAGTACTCCCCCCTCCATAGTGCCCCCCATGTGTTTCAGTATTTAGAATAGGGCCCCCATAGTGCTCCTCCTCCATAGTGCCCCCCATATGTGCCAGTACATAAGATAGGGCCCCCAGTAAATGCCCCCATGAGTGTCAGATAGGGCCCCTAGTTAAGTGTAAAATAAATAAATAAATAAACTCACATACTTACCTCCTTGCCGCTTTCAGCGATGCGATGCAGGCCTCTTCCGGCCTGTGTCCCGCACTGTACGGCTCAGGTGGCATGATGACGTCATTACGCCGCCTGCGCCGCCAACTGATAGGTTGCAGGCATAGTGCCTGTAGCCTATGAGAGGACTGGGGAAGGGAGACGCCAGTATCCTGCCCCGCCGCAGCATCCATCGCAGCGACACAGGACAGCGATACAGATGAATAGAGATGAGCGCTTCCACAATGGAAGCGCTCATCTTCCCCTGCTGCCGGTAAGAAGGGGCCCCCTCCTGCTCTGGGCCCCTGTGTAGCCGCACCGGCTGCACAGGCGGTATGTCCGCCCCTGGACCCGCCTGAACTGAGACAACCTTGTCGCTTGGTAGGTGGGCTTAGATGTGTTTTGATCAAAATGTATTGACCAAGTGTCTCATATTTTATCAATAGAGTGAGGGCTTAGTCCATATGTTATGCTTGCATCTATTATTATAGTGCATTATTTTCTGTGACTGTATAAATGTAGCCATGTACATCCGCAACATTCATTATCATATCGTGCATATTTTTCCGTGATTTGTTTAACTTGTCTTGAATGAGTGGCACATTCATTTGTGAATACTCTCCTATCTTGGGAGTAGCATTCTTGTGCACTTTTGCCCCACCTATCTAATAGGCGACTTTGATTAAGGTGGTACATATACTGTTGCAAGAAAAAGTATGTGAACCCTTTGGAATGATATAGATTTCTGCACAAATTGGTTATAAAATGTGATCCGATCTTCATCTAAGTCACAACAATAGACAATCACAGTCAGCTTAAACTAATAACACACAAAGAATTAAATGTTACCATGTTTTTATTGAACACACCATGTAAACATTCACAGTTCATGTGGAAAAAGTATGTGAACCCCTAGACTAATGACATCTCCAAGAGCTAATTGGAGTGAGGTGTCAGCCAACTGGAGTCCAATCAATGAGATGAGATTGGAGGTGTTGGTTACAGCTGCCCTGCCCTATAAAAAACACACACCAGTTCTGGGTTTGCTTTTCACAAGAAGCATTGCCTGATGTGAATGATGCCTCGCACAAAAGAGCTCTCAGAAGATCTATGATTAAGAATTGTTGACTTGCATAAAGCTGGAAAGGGTTATAAAAGTATCTCCAAAAGCCTTGCTGTTCATCAGTCCACGGTAAGACAAATTGTCTATAAATGGAGAAAGATCAGCACTGCTGCTACTCTCCCTAGGAGTGGCCGTCCTGTAAAGATGACTGCAAGAGCACAGCACAGACTGCTCAATGAGGCGAAGAAGAATCCTAAAGTGTCAGCTAAAGACTTACAAAAGTCTCTGGCATATGCTAACATCCCTGTTAGCGAATCTACGATACGTAAAACGCTAAACAAGAATGGATTTCATGGGAGGATACCACAGAGGAAGCCACTGCTGTCCAAAAAAAACATTGCTGCAAGTTTACAGTTTGCACAAGACCACCTGGATGTTCCACAGCAGTACTGGCAAAATATTCTGTGGACAGATGAAACCAAAGTTGAGTTGTTTGGAAGAAACAACAACACTATGTGTGGAGAAAAAGAGGCACAGCATACCAACATCAAAACATCATCCCAACTGTGAAGTATGGTGGTGGGGGCATCATGGTTTGGGGCTGCTTTGCTGCGTCAGGGCCTGGACGGATTACTATCATCGAAGGAAAAATGAATTCCCAAGACATTTTGCAGGAGAACTTAAGGCCATCTGTCAACAGCTAAAGCTCAACAGAAGATGGGTGTTGCAACAGGACAATGACCCAAAGCATAGAAGTAAATCAACAACAGAATGGCTTAAACAGAAGAAAATACACCTTCTGGAGTGGCCCAGTCAGAGTCCTGACCTCAACCCGATTGAGATGCTGTGGCATGACCTCAAGAAAGCGATTCACACCAGACATCCCAAGAATATTGCTGAACTGAAACAGTTCTGTAAAGCGGAATGGTCAAAAATTACTCCTGACCGTTGTGCATGTCTGATCTGCAACTACAGGAAACGTTTGGTTGAAGTTATTGCTGCCAAAGGAGGTTCAACCAGTTATTAAATCCAAGGGTTCAAATACATTTTCCACCTGCACTGTGAATGTTTACATGGTGTATTCAATAAAAACATGGTAACATTTAATTCTTTGTGTGCTATTAGTTTAAGCAGACTGTGATTGTCTATTGTTGTGACTTAGATGAAGATCAGATCACATTTTATGACCAATTTCTGCAGAAATCCATATCATTCCAAAGGGTTCACATACTTTTTCTTGCAACTGTAGGTGTGTGTGCTCCTCCTCCCACCGGTTGCTGCTGCACATGGAGGTAACTAGGAGCAACACACTATATGTGCGGGGTGTGCGTTCCTGAACATAAATGCATAACGGGGCAGGTTTAGCGTAGGATCCGCCTGAACTGAGACTACCTTGTTGCTTGGTAGGTGGGCTTAGATGTGTTTTGATCAAAATGTATTGACCAAGTGTCTCAGATTTTATCAATAGAGTGAGGGCTTAGTCCATATGTTATGCTTGCATCTACTATTATAGTGCATTATTTTCTGTGATTGCATAAATGTAGCCATGTACATCCGCAACATTTATTATCATATTGTGCAGGATGTTTTATAATTTTTTTTCTGTTATTTGTCAAGATGTGCAGTACACAAATGTAGCAATCATCACATGTACATATGGACAACTACTCAACTATGAACTTTTTAAAACTTTATTTAAAATATATTGTATCCTTGTCTGGTAAACCAAAGTAAGTTTTAATAGTTTTTTTCACATTTTAGAATCAAATATTAAGAAGTTATATCATTTTTATAATTATAAAATATTTCTCATGAAGAATTTCTATTTTCTTCTCTTCTTATTCTATACATTCTATCGGTTTCATTGATTTACAGTTAGGGGAAATGAATAAGAACTTGAAACACTAAGGAAGACCAATTACCATTAGTCACTTTAACAGTACTTATTCAATGTTATACTGATCAATCGGAAGAGCAAGGAAATTACTCTAGCCATTTGCTAAACAGTAGATAAATTCAATGAAGTCCAGAACCAAATGTACATGCAGATCTATGCTCTTCCCAAACCTTTAACTTTCTACAATTGTAGAAGATTGCATTTGTCAAGCAAGAGTAGATTCAGGTGAAAAATTGATTAGGCAGTTATTTATCCCTGCTTCATGTCTTCAAGATTATTTTGGTTCCAATTGCATTTCATCTTTAAAAGTTGACTCAGTGGTGGCATTTGTTCATCTGCAAATCACTGTAGAAATTGTGCATCTACAGTGACACATTTGTGACCACAATGTTTCTCTATAATGTAAAACATTTATTCTGATTCCCCTGATATTAGGATGCTGGCAGTATTATTAAATATCAATTACAGGACAGCACCCTTGACAATTAATTATCTATGCTACCAATTAAGCCAGTAACAATACCATCGACCACTCTAATTACAGAGCAAGGACTATACGGTTGTGATCAAGTTACATATCAGCAATTTTGGCAAAACAAGAAAAGACGCTCATAGGGTAAAAATGTCAGGTGAACCAAAACTCACCCTGATGGGTTGTTTTTACTTTATTGTGTTGTTTTATAGGCACAATGCAATCATAAGGTTGGAAATGAGGTAAAATTGGTTGGCGCTGCCAATGTGAGTCACATCCTCACCAAATGTAGTCAGCCGCAAGGAGGAGGAGAGTACTGTAAAAAACATAAGTGAACTTAACTGGAACTGGAGTCCACATCAAGTCACCAGAGACATCATGTAGAGAGAAACACAACCAGATCAAAGGTAGGTGCAACTTAATAATGGGATCCCTTATGGTGACAATGTGTTTCAGAGTAAAGATTAGTGAACCAGTTAGTGCCGAACTTCACACAGGTTTTTTTTTTTTTTGGGGGGTGGGGGGTTATTTTATGTAATTAAACCAGCATAAAGGTGGTAATTACACAAAAACACAGGGTAAAGCAATAATTTACCTGTGAGTGTTAATGTAAAAATAAGTGTCAGGCCTCAATCATCGGTTTCTGTGTATACTATTTCCTCACAGTTGGAATTTAATTATTTTTTGTGGGTTTAATTTAATTAAATAAGCATACAGGTGATCAGTACACCAATACACAGGGTAAGGCAACTATTTAATTGTGTGTGTTAACATGAAAAAAGTGTCAGGTCTCAATCTTCCATTTCCGCTTACTGTATTTCCACATGGTTGAAATTAGATATTTTTTTAATTGGGTTCAGTTTAATTAAACCAGCATACAGGTTATCAGAACACCAACACATAGAGTAGGACACAACATACCTGTGAGTGTTAATGTGGAAATAAGCACCAGGCCTTAATGGTTTGTTTCTGTTTATTGAATTTTCACATGGCTGGATTATTTTTTAATTTTTTTTTTGTGGGTTCAAGTTAATTAAATAGGTGATCAGTGCACCAAATTATCTGTGAGTGATAACGAATGTAGGCCTAAATCCATTTCTTTCATTATTATTTATTTATTTTTGGGTGGTGGTGTTAAATATACTCAAACCAGCAAATAGATGATTAGTATACCAATTCATAGGGTAGCACACAAAATTATCTGTGAGTGATAACGAATTCAGGCCTGAACCAATTTCCATTTATTTTAGTCTCCACACGTTTCCAATCAATTTTTTTTTTTATGGTTGATAAAATTATTGAAAACAGCATATACTTGATTAATACATCAATGTATAGGATAGCACACAATATTATCTGATAGGCCCAAAAATGTTAGGGCTAACATAGCCATGTTGGTGGTGGTAGTGCTCTCCACCTTGGCTCAGCACAAGCCATCAGTTCTCTGAAATGTGCAGAGTCAGCCACATGCAAAGGAAGGGACTGTAGTACCAGAAACTTGGTTCAGCTTCTGCACTTGGTTCAGCTTCTGCACCATTGGATGAGTGCTGTTTTCTCTTTACAATCTCCTTGGTGATTAATTTGCTGGTGGAATGTAGTGAGAAGTAGGAGGGGCATCAGGAGCAGTATACAATGTGAAGGAAACACAGCTTCCTTCTGCTGAGGTGGTGGAGCCTTGACTGCTGGAGAAGGGGTGCAGGCCACTAGGAGATGCATCAGGCTGTACCACTACATTAGTTTCCTGGTTTTCCCAGGACACTTTATGGTGTTGAGGTAGAGCCGTGGTGCCAACATTGGCACCCTGGCAGCGCTTTATCTTCTGCCCAAATATCCTACATACAGCCACGCTGACGTCCTCAAGCGACTTGATGAAAAATTCCCACACCAGTGAGTATGTCATTTTGCATTCACCACTCCATGCTGCCAGGGCCGTTGCTATAATAAGGCAGACCAAGCAGCTGCCTTAGGGCACAGAGACGGGGGGGGGCGGAAAAAATGAAATACCTGTATTTCTCACCCCTGGGTCTTATGGGGCGAATACTAATGAAGCGCTTCCATTTTGGAAGCGCTTCATTAGTACCGGAGGACCGGGAAGCGCTGAAGGATCGGTACTCACCGCTTCCCGGTCCTCCGCTCGGCACCATGTGACCTCACTGTGCGCAGCCTTCACAGCTGACAGTCCAGAACCAGGAAGAAAAGAGAGAGAGTGCTGGTGGTAAGGAGTGGCGGCGTCCAGGAGAGGTAAGTTATTGTTTTTTTGTTTTATTTGCACTGATGGCTGACATGGGGGGCATGATTGATGACGGGCATGATGGCTGACATGTGGGCATATTGGCTGACATGTGGGCATATTGGCTGACCTGGTAACATGATGGCTGACATGGGGGCATGATGGCTGACATGGGGGCATGATGGCTGACATGGGGGGCTGATCTGAGGCATTGGGGGTCTGATCTGAGGTCTGATTAACATTGGGGTTCTGATTGCTGGTCTGACCTGAGGTGCAATGGAAAATATTTTTTTCTTATTATCCTCCTCTAAAACCTAGGTGTGTCTTATAGGCTGGTGCGTCTTAGAGGGTGAAAAATACGGTCCTCAAACCAGTGATTGTCTGAAGCAGAGAGAAAATACCAGGACAACACAGAGGAGAAGCCAGAAGACGTCTACCCCGGGCACATTTAAAAGCAGATTTCACTAGTTCACTACTTGCATGCCTACAGGAGGAAAAAGCGGACGTCTCCTTCAAATCTGGGCTGAGCAGTAGCTACTCAATAATATCTTCATAGCTGAAAAGCAGAGCAGAGCTGGCAGCATACATTACTTGCCTGGCAGAAGGAGCAGCAAAGGAAAGAGGCAAGTTCAGAACAGGTGAGGACACAGAGCTTGTTTCTGGGCAATGCCAGCTAAGTGTAGTGTCAGAGAAACCCGCCGACTCTTGGCTCTGAGTGTCAGTTGAGATGGTGTTTAACACCAAGTCAACCATTCAAGAACATCGGGATTGGTCGTCAAAACACAACTACTGGATGACAAATGCAGCTCTGGCCTGTTGCTTAGGGTACTGCTACCACCCCCTGCATTCTTCTGCTGCTACTTCTCCAGCAACATTTTTGTTACTGCCGTTTCTTTGGAGGGCCCTTGCAACTTTCTGTTGGACATACTGTACTGCAACACTAACTGTATGTATACAATAAGTTACTCAGTGTCATTGTGAACAACCCACTAACAGTAGAACAAGACAGGTTATTCACCCAAATTTGAGATACAAGGCGTAATAGAATTGTTTCTATAGTTACATAGTTAATACGGTTGAAAAAAGACATAAGTCCATCAAGTTGAACCAAGGGATATCTAAGGATGTGAATCCGAGAAGGAAGTGAGACTTTATCTAGTAAACAATGTGGACTCCAATAATAGTAGAAGTAGACAGGCTATTCACCCCAATTTGAGAATAAAGGCCAAATGGAATTGTTTATCTTTTAAATAAGGTGAACACCTCACTAACAGTAGAACAAGGCACATTAGTCACCCCAATTTGAGAATTAAGGCCTTATAGAATTGTATATGTAATAAACAAGGTGGGACTTCCAGTTCCGGTGCCTGCATGTGAGGCAGCAGTTTTCGGCAGCTCCCGATTCCCCAAACAAACAGCGTGAAACATTGTCTTACTTTGCCAGTAATCTGATCTTTTAGCAGCTCCCTATATTTCAAAGGTCCTGCTGCATTTAATGGACCTATTTGGGGTCAGTATGGGCAAGAAAATCACAAACAAGATACAGACAGAACTTCCCGCCAAACAAGCAGAGGAGACAGACAAAGAAATCACCTTTAGCACCCGATGGAGATGATTTACTTCTCCTGCTGCGTAACCCTGTGGGGATTGACAATAAAATACTGGCAATTGAGGTGATGTCTCAGCTCTCAACAGACCCTTGCGACCTCCATGAAATCCTCCATGCAACGTATTTATGACAGACTTCAGCAACATGGAGCATGCATTGAGGCGGTGGAAAATCGCATATTGAACATCGAAGTCACCACAGATGAAAGTGTATCACAGATCTGAGGTCTTATTCAAGAAAGCAAAAAGCTATGGGATGGAGTGTGGGATCTCGAAAATAAGTCCCGGAGAAACGGTTTGAGGATTGTGGGTTTATCGGAATCGATCCCTGCCAGAGACTTAGATATCATATGTGAACAAGAGATTCCTGAACTGTTGGGTCTATCCTCCATCTGCCAAGTGGAACGTGCACACCGTCTAGGCCCTGGCACCCTCTCTGGTGAGTGGAACAAGGAAAAAGGAGATTGGAGCCAGGGGGGGGGGGGGGGGGCGTGACCGGAAGTCAAGGAGAGAGGTCACATCTCAGCACAGCTCCGCTGAAAATTTGGAATCATAGTACATCTACCCCTTACTTGTGGGATTTAAAACCCAGTTCTCCCCTAAGAAGATTCTTAGAGCTTCAAGCTACATTCCGACCCGACTCGAGAGAGTTTTGACCAACCTAGACCGAAACGCCAGCTCGGGCCTATATTGTTGAGAAGCCACAGTCTGAAGTTCCAGAGCGAACACGCATCTCTGAAGAGCTATACATACAGTGCCGGCTTTCACCTCCTCAGAACTCTCCCTGCTATCGGCTGTGATAATCTCCATCAAGCTGTGCGGCGAAACAACACAAGTGCCGCATCCCAGGTCACTGCTGCAAATTGCACATACAGTACAGACCAAAAGTTTGGACACACCTTCTCATTCAAAGAGTTTTCTTTATTTTCATGACTATGAAGGCATCAAAACTATGAATTAACACATGTGGAATTATATACATAACAAACAAGTGTGAAACAACTGAAAATATGTCATATTCTAGGTTCTTCAAAGTAGCCACCTTTTGCTTTGATTACTGTTTTGCACACTCTTGGCATTCTCTTGATGAGCTTCAAGAGGTAGTCCCTGAAATGGTCTTCCAACAGTCTTGAAGGAGTTCCCAGAGATGCTTAGCACTTGTTGGCCCTTTTGCCTTCACTCTGCAGTCCAGCTCACCCCAAACCATCTCGATGGGGTTCAGGTCCGGTGACTGTGGAGGCCAGGTCATCTGGCGCAGCACCCCATCACTCTCCTTCATGGTCAAATAGCCCTTACTTTCAAAGTTTTCCCAATTTTTCGGCTGACTGACTGACCTTAATTTCTTAAAGTAATGATGGCCACTCGTTTTTCTTTACTTAGCTGCTTTTTTCTTGCCATAATACAAATTCTAACAGTCTATTCAGTAGGACTATCAGCTGTGTATCCACCTGACTTCTCCTCAATGCCACTGATGGTCCCAACCCCATTTATAAGGCAAGAAATCCCACTTATTAAACCTGACAGGGCACACCTGTGAAGTGAAAACCATTTCAGGGGACTACCTCTTGAAGCTCATCAAGAGAATGCCAAGAGTGTGCAAAGCAGTAATCAAAGGAAAAGGTATAAAGCACTTACCTCGCAGCCCCAGGTCATATACATATTAACCGGTTAACCGGTCTGACTTCATCCCTGTGTTCTACTGGCTTGAGGGTCTGGGTGAAGGTAGTGTGACAACCCGGAGACTGGTCTGGAACCGGGTCACACTTTTCTCACTACATACTGTACCGGGCTGAAAACACTGCCTGAAGCATCCCCACGAGACAGAAGTGGTTTTTTTTAACCTCTCAATTTCCTAAGTTGTGCTCCATCCCCCCACTAAAGGCCTTGCCTTAATTTTTTTAGACCTCCACACTCAATACAGGAGGTCTACACTGCGATATTATTTAAAGGGACATTGCTCTCCTGTCTGTGAGAAGCATCAAAGAGCCATAGGCTAAATTTTAAAATCTCTCTGAGATCCTCTCAGAGGCTTATAATGTAGATTAATATACCTGTGAAGGGTATCTATCAGATACTTCCCCCCTTTCTCAATCCAGAGAGTCATGTCATACATGTCAATGTATTAACTCTACATACCAGAAGAGGCATTTAGAAGCTGAAAAAGAGTCCTCACACGTGCACTTATGGTGAAAATAGGTAAATTCAAGAGTCACACTCAGGAGTCTCAAAAGCCCTACAAAAATTCGGCTTTAGCCCAATCTGATCTGGACAAATACATCATGAAAAAATCACAACCACCAGCATTGGTGCGATCAGCCGCACTAAAAGGCACTCTGTCTTACTCAGAAAATGAACACCTTGGAAGAGATAGTGATGATGAAGATCAAGCAGAGTCCCAATCAGACTTACCTATCTCCAGGTCCTTCATCTCTCAGGCTTTGTCAAAGGCCTTAAATCCAGTGATGGAAGAACTTAGTGTAATCAAAAGTGAATGAGACAGATTGGCCACAGAGTAGAAGCTTTGGAAGCTACACAGTCTACTTTAACAAACTATACGAAACAAAACTCAGAAGCTCTAGCTGGCTACAAACTACATATAGACCAGCTCTATGATTACATTGAAGATCAAGACAACAGAGGTAGACGGAATAATATCCGCTTAAGAGGAATTCCAGAATCAGTAGCGACAGACGCAATACCAAAAGCTGTTTCCGAGATCTGTCTATCATTGTTAGGTGAAGACTATTCTGACCCTATAATTATCGAAAGAGCACATAGGGCTTTGAGACCTAAACCAATAATGAATGAACCACCCAGGGACGTCATATGTAAACTCCTTAATTTTGCTCAAAAAGAACAAGTTATGAAGAAATCAAGAGAAGGTACACAAGTTGAATAAGAGGGCTCAACAATCCTAATGTTCCAAGATCTTGCACCAGCCACTCTCAATAAGAGACGCACCCTCAAACCCTTGACGGACTATTTGAGATATAAACGCATCCTTTATCGCTGGTTGTTTCCATTTGGCCTGCTAATAACTTGGCGTGATAAGAAGTTCATCATCAGAACCCCGAAGGACTTACCTGAGATACTTTCTGCCATGAGCATTGAAGATGTGGACACTTCTGATTGGACCACTTCAAATGATGTCATTATCCCCGAGGAGATTCCCCCTTCTACACCGTGGGAGACGGTACCTACAGGCAAAGTTCTAAAGAACAAAAAGAAACATGGGAAAATGACTCCACGCCGTATCATCATGAAAGAGGACTGACAGATACGACCAGTTGAGACTTTGCAGACCTGCAAATAAGCAGGCATTACAACAACACAATCTAGACCTCATATGGCCTTGTTCATGTGAATGCGTTCCCACAGGTTTTCCCTCATGTGTCATGCTCATTTATCAGCTTACAGATAGATCCCTATCTGGAGAGGTGTTATGAGCTTGAAGTGGGTTTGCTTGATCTCATTCTATACACGAATATTCCTTCACCTCCGTTTACTTATTTACTATGTTTATAACTTAGCTTAAATCATTAACAAATTTGCCTCTTCATGGTTTGCTACAACTACTATGCAGCTCTCTAAAATCATAGTGAACTGCTTTCTTCTGATAATTCTCAGAAGGTCAAATTTTTCAAAGTCCCGTTTAGGACTATCGGTTCCTTTTGCAGTTTTAGCAAACAGGAGGACCAACTGTCTTTATGTTCTTGCTAATATTTATTTTTGTTATGTCTTAGATGTTACAGCTCTTCCTCCCCCCCTCTTTCCCGTTTGTGTCCAAGGATATGTAAGTTCCTCAGTCTTCAACCATCCTTTGAAAATGTCAAATACAACGTACCTACTCAGGGGAATGTACGCGTCCTCCATTCACACTTATGCACCTGTTTTATGGCTGAGACACGGATAGCTTCATATAATGTTAGAGGCTTTAAAACTCCAGCTAAACATTGTCAAATCCTAAAACAACTGCATAAAGAGAAAGCTAACATTATATTTATACATGAAACACATTACAAACATAACAAAATCCCCAATTTGTCCCGTTCCTATTATAATCTATGGTTCCATAGCTCATCTCCATATTCAAACAGACTAGGGGTCAGTATAGGCTTTCATAAACACCTTGACTTTGACCTAATAGACTCCAAAGCTGATAATGGGGGTAGATTCATTCTTGTGAAAGGGAAAATTAATAAGCAACTGTACACCTTAGCAAACATTTACGCTCCGAACTCGATGCATAGTCAGTGGTTCAACTTATTTTGGGAACAGCTAGAGGGGTTCAGGGAGGGCATACTGATCCTGGCAGGGGACTTTAACCTAGCCCTTAACCCAAGGATTGACACGTCTTTGGGTAGATCGAATGTACCAAAATCAACATTGGTCAATGTAAAAAAACTACTGCATAAAAGTTCCCTGGCAGATGTGTGGTGCTCTCTTAACCTCACTTCAGCGGACTTCACCCATTTCTCTTCGCCACACAATTCTTATCATAGAATAGATTACATATTTATATCATCAGATAAAATACAGTTATGCACAGAGGCTCATATAGGCTCAATATTACACTCAGAGCATGCCCCAATTTTTATGTCACATAAACAACCAAACCCCTACTCCAAGACCTTCCTATGGAGATTAAATGAAACACTTTTAGACAGTACAGATGTAAAAGTAAAGATCAAAAATAAACTAGAGGAATATTTCTCTATTAATGGAACAGAAGACACTCCCCCTAACATAGTTTGGGAGGCACATAAATCGGTGATAAGAGGGGAATTTGTCTCTGTGGCATCCCACTTGATTAAGAAAAGGAAAGAGACAATAGCAAATCTTTATGCTAAGATATCCAAACTAGAAAATGTGCACAAATGATCACTGAACAGTAAAAAACTAGAGGAGGTTTTGTCAGCTAGAAATAAGTTAAAAAAGATATTAAACACCCAATCAGCTAAAATATACCTTTCACTGAGGCAAATCTTTTTTGCTCATGGGAATAAATCCACAAAATTCATGTTAGCCACTTTATGCCAACGTAAACGCAAACAAAGAATATCAGCTATTAATTGCCCAGGTAACACTTTAGCAAAAGATGACAAACCATCACAGATGCGTTTAGGAAGTTCTATTCTGACCTATATAACATAAATGAGTCTGACTCTGAAAACATTAAAGCGAACCTTCCACCTGGATTTCACTTAATAAACTATCAAAAGTACCTTATAGATCATCCTCATTGTGTTAGCACACGGTCTTGTCCCACTTTTCTGTCATGTATATGCATGGAAAAATCGCCTTATAAAGTACTCTTCTCCAGCTCCACAAGTCACGGTAGAAGTCAAGGAGGTAGCCCTTCCCTCACTCCAGGCTGTAACTCCCCTACCCTAACCCCGCCTCTATGCAGTCTAATTGACACCCGGCTCAGTCGCCGGGACCGCGCTTGTACAGGCGGCGCATGCGCCATCGGACTCAAACGCGATCCTGTAACTGAATCGCGCATGAGGAAGATAAGACAGGCAGGCATCGGGGACGGCGCATGCGCGATTCAGTTACAGGATCACGCTTGAGTCCGACGGCGCATGCACCGCCTGTACAAGCGCGGTCCCGGCGACTGAGCCGGGTGTCAATTAGACTGCATAGAGGCGGGGTTAGGGCAGGGGAGTTACAGCCTGGAGTGAGGGAAGGGCTAGCCCCTTGACTTCTACCGTGACTTGTGGAGCTGGAGAAGAGTACTTTATAAAGCGATTTTTCCATGCATATACATGACAGAAAAGCGGGACAAGACCATGTGCTAACACAATGAGGATGATCTATAGGTGAAAGGTTCGCTTTAAAGCAGATAAACTAGCTCGGACGAGATAATTTCTACAGAAAATTAACTTACCCTCCATCACCAAAGAACAAGCTATCAAACTTACCCTACCTATTACAGAAACAGAAATTACCTCAACTCTATCTCAAATAGCCAAAGGAAAGTCCCCTGGCCCAGATGGTCTTCCTGTCCTTTACGGCATAGCCTTTAGAGACACCTTAACACCATTTATGCTTAAAACATATAATGCGGCTATGTCTGGTAGTCCGTTCTCACCACAAACTCTAAATGCTCATATAAGGGTCCATTCACACGTCCGTTTTGGTGTTCCGCATCCGTCCCGATTAAAAACGGAACGTTATGCGGATCCATTAATTTTCAATGGATTCCGCAAATATTCGGACAGCACTCATGGGGCTCTCCGATTCCGTGATGCCGTTCCGTGGGTTCCGTTATTCGGATCCTGGAAAAAAATATACCCTGTCCTACTAATTGTCCGATTTTTGCGTTCCGTCATCCCATTCTAGTCAATGGATCCGTCAAAAATGTGGAAGACATGCTAAAAGCATCCTCATGTCATCCAGATTTTCGGATCCGTTGACAGGAAATAAAAAAAAAAATAGGCCAGCCCCCTGTGCCATGTGCTTTCAGCACCAGGGAAAGCTGTATCCTGTCTGCTGTGCAGAGTGTCTGCTCAGTGAAAACTTTGTGCAAAAATGGCATATGAGGTGGAACGTTTGATCATCATGATCCAGGAGCGGCCATCCTTGTGGGATACAAGAAAGGACCAATATCAGGACCGTGCATTGAAGGACCGCTGTTGGGAGGAGATTGCCACCGAATTGATGTCTGCAGCCTGGGAGTCGGCTAATATCGCCAAACGTGATAAAATTAGTGAGTATAATATGTAATGTCTAATTTTTTGTGTACAGATTCGATATTAGGTCCGTTTTTTGTGTCCTATCTGTCCTGGAACAGCATAGAAAGTGTACTTTTGAGTGTCAGTGATATTTGGGTGCTCATTAGAACATTTTCTATGCTGCTTCTGGACACGGACAATCACAGCGATTTGTAGTTCAGAGATGTTTAACCTGCGGACCTCTAGTTGTTGTTAAAACTACTACTCCCAGCATGGCCTTCTGTAGGCTGATAGGTGTGGGGTATCCGGCAATGATGGGAGTAGTAGTTTTGCAAAAGCTGGAGGAACACAGGTTGAGCATCCCTGGTTTAGATTTTATTGTACAAGGCCTAGTCTTTATTGCTTTGCATACATTGGTTTTTCCTTTTGTGCAATGCATTAAAACCTGAGGTTGCATAGCAACCATGGTTTTAAATATTTGCTAATCCATTAACTCCTTCATATTGCATACATCTATTATTTTTTGTATTGAATTTAATGTTAATATAGTCACTTTTCAGGATTTATATAGAATGAGGTGTGTGATAGGATTGGTTATTGCTGGCCAACATGCAGCTATCCAGCAGTTGGAAAACTACTACTCCCAGCATGGCCTTATGTAGGCTGATAGCTGCGGGGTATCAGGCAATGATGGGAGTAGTAGTTTCTTACCATCAGGATAGCCACAGGTTGGACATATGTAGTGTAGGTGCTGATAGGGTCATATGGATTGTGTTATTTACTCAGATGGCTCATGGATGCATTTGTGCAAAATTGGTTTTTAATTGATTGTGTTAGCTGCAAGGATTATGCTATTCTCTTATAAAATTATTAATAATAATTTATTTTGTTTGTTTTAAAAAAAAACAGTAAAAGACTTAAAAAAAAACGCTGGTACTCGTGCCGGGACCAATATCGCCGCAAACAGAATCTGAAGGCTCATAGTGGCGATGGCTCCTTAAAAAAAAAATATATATTTGTATACTCGGCAGCTTGAATTTTTTAAACCGATTATGGAATTAAGGAGGTAAGAGTTTTTAATTTTAAATATATATCCAATGTAATAACATTTCTGTGTGATAGCGCTGTGTCCGTGTGTGTGTACCCAGTTTTGCACTGGTCAGGCATGGCCGACGACCTAGACGGACATAGCGCTTTAGACAGGACTTGTTCAGACGTCATTAAATTGATCTTTTATTTTCAATTTTTTTGGTGAGCCAAAACCTGATGTGGAGCCTACTCCGAGATTAGGAATAATAAAAAAAAAATACACCTGTTCTGAGTTTTGGACCCACAACAGGTTTTGGCTCAATATAGAAATAATTGATCAAAAAACTGTAATGTGAACAGGGCCACACAATAGCAGGGGATCAGCAGCCTGACTACACGTATATTTAAAAAAGCCACTATAGCAGTCATGTCCAACCTGCGCCACTCCAACTGCAGCAAAACTACAACTCCAAGCATGCCCTAGTAGCTGTAAGCTATCTATGAAAGCTGGGAGTTGTAGTCTTACTGTAGGGCTGCAGGTTGGACATGAGTGCCCTATAAGAAGATCACTGCTGCAGAGAGGCTGAAATTTTTTTAAAATAGAGCTTCTCTGTTATTTACTTATTGTTAAGATTTTTATTTAAAATCTTTGAATATTTTTTTTCAGGTTTCTTAAGGTTGTTTAGATTATTTCATTGTGCACGCACTATGCACTGTCCAGTCAAGTAGCGGGTCTACTACTATTCAATTTTAGCACGTTAGTTGAAATGATTTATATGTATATTTCTATAGATTTTTTATATTTTTTATTTATTTATAGAACTGTTGATAATCTGTCCACGGAATCAACTCCAAATCGCAACAGGGAATATTTCCCAAGAGGCCTCTCAGGCTCCACTTGAAGAATCCAGAGAAGAAATTCCAGAAATTCGTTGTGAACCAATTATTAGATCTTCTCCAGAAATTCCTGCATATGTGGATACTACTCCTATTCAAGAGCAACCTGTTCGCCCCTCCTCAGGCAGACGACGGCGCAGACACGCGGCCTGATTCTGATTTAGAGGTTAGGTACTTGATTGATTCTCGGGTTCTACAATTTCTAAATCAGAATCGGTCGGACAGTTTAGAAGAGCGAACCATAAGAAGTCTGGCATCAAGTCTTGCTTGTGTGCCTGAGGAACGGCAAACACGTTGTCTCTCCTCACTGTGCTTATTAATTGATCTATACAGACACAGTGAACCATTTGAAATTGTGCATCGCATGGAGCTGTTACGAGATCAGCAACTCAATATAGAAACGCCTGTATACAGGTTAAATAGGCCAGAACCTCCAGTGATACATACACCGGGCCCTTTTACCAGGGATTTATTTGATATATAAAAAATTGGTTTATAAAAAAAAAACTTTATATTTCAAGATTACTTTATTACATTGAAATAATATATGAATAATGTTAAATGTTAATAAAAATTTTTTTACAATGATATTGAACGTCTTTTTTTAATAAAAAAAAAATATAACTTTCACAATGGTGTGAGCAGGACCCGTGTTCCTGCGGGGGATCAGTCTTTACGATCCATAGGTAGATCAATGCGGTGTTATATTTCTGCCCTGGCCCCATTCACTTGTGCACAATTACATTATACAATGAATGGGGCTGGAGTAGAAAACTAGCAGAAAAGTTGTATAGATTCAGCACGGAATTGGCCGGCTGTTCCATCAACGGAACATGCAGATGTTGTTTTTTTTTTTTTTTTTTTATTAAAAAATACATTTTATATTAATGAACTACTATTAGTGTAGGTCAATAAAATAAAATGAAATAATTTTTTTTCAAAAAAAATCTCGGTGAAATTTCTGCTTTAAATTAGACAGTACATGATGGCTTGCATTGTTTAAATCAATAGAATGCATGTACAGAATGTAGCTTACTACAAAAAAAAAAAAACATGTGCTGTCCCCTTTAAATGCTGATGTTCGATACTTACCTAGTATGCATAGAAGTTAATTCTTTGTGGATTGCAGGTCAGATTACGTCATGTGTTGTTTAAATTCAGAGATGAACCCAGACATATCCCATTTAAAAATTATTATATATGGGACATATTTGAGTTCAGCTCTGAACCTGGACAACAAGTAATTTTAACATAAAACTCAAATTTTACATTTAAAATGAGAAGTAATTAAAAATTAGGTATTAGAAGGTATTTTCACCAAAAATTTGGTTTTTACAAAATACCTCAGCCCGCAAGCCCACGTCAAGGGTCCTTAATCTCTTGCGAGTCCCTAATCTAAACTAACAATAGGGGATCTAACTAAACTAAGATTTAAAAAATTTGGGAAAAATTTAAACCAGATTCCAGCTGAAATCAACGTCTTCCACGGATGGCATCCAACTGCCACGACAATGCCCCCTCAGGGCTGCAGAAGTAGTCGGCATAGAGTTCCCGAACAGCTAGTCCAGCTGTTCCAGGTCGTCCAGGCCGGCTCAGGTCTAAACTGACAGGAGAAGTCATATTTAGGCCCAATTCTGCATCTGTGGAGGCATCATGGATCCTGGTGAAGTTGTGTAGTAGTACACAAGCCTGTATCACCAGGGTGGCATTCTCCGGATTCATCTGTATAGATGACAAGAATACTCTCCACTTAGTGGACAGTATTCCAAAAGCACACTCCACATACCGACGGGCGCGAGTCAAGCGATAGTTGAAGATGCGCTTCCTGTCATCTAGATCGCGTCTAGGGAAGGGCCGCATCATGTGGGGTGACAATGCGAATCCTTCGTCTGCCACGATCACAAATGGAGCTGGCGGACCTGCAGATCCGGGTAGTCTACTGGCCTCTGGCAGGGCAAGCTGGTTTGTCTGAAGCCGTTCACCCATTCTGGAAGCACTAAAGATGCGGGCGTCTGAAGTGCTCCCATAGGCCCCGATATCCACAATTACAAACCTGTAGTTACTGTCTGCAAGGGCCATCAGCACTACAGAAAAATATTGCTTGTAATTGAAGTACCGGAACCCTGAGTGAGGCGGCTTCTTCACACGGATATGCTTACCGTCCAGTGCCCCAATGCAGTTAGGAAACTGCGCTGATTGGTAAAATCCCTTGGCGATCCGTAGCCAATCTTACGCCTTGGGGGTGGGCATCACCGCTTCTCTGAGACGCTGCCATATAACTTTACAGGTATGACAGACAATCCCAGAGATTGTAGAGATTCCTAGTAGAAACTCAAAGTGCAGAGAAGCGAATGAGTTCCCAGTAGCAAGGAATCTGAAATCAAAAAATAAATAAATAAATTAGTTTGCAAACAATCATTTGTAAAAATTATTATTAGATATATTATGTATAATAAGAATAATACACTTACCTCAAGGTGACTATCAACCTTTGCTCTGGAGATATACAGCGCCGCATACTTGTGTCCTGGAAACTGAGGTCAGGGTGGAGAGAGACCAGAAGATGGTCAAAAGCCTCCATGGACATACGGCAGTAAGATTTGAACTTATAGGGGTCATGTCGCAGCTCATTAAATAATGTGTGGAATTGACCTTTCTGAAGTCTCTGAGCAATAATCGGATGTACCCAGTGTCGTCTCCTCTTTGTCACCGGCTCTTCGTCCAACATAGCTGATTGCCGTCCGAATCGCCGAGAAATAAGCCAGTGAAGGAGTACATTATTCAAGTCTTCAGACATGACGATCGGTGAGAAAACTGTAGAAAACTAAGCTAGCAAGGCAGAGATTTCTAACACAGCTCCTACTACACCAATAGCACAATAAAATGGCACCTGTTCTAGAAGATGTCCTCTGTTTTCACCACTTTTTTTTTTTTGGTACCCTAGCAACATCTATTCCTCCTCCTCTTTTTTGTGTTGAAAAAAAAAAACCGGAAGGTTGTACTGAAAAACGGATCCGCAAAAAACAGGAACGTTTATCTGGAAAGGTAAAAATACTGACGTGTGAATGCACCCTTACTCTGATTCACAAACCACAGAAAGACCCTACAATGTGCTCAAGTTACAGACCTATCTCACTGTTGAATCTAGACATCAAAATATATGCTCGTATTCTTTCAGCAAGAATACATCCTTTATTAAAAGACCTGCTACACCCAGACCAGACAGGGTTTATACCTGGGAGAGAAGGGAAGGACAACACTTACAAGATAGTAAACTCTATTGCTTTGGTGGAAAAAAAAAAATTGTTCCATGGTTCTACTAGGTACAGATGCCAAAAAGGCATTTGATAGAGTGGCCTGGCCCTTTATCAAAAACACCATGTCTGTGATGGGCTTCCCATCTTCTTTCATCAAGGCAATCTTCACAATGTATGAAAAACCGAGCGCTTTTATCAAAGTAAATTACATTCTTTCCCCAGCGGTTAATATTAACAACGGAACTAGACAGGACTGCCCTTTATCCCCAATTCTCTTCATATTGACAGTTAAACCCCTGCTACAATTCATAAGGCAATCCCATGAAATCAAGGGTTTAACTTGCAATGGAATGGAATTCAAGCAAGCTGCTTATGCAGATGATCTTCTCTTAATGATCACTAACCCCATACAAGCTTTCCCAGTGATTGTTAACCTGTTTCGTGATTTTGATTATATCTCTAATTTCAAAATTAATATTTCAAATCGCAAGCACTAGGCGTAAACATCCCAGCTAAAGAAATCCGAACCTTAAGAACCATCTCCTCCTTTGAATTGACCTCCTCAGCTCTAAAATTTGTAGGGATTAACATTTCGGCGGACTACAACAAACTATACGAGCTTAACTACCGACCACTGCTAAGGGCCATCCCAGAGACCCTTAGCTCATGGTCACCTACCTTTATATCGTGGCTAGGCCTCAGGAATATATTTAACTCCCTAATAGTTCCGAAAGTCACATATCTTCTGCAAACCTTTCCACTAAAACCTCCACGTAGCTTTTTTGCCTCCTTTCGAAAGATCTGTTCATCATATGTGTGGGGTTCGACAAAACCCAGACTCGCTCATAAAATTCTCCTACTTCCTTCAGATAGGGGTGGAATTGGACTCCCTTCTTTAGAAAGGTTCTACAAAGCGGTCCACCTTAGTCGTATAGTGGACTGGATCCGTAAACCGGCTCATAAACATTGGATATATTTGGAAGAGAGTCTAATGGAACTCCCTCTGAGGAAGCTGATTTTTTCAGACCAATCAACACCCATTCCTATTCCCAGAGATAATAACCTTCCCACAGCTACTTATGGTATCTGGAAACACCCGGAAATAAGAGACCTTTGTTCAAAATATCCATCCCCGCTGTTAACTATTGGAGATTGTTTCAGAACGTCCGAAGAAGGTTATCGGTCTTTACCACCTCAACTTCGGAATTCACAAATGGCTCCTATAGAGTAACTAGATTCTGATGGAGCTATTTTAGCCTTAAATACTATTAGGGACAGATTTAAACTCCCAGCACTTAACGACCTCCAATAAATATATTTACCTACCTCGCTAAAACCTTTATACTCAAATGAAAACTGTTCTAACAAAAAAACTTGGTTTGAAGACCTTCTTATACAAACTAAACAACCTTCAGAACTGGAGTCTGTTGTTTGCAAGAACTTTATTACTCTAGAATCCCCCCCCCTCTTTGTATTTTCTGAGAAAATGGGAAAGAGATCTTAAGACTAAGTTCACCAAATCAGACACGAATACCATACTTACCTCGCCAAAAGCAACCTCTAGGTGTATAGCTATACAAGAAAACACCTACAAAGTAATAGCCAGATGGTATCTAACCCCTGTCAGATTAAGTACAATGTATTGTTCCGCTTCTGATCTCTGTTGGAGATGCCACACTGATAGAAGCACATACCTGCATATATGGTGGTCGTGCCCTAGAATGAGTGGCTTCTGGACAGAAATAATAGACATTCTTAACACCATTCTTAATGATAAGCGTCATACACTATATCTCTGCCCCAAAATAGCTCTCTTAAATTTACTCCCAGACACTATTCCCCACTTACAGAAACGTCTAATTAGACAACTATTATCTGTGGCTAGGATCTTGATCGCCTCAAATTGGAAATCCAGTGTGTCCCCCAAAGTGACGGACTGGGTTGACAGAGTGGAGTCTCTTGGTAGATTGGAAGAATTATCCCAATGGGAACTGAGATCTCATGATAAATATGTATCCATCTGGTCTGGCTGGAGACTCTGGAGGAAAAGGTTGGGAATAGGCACAACCGGCGTTTAATGTTCGGTTTCTTATAACCTCACACTTTTATATTTACCACTGGTGACCCTCAGTAGTTGCACGTCATCATAGTTGGCCTACTTATACCCTTGTATCCATATATAGCCCTTGTCTATGCATGATCTTGCACAGACCAGACTACAATATCCACTCCATTTTCCTTACCCCCCTTCCCTCTTGTTCTATTTCCCCTTGTCTTAGGTGGTATGTCTCTGTCTTTCCCCTTCCCTTTTACACGGCACTGCCTTATTTTATGACATAGTTTTACCACATTAAATCTGTAATCCTCTGGCGCAACTAGATCAACATTAAGCCATTCTTAGTTTAACTATGTTACTGTGTACAACATAGCTGCTATGACCACCCTGGTACCATAAGTTATACTCTGTATTTGCAGATGGGTGTGGATCGTTATGATGTGCTTTCAGGATTTCCTGACAATGTCGATATGTCTCTATGTTTGGGCGCTTACTGGACATGTCATTCATTCCGCATTGTATGCCGTATGTTAAAATGTTTACATACCTTTAAAATGTTCTCATGACTTTGAAATCAATAAAAAGATTTTGAAAAGAAAGAGAAAGAAAAGGAGATTGGAGCCCATGGAACTGAGAAGGTAGAGATTGATTCTCTTTGGAAATTATCCCGCTGAGGTAACCCGCAGGAGACGGGCCTTCTCCATGATTTGCTCAGAGCTATATCAAAGGCATGCACAATTCGCCTTGCTATACCCAGATACCCATGCTTACCTGACTCCCAAAGATGCTGCGACAGACTTGCAGATTTCTTAATTCTACGTGGCATTGATTCAACAAGGTGCTGATAGCATTCTTTAGAAATGTTGGGCCATATTGATAGGATAGCATCTTGCAGTTGATGGAGATTTGAGGGATGCACATCCAGGGCACGAAGCTCCCGTTCCACCACATCCCAAAGATGCTCTATTGGGTTGAGATCTGGTGACTGTGGGGGCCATTTTAGTACAGTGAACTCATTGTCATGTTCAAGAAACCAATTGGAAATGATTCAAGCTTTGTGACATGGTGCATTATCCTGCTGGAAGTAGCCATCAGAGGATGGGTACATGGTGGTCATGAAGGGATGGACATGGTCAGAAACAATGCTCAGGTAGCCCGTGGCATTTAAAAGATGGCCAATAAAGTGTGCCCAGAAAACATCCCCCACACCATTACACCACCACCACCAGCCTGCACAGTGGTAACAAGGTATGATGGATACATGTTCTCATTCTGTTTATGCTAAATTCGGACTCTACCATTTGAATGTCTCAACAGAAATCAAGACTCATCAGACCAGGCAACATTTTTCCAGTCTTCAACAGTCCAATTTTGGTGAGCTCGTGGAAATTGTAGCCTCTTTTTCCTATTTGTAGTGGAGATGAGTGGTACCCGGTGGGGTCTTCTGCCGTTGTAGCCCATTCGCCTCAAGGTTGTGCGTGTTATAGCTTCACAAATGCTTTGCTGCATGCCTCGGTCGTAACGAGTGGTTATTTCAGTCAACGTTGCTCTTCTATCAGCTTGAATCAGTCGGCCCATTCTCCTCTGACCTCTAGCATCCACAAGGCATTTTTGCCCACAGGACTGCCGCATACTGGATGTTTTTCCCTTTTCACACCATTCTTTGTAAACCCTAGAAATGGTTGTGCGTGAAAATCCCAGTAACTGAGCAGATTGTGAAATACTCAGACCGGCCCGTCTGGCACCAACAACCATGCCACGCTCAAAATTGCTTAAATCACCTTTCTTTCCCATTCTGACATTCAGTTTGGAGTTCAGGAGATTGTCTTGACCAGGACCACCCCCCTAAATGCATTGAAGCAACTGCCATGTGATTGGTTGACTAGATAATTGCATTAATGAGAAATAGAACAGGAGTTCCTAATAATTCTTTAGGTGAGTGTAGATGTCTGTGAACAGATCCAGAAGGGGTCGGATTATATCTGGCGCTTTCCCTTCTTTCTCTCTGGAAAATAAAATTTCACTGAGATACTGAAGGGATGGTACTTGGAATTTAATTTATTGCTAATAACGAAAAGCATGCAGACAGCCAGTCTCTCCTATGGGACACGGCAAAAGCAGTACTACGGGTTAGGGTGATCTGTTATGTTCACTCCTTAAAAGCCAAAACAAGAGCCATGTTAGATGAGGTCACGGTGAAGCTACAACATGCCTATACTGCATTCCAGTAGAGAAGTGAGGAACCGCACTCTGTTCACACACGGGTAAATCGGATCGTCACAGATACCGCCACTGAAAACACCAGATTTGATAACATGACCGACAGGTTTATAAAAAGAGGCTACCTGAAGGCCATCCTAAATAAAACCCTCCTGGATCTCAAAAACCCACCCACGTTACCGCAAACAAAACAGGACAATTCTAATAGGATAGCATGTGTAACCACGTATCATCCCCTTATGCCTAAAATACAGCAGGCCCTTAAAAAGAATTGGTCACTACTTTCTAAAGCTTATCCGGATATCAAAGAGTTTCAACAATACCCACTGACTTGCTACAAAAGACCACCCAACATTAAGGACAAACTGATTAAAGCGGATGTAGGTAGCTTTACAAGACCTCCAAAACAAACTTTCCTACGCAGTAAAAGACAAGGGACATATCCGTGCTTACACTGTGCCCATTGCTCCAGCGTCATTAAAGGTGAATACGCCACACATCCACGCACCGGAAAGGCTATGGCAATTAAAGGATTCTACACTTGCGAATCAAGCTTTGTGGTTTACTTAATAAAATGTCCGTGTGGCCTCGGATACGTCGGCGAGACGACACAACATATCAGGGACCGGATAAGCAAACATAAATCCACAATCAGACTAGGCCATACCTTCCTACCTATACCTCAACACTTTATTGAAAAGAAACATCAGATTTCTCAATTGCGCTTTCAAATCTTGGAGCAAATCGACCAACCAAGGAGAGGAGGAAACCGGACGCTCCTCCTTAGACAAAGGCTTTCTGGATCCATAAACTGGGGACATTAACACCACACTGCTTAAACCGCAAATGTGATTTCTTTATAAATTTGTGACAGTATTGATGTATATTAACATATGTGTCTATAATTTTTTCTACAGACGCACTGAATTGTCCACAGCGTGTGAGGGTGATGTATTGGCCTCTGTTCCCCATCTCTCCCTTCCTCACCCCCCCCGCAATTTACCTTCCCCCCCCCCCCCACCTAGACTATATAATGCCTTTTTGACTAATGAAGATGTTGTCTCCTATATACCCCTGGGACCTAATAATGACATATATACACATACGTGTAGAGAATGCCATAATATAGCCCATTAGGACACCACCAACTGTTATATATAGATCTCAACAGGGTTGATTTCGCCTACATTTATTTTGCTTGTAAATTATTTTCTTGTTATGTTATATTATTATTTATGTGACTTCATGCCTGGCCATCTATATATAAAAACACTTTAAATATGTATTTAATACTGTTCCAGATAACATGACCACTGATGAAGGTCCACCGTGACCGAAACGTCTGGTCAGAAATAATCTGTCATTCTTTAATATACCACGGGCATATGGATGATGCAGAAAAATGAAAAAATAAAAAATACATTTGAATTGCAAAACTTTCAGACTGAGTGCCTCAATATCTTATCACTCCTATACTGCATTCCAAACTCCCCTTACGGTAAAAAATAAACAAGACTGGGCAATGGCCAAAAAAGATTTTGAGATGTGGTATACCCATTGGGAAGATATGCATAGATCGCAAATGGAAGCCAACCTGTTTAGATATGGCAATAAAACTCGCCGATTGCTGGCACGATTGACTAAAGGACCAAGGGGAACACCTGGTTTACCAACCTTGAAAGATTCTCAGGTTACACTCCATTCAAAACTGGAAAAAGTACTTGACATTAGGGATGAGCGAACCCGAACTGTATAGTTCGGGTTCGTACCGAATTTTGGGGTGTCCGTGACACGGACCCGAACATTTTCATAAAAGTCCGGGTTCGGGTTCGGTGTTCGGCGCTTTCTTGGCGCTTTTTGAAAGGCTGCAAAGCAGCCAATCAACAAGCGTCATACTACTTGCCCCAAGAGGCCATCACAGCCTTGCCTACTATTGGTATGGCTTTGATTGGCCAGTGCAGCATGTGACTCAGCCTCTATATAAGCTTGGGTCACGTAGCGCTGCACGTCACTCTGCTGATTCAAGCATAGGGAGAGGTTGCTGTTGCGACGTTAGGGCGAGATTAGGCAGATTAACTCCTCCAAAAGTCTTCATTCTGTGATCGATCTCCAGCTGTGGATCATTGAAGTGCTAATATCACTTTTTTCTGGGGTGATTGGCAGCCATTTTGTGGCTTGTGGTGCGCCAGCACAAGCTACCACCAAGTGCTTTTAACCATCAATAGTGTGGTTATTTTTTGCTATATCCTACATCAGCTGCAGGCTGAGCCTGTGTCACCGAAGTGCATTTAACCATCAACAGTGTGGTTATTTTTTGGCCATATACTACATCAGGTGCAGGCTGAGCCTGTGTCACCCAAGTGCATTTAACCATCAATAGTGTGGTTATTTTTTGGCCATATACTACATCAGGGGCAAGTTGAGCCTGTCACCCAGCGCCTAAAAAATAGACCTGACATTTATATTCCTCCAAATCAGTACTGTTTTAGCTGGTCAAGTTATTTGTAGTGACCGTAAAAGCACAGTTTTTGTTCTGGGTTGAAAAACTATTCCCAAATTTGCCATTCTCAAAATAAGTAGTTTTTGCGATATTAGGCCTACTTTAAATCTATCCCAAAAAGGATATCTTAGATTCAAGGTGCTGATAGTGTCATTCAGAAAAACTTAACACACACGCTACCGTGCAGATACAAGTCTAATTCTGTGATTAAAGGTATATCTGTCACACAGCGCAAAAAAAATAGGCCTCACATTTCTATTCAACCAAATCTGTACTGTTTTAGCTGGTCAAATTATTTGTAGTGACCGTAAAAGCACAGTTTTTGTTCTGGGTTGAAAAACTATTCCCAAATTTGCAATTCTCAAAATAAGTAGTTTCTGCTATATCAGGCCTACTTTAAATCTATCCCAAAAAGGATATCTTAGATTCAAGGTGCTGATAGTGTCATTCAGAAAAACTTAACACACACGCTACCGTGCAGATACAAGTCTAATTCTGTGATTAAACGTATACCTGTCACACAGCGCAAAAAAAATAGGCCTCAGATTACTATTCAACCAAATCTGTACTGTTTTAGCTGGTCAAATTATTTGTAGTGACCGTAAAAGCACAGTTTTTGTTCTGGGTTGAAAAACTATTCCCAAATTTGCCATTTTCAAAATTGTGGTGAACGGGAACAATGAGGAAAACATCTAATAAGGGACGCGGACGTGGACATGGTCGTGGTGGTGTTAGTGGACCCTCTGGTGCTGGGAGAGGACGTGGCCGTTCTGCCACAGCCAAACGTCCTAGTGAACCAACTACCTCAGGTCCCAGTAGCCAGCAGAATTTACAGCGATATTTGGTGGGGCCCAATACCGTTCTAAGGATGGTAAGGCCTGAGCAGGTACAGGCATTAGTCAATTGGGTGGCCGACAGTGCATCCAGCACGTTCACATTATCTCCCACCCAGTCTTCTGCAGAAAGCGCACAGATGGTGCATGAAAACCAAGCCCATCAGTCTGTCACATCACCCCCATGCATATCAGGGAAACTGTCTGAGCCTCAAGTTATGCAGCAGTCTCTTATGCTGTTTGAAGACTCTGCTGCCAGGGTTTCCAAAGGGCATCCACCTAGCCCTTCCCCAGGGGTAGAAGAGATAGAATGCACTAACCCACAACCACTTATGTTTCTTGATGATGAGGACATGGGAATACCACCTCAGCACGTATCTGATGATGACGAAACACAGGTGCCAACTGCTGCGTCTTTCTGCAGTGTGCAGACTGAACAGGAGGTCAGGGATCAAGACTGGGTGGAAGACGATGCAGGGGACGATGAGGTCCTAGACCCCACATGGAATGAAGGTCGTGCCACTGACTTTCACAGTTCGGAGGAAGAGGCAGTGGTGAGACCGAGCCAACAGCGTAGCAAAAGAGAGAGAAGTGGGCAAAATCAGAACACCCGCCGCCAAGAGACTCCGCCTGCTACTGACCGCCGCCATCTGGGACCGAGCACCCCAAAGGCAGCTTCAAGGAGTTCCCTGGCATGGCACTTCTTTAAACAATGTGCTGACGACAAGACCCGAGTGGTTTGCACGCTGTGCCATCAGAGCCTGAAGCGAGGCATTAACGTTCTGAACCTTAGCACAACCTGCATGACCAGGCACCTGCATGCAAAGCATGAACTGCAGTGGAGTAAACACCTTAAAAACAAAGAAGTCACTCAGGCTCCCCCTGCTACCTCTTCTGCTGCTGCCGCCTCGGCCTCTTCTGCTGCTTCCGCCGCCTCGGCCTCTTCCTCCGCCTCTGGAGGAACATTGGCACCTGCCGCCCAGCAAACATGGGATGTACCACCAACACCACCACCTGCGTCACCAAGCATCTCAACTATGTCACACGGCAGCGTTCAGCTCTCCATCTCACAAACATTTGAGAGAAAGCGTAAATTCCCACCTAGCCACCCTCGATCCCTGGCCCTGAATGCCAGCATTTCTAAACTACTGGCCTATGAAATGCTGTCATTTAGGCTGGTGGACACACACAGCTTCAAACAGCTCATGTCGCTTGCTGTCCCACAGTATGTTGTTCCCAGCCGCCACTACTTCTCCAAGAGAGCCGTGCCTTCCCTTCACAACCAAGTGTCCGATAAAATCAAGTGTGCACTGTGCAACGCCATCTGTGGCAAGGTCCACCTAACCACAGATACGTGGACCAGTAAGCACGGCCAGGGACGCTATATCTCCCTAACTGCACACTGGGTAA
The DNA here is from genome assembly GCF_905171765.1 of Bufo bufo. NCBI lineage: Eukaryota > Metazoa > Chordata > Amphibia > Anura > Bufonidae > Bufo > Bufo bufo. The sequence continues at coordinate 196,216,937 of NC_053391.1, read as the reverse complement.
ATGTAGTGGCTGCCGGGCCCCAGGTGGAGAGCTGTTTGGCGCATGTCCTTCTGCCGCCAAGGATCGCAGGGCAACATTCTTTGCCTCCTGTCTCCTCCTCCTCCTACTCAGCTTCCTCCTCCTCTTCTTCCACCTGCTCATCCAGTCAGCCACACACCTTCACCACCAACTTCAGCACAGCCCGGGGTAAACGTCAGCAGGCCGTTCTGAAACTCATATGTTTGGGGGACAGGCCCCACACCGCACAGGAGTTGTGGCGGGGTATAGAACAACAGACCGATGAGTGGTTGCTGCCGGTGAGCCTCAAGCCCGGCCTGGTGGTGTGCGATAATGGGCGAAATCTCGTTGCAGCTCTGGGACTAGCCGGTTTGACGAACATCCCTTGCCTGGCGCATGTGCTGAATTTGGTGGTGCAGAAGTTCATTCGCAACTACCCCGACATGTCAGAGCTGCTGCATAAAGTGCAGGCCGTCTGTTCGCGCTTCCGGCGTTCACACTCTGCTGCTGCACGCCTGTCTGCGCTACAGCGTAACTTCGGCCTTCCTGCTCACCGCCTCATATGCGATGTGCCCACCAGGTGGAACTCCACCTTGCACATGCTGGACAGACTGTGCGAGCAGCAGCAGGCCATAGTGGAGTTTTAGCTGCTGCACGCACGGGTCAGTCGCACTGCGGAACAGCACCACTTCACCACCAATGACTGGGCCTCCATGCGAGACCTGTGTGCCCTGTTGCGCTGTTTCGAGTACTCCACCAACATGGCCAGTGGCGGTAACGCCGTTATCAGCGTTACAATACCACTTCTATGTCTCCTTGAGAAAACACTTAGGGCGATGATGGAAGAGGAGGTGGCCCAGGAGGAAGAGGAGGAAGAGGGGTCATTTTTAGCACTTTCAGGCCAGTCTCTTCGAAGTGACTCAGAGGGAGTTTTTTTGCAACACCAGAGGCCAGGTACAAATGTGGCCAGACAGGGCCCATTACTGGAGGACGAGGAGGACGAGGATGAGGAGGAGGTGGAGGAGGATGAGGATGAAGCATGTTAACAGCGGGGTGGCACCTAAAGCAGCTCGAGCCCATCACTGGTGCGTGGCCGGGGGGAAACACAGGACGATGATGACACGCCTCCCACAGAGGACAGCTTGTCCTTACCTCTGGGCAGCCTGGCACACATGAGCGACTACATGCTGCAGTGCCTGCGCAACGACAGCAGAGTTGCCCACATTTTAACGTGTGCGGACTACTGGGTTGCCACCCCTCCTGCATCCCCGGTACAAAGACAATGTGCCCACCTTACTTCCTACACTGGAGCGTGATGGGAAGATGCGCGAGGACAAGCGCACGTTGGTAGACGCGCTACTGAGAGCATTCCCAAATGTCACAGGGGAACCAGTGGAAGCCCAAGGCGAAGGCAGAGGAGGAGCAAGAGGTCGCCAATGCAGCTGTGTCACGGCCAGCTCCTCTGAGGGCAGGGTTAGCATGGCAGAGATGTGGAAAAGTTTTGTCACCACGCCACAGCTAACTGCACCACCACCTGATACGGAACGTGTTAGCAGGAGGCAACATTTCACTAACATGGTGGAACAGTACCTGTGCACACCCCTCCATGTACTGACTGATGGTTCGGCCCCATTCAACTTCTGGGTCTCCAAATTGTCCACGTGGCCAGAGCTAGCCTTTTATACCTTGGAGGTGCTGGCCTGCCCGGCGGCCAGCGTTTTGTCTGAACGTGTATTCAGCACGGCAGGGGGCGTCATTACAGACAAACGCAGCCGCCTGTCTACAGCCAATGTGGACAAGCTGACGTTCATAAAAATGAACCAGGCATGGATCCCAAAGGACCTGTCCATCCCTTGTGCAGATTAGACATTAACTACCTCCCCTTAACAATATATTATTGTACTCCAGGGCACTTCCTCATTCAATCCTATTTTTATTTTCATTTTACCATTATATTGCGGGCAACCCAAAGTTGAATGAACCTCTCCTCTGTCTGGGTGCCGGGGTCTAAATGTGTGACAGTGGCCTGTTCCAGTGGTGGGTGACGTGAAGCCTGATTCTCTGCTATGACATGAAGACGGATTCTCTGCTGACATGAAGCCTGAATCTCTGTTACGGGACCTCTCTCCTCTGTCTGGGTGCCGGGGCCTAAATATGTGACAGTGGCCTGTTCCTGTGGTGGGTGACGTGAAGCCTGATTCTCTGCTATGACATGAAGACTGATTCTGTGCTGACATGAAGCCTGAATCTCTGTTATGGGACCTCTCTCCTCTGCCTGGGTGCCTGTGCCTAAATATGTGACAGTGGCCTGTTCCAGTGGTGGGTGACTTGAAGCCTGATTCTCTGCTATGACATGAAGACTGATTCTGTGCTGACATGAAGCCTGAATCTCTGTTACGGGACCTCTCTCCTCTGCCTCGGTGCCTGGGCCTAAATATGTGATAGTGGCCTGTTCCAGTGGTGGGTGACGTGAAGCCTGATTCTCTGCTATGACATAAAGACTGATTCTATGCTGACATGAAGCCTGAATCTCTGTTACGGGACCTCTCTCCTCTGTCTGGGTGCCGGGGCCTAAATATGTGACAGTGGCCTGTTCCAGTGGTGGGTGACGTGAAGCCTGATTATCTGTTATGACATGAAGACTGATTCTGTGCTGACATGAAGCCTGAATCTCTGTTACGGGACCTCTCTCCTCTGTCTGGGTGCCGGGGCCTAAATATGTGACAGTGGCCTGTTCCAGTGGTGGGTGACGTGAAGCCTGATTCTCTGCTATGACATGAAGACTGATTCTGTGCTGACATGAAGCCTGAATCTCTGTTACGGGACCTCTCTCCTCTGTCTGGGTGCCAGGGCCTAAATATGTGACAGTGGCCTGTTCCTGTGGTGGGTGACGTGAAGCCTGATTCTCTGCTATGACATGAAGACTGATTCTGTGCTGACATGAAGCCTGAATCTCTGTTACGGGACCTCTCTCCTCTGTCTGGGTGCCGTGGCCTAAATATGTGACAGTGGCCTGTTCCTGTGGTGGGTGACGTGAAGCCTGATTCTCTGCTATGACATGAAGACTGATTCTGTGCTGACATGAAGCCTGAATCTCTGTTACGGGACCTCTTTCCTCTGTCTGGGTGCCGGGGCCTAAATATGTGACAGTGGCCTGTTCCAGTGGTGGGTGACGTGAAGCCTGATTCTCTGCTATGAAATGAAGACTGATTCTGTGCTGACATGAAGCCTGAATCTCTGTTACGGGACCTCTCTCCTCTGTCTGGGTGCCGGGGCCTAAATATGTGACAGTGGCCTGTTCCTGTGGTGGGTGACGTGAAGCCTGATTCTCTGCTATGACATGAAGACTGATTCTGTGCTGACATGAAGCCTGAATCTCTGTTACGGGACCTCTCTCCTCTGTCTGGGTGTCGGGGCCTAAATATATGACAGTGGCCTGTTCCTGTGGTGGGTGACGTGAAGCCTGATTCTCTGCTATGACATGAAGACTGATTCTGTGCTGACATGAAGCCTGAATCTCTGTTACGGGACCTCTCTCCTCTGTCTGGGTGCCGGGGCCTAAATATGTGACAGTGACCTGTTCCTGTGGTGGGTGACGTGAAGCCTGATTCTCTGCTATGACATGAAGACTGATTCTGTGCTGACATGAAGCCTGAATGTCTGTTATGGGACCTCTCTCCTCTGCCTGGGTGCCTGGGCCTAAATATGTGACAGTGGCCTGTTCCAGTGGTTGGTGACGTGAAGCCTGATTCTCTGCTATGACATGAAGACTGATTCTGTGCTGACATGAAGCCTGAATCTCTGTTATGGGACCTCTCTCCTCTGTCTGGGTGCCGGGGCCTAAATATGTGACAGTGGCCTGTTCCTGTGGTGGGTGATGTGAAGCCTGATTCTCTGCTATGCAATGAAGACTGATTCTGTGCTGACATGAAGCCTGAATCTCTGTTACGGGACCTCTCTCCTCTGTTTGGGTGCCGGGGCCTAAATATGTGACAGTGGCCTGTTCCTGTGGTGGGTGACGTGAAGCCTGATTCTCTGCTATGACATGAAGACTGATTCTGTGCTGACATGAAGCCTGAATCTCTGTTATGGGACCTCTCTCCTCTGCCTGGGTGCCTGGGCCTAAATATGTGACAGTGGCCTGTTCCAGTGGTGGCTGACGTGAAGCCTGATTCTCTGCTATGACATGAAGACTGATTCTGTGCTGACATGAAGCCTGAATCTCTGTTACGGGACCTCTCTCCTCTGTCTGGGTGCCGGGGCCTAAATATGTGACAGTGGCCTGTTCCTGTGGTGGGTGACGTGAAGCCTGATTCTCTGCTATGACATGAAGACTGATTCTGTGCTGACATGAAGCCTGAATCTCTGTTACGGGACCTCTCTCCTCTGTCTGGGTGCCGGGGCCTAAATATGTGACAGTGGCCTGTTCCAGTGGTGGGTGACGTGAAGCCTGATTCTCTGCTATGACATGAAGACTGATTCTGTGCTGACATGAAGCCTGAATCTCTGTTACGGGACCTCTCTCCTCTGTCTGGGTGCCGGGGCCTAAATATGTGACAGTGGCCTGTTCCTGTGGTGGGTGACGTGAAGCCTGATTCTCTGCTATGATATGAAGACTGATTCTGTGCTGACATGAAGCCTGAATCTCTGTTACGGGACCTCTCTCCTCTGTCTGGGTGTCGGGGCCTAAATATGTGACAGTGGCCTGTTCCTGTGGTGGGTGACGTGAAGCCTGATTCTCTGCTATGACATGAAGACTGATTCTGTGCTGACATGAAGCCTGAATCTCTGTTATGGGACCGCTCTCCTCTGTCTGGGTGCCTGGGCCTAAATATGTGACAGTGGCCTGTTCCTGTGGTGGGTGACGTGAAGCCTGATTCTCTGCTATGACATGAAGACTGATTCTGTGCTGACATGAAGCCTGAATCTTTGTTATGGGACCTCTCTCCTCTGCCTGGGCCTAAATATGTGACAGTGGCCTGTTCCAGTGGTGGGTGACGTGTAGCCTGATTCTCTGCTATGACATGAAGACTGATTCTGTGCTGACATGAAGCCTGAATCTCTGTTATGGGACCTCTCTCCTCTGCCTGGGTGCCTGGGCCTAAATATGTGACAGTGGCCTGTTCCAGTGGTGGGTGACGTGAAGCCTGATTCTCTGCTATGACATGAAGACTGATTCTCTGCTGACATGAAGCCTGAATCTCTGTTATGGGACCTCTCTCCTCTGTCTGGGTGCCGGGGCCTAAATATGTGACAGTGGCCTGTTCCAGTGGTGGGTGACATGAAGCCTGATTTTCTGCTATGACATGAAGCCAGATTCTCTGCTATGGCATGAAGAGACTGATTCTCTGCTGACGTGAAGCCCGATTCTCTGCTATGGGACCTCTGTCCAATTGATATTGGTTCATTTATTATTATTTTTTTATTTATTCATTTCCCTATCCACATTTGTTTGCAGGGGATTTACCTACATGTTGCTGCCTTTTGCAGCCCTCTAGCTCTTTCCTGGGCTGTTTTACAGCCTTTTTAGTGCCGAAAAGTTCGGGTCCCCATTGACTTCAATGGGGTTCGGGTTCGGGACGAAGTTCGGGTCGGGTTCGGATCCCGAACCCGAACATTTCCGGGAAGTTCGGCCGAACGTCTCGAACCCGAACATCCAGGTGTTCGCTCAACTCTACTTGACATCTCTAGGTCCTTTTACCAAAATCTCTAAAAACCTTTTAGGCTCTTGAAGGGTACAAGACAGGCCTGTCCCCTCTCTCCATTGCTCTTCACTCTAGCTATTGAGCCCCTAGCCCACTACCTAGAAACCACTGATGCCTATGAGGGGATATGTGTTGGTTCACAGGAAATACACCTCTCTCTTTTTGAAGATTATATAATCCTGTTTTTAGCCAACCCATCTAGAGATATGACCCAGATCTTTAAAATACTACTGAAGTTTGGAGTGGTGTCAGGTTTTAAGTGAACTAGTAACTATTGGACCAGGTAGTCATGGGACAGGTTTTCGCCAGCAGGGTTGCCCATTCTCACTAGCCCAATCTCACATAACTTATTTGGGGGTACAAATAGGCTGTACAGCACATTCTTTGCATTCCCTTAATTATGCCCCGCAAATGCAACAGATAAAAAGGGACCTGACTCAATGGCAAAGATTGCCTCTATCATTTCTAGGAAAATGCCACCTGATAAAAATGATTAGCTTACCAAAACTATTGTACCCTATGCAGACCATACCAGTCTTGCTCAAACATAAACACATTAATTCTCTAAACTCTGCCTTCGCCAAATTCATGTGGTCGGGGAGACGGTCAAGAATTGCTCTAAAGACACTAATGACCTCACTGGACAAAGGAGGTGTCCAATTCCCAGACATCAGGTGATATAACGTAACGAGTCTCTTTTGCCACTGCAGGGACTGGCTAAATCAGTCATTGCATCACTCAAATCTCCTCTTAGAGATGGAACTGGCAGAAGGATGGGACTTGGGAGCCCTTCTCCAAGCACGTACTGCACGATAAGGACCCCCACTATGTATCTCTAATGGAGCTGCATGACAAATTTGGTCTACCCACACGCCAGGTTATGCAGTATTACCAGGTAGTGGCCTTTTGTAAATCTAGGTTGAGGGATGTGCGTCAGAAATATATGTCCAACCGGCTTGACCATCTTTATGAACATAGGGACTCTAAACTCCTACTATCAGATATATACAAAGCACTGAAGGAAATAGTGAATACTAAGCTTACTCCACAGCTATTTCAGGGATGGAAATCGTTACTACAATCTGCAGATATAGGAGATAATCTATTGCTGGGGTGGGTGAGAGTGAGGAAGGCGGTTGCATGTGAACATTGGAGAGAAGCACACTTTAAACTAATGCATAGGGCGATTTATGCTTTTAACATCCATTCTTATGCTAAAAAAGCACAGAAGATAATGGCATGCCCCAAGTGTGCTTTGCCAAAGGCGGATCTAAATCAATACATTTGGATGTGCCCTTCAGTTCAGACATATTGGAAGATGTTCCTAACTTGGATAAAAAATACCTGGCAAATAGATCTCCCATGTAAACCAATGATTGTGTTATTTCATGGGTATTCAGAGAATATGAAGGTTCCTAGACTAATAGATGGTGCATTAGTAGTAGCCCTCAGATGTTTATTGAATACATGGTTGGTACCACATACCCCCTCAGTCACTGATATCCATACACAAATGATATATTTTCTACTTATGGACCAATTGGAGACCGAAAGACAAAAAAAACATTAGTCCAAACACTTCTTTAACAAGTGGAAAGCCTATATCAGCCAACATCTGACCACTAGTGAGATACAAAAAATCATGCAAAACTTCCAATTCACAGAATGGTACCTGACTACAGATCTGAAGGGAGAGTTAGGCAACCTGAAAGTTATACGGGTACAGTAAATAGATATAACATCATTGAATTAAAAATAGGGTGGCGTTCATACAACCAGAAGGGGATAAGGGAAGTGGGCGGGGAAGGGTTGGAAAAGAGGAAAAGGAAAAAAGGGATTATAACTGTTATTGTTATTCCTAGTGTTACTTTTACTCTTGACGTAAAACAATGTTAAATGATGTAAAATTGTTAGCTGTGTACTTTTCTATAGTGAAAATAGCCTTGTATGTACTTTATCTAACGGCAAATATAAAAAAATGTTAAATAAAAAAAAACAAGGTTTACACCCCTCTAAATGAAAAACAAGACAGGTTATTCACCCCAGTTTGAGAATCAAGACCTAATAGAATTGCTTATGTAACAAACAAGGTGGACCCCCCCTCTAACAGTAGAACGAGACAGGTTATTCACCCCAATTTGAGAATCAAGGCGAATAGAATTGCTTTTGTAACAAACAAGGTGGACACCCCTCTAACAGTAGAATAAAAAAAGTGTATTCACCCAATTTGAGAATGAAGGCTAATAGAATTGCTTATGTAATAAACAAGCTGAACACCATTCTAAAAGCAGAAAAAAAACTGGTTATTCACTCCAATGTGAGACTCAAGGCCAAGTAGAATTGCTTATCTAATAAACAAGGCAGAGTGTGATTCTCTGGGCTGTTTGAGAGATTCAGCTCCTATCAGAGAACCCCAATACCTGCATACAAAAATGACCACCAAAGTACTTCAAAATATCTGTATTCAAATATTAAGACCAAAATGTAAAATACATATATAGTATCTATATATGGCAAAGATAAACACCCACATAAGGAGTATGCCAGCAAAAAAGGGGTCAATGCTAGTACAAGATAGAGTAAAAAGTACATATAGGAAGGTAAAAATAATCACCTGGTTAACCTTCCTGACAAAGAAAACTATCAAAGTCACATGAATATAAAGTGCAGACCCAATTGATGGCACCTCCACAAAACCCTTGTTGGCTTGTGAATAAGTGGAGTAAAAGAACCAGAGTTAAAGACAAGGCACAAAATACCTATAAGTAATCTACTTTTTTTTCATCTTCATTGTTTCTTTTTGCAACTGGGATAATGGCTAGCAACATTGGAGGTCTCCTTCAGTGCATAGTCTGCCATATGTCTGCACGACTGGAGCAGGTGTTCCGGGGTAAATACCGCTGTGAGAGATGTGAGCATGTTGTCCGTCTGGAAGTTCGTGTTAGAGATCTGGAAGAGCAAAATGCAACACTGAGGGCAATTGACAATCTTGAGAGGAGCATTCTGCTCACTGAGCAAGCAGTTAGTGGAGTAGATATGGAAGTTGTAGATCAGTTGGTGGATCAATAGGAATAGGCTAGTAGCTGGGTTACTGTATTTAGAGGGAGTAGAAAGGGATCCAAGAAGAGGAAGGCCAATCCTGTTTCTGTGCTTCCAAGCAAAATTGGCAAGTTGGGCGATGATGCAAGGTTGTCAGTTTCAGAAATGTGAACCCTAATGGATACTATTGTCCCTAACAGCCAGAAGAACAGCCCAGCTAATAGCCGGGGGGGAGGGGAAGGGGGTGGTAGTGCAGGTAGGCCCAGACAGTTAGTGGTTATTGGGGATTCTATAATTAGGAATACGGATAGAATAATTTTTCGCCAAGACCGTCTCAACCGAATTGTTTGCTATCTCCCTGGTGCAAGGGTCTGGCATGTGGTGGAAAGGGTGGATAAATACCTGGGAGGGGCTGGGGATGACCCAGCTATCGTGGTCCATGTGCAATGGGCAGCCTCCCCCAGGGCCCTCTATATATAAAAAAAATGCGTCCCAGGTATAGGAATGCTGAGTGGTATAGTGGAGGCTTTGACTCCGAAGCAATAAATATTGGGAAATAATTGAGGGATTTGAAGAAATAACTTGAGTCCAGACCTTGAGATGAAGTTGAACAGCAGCTTTACTTTCATAAACGTTTCTTCCAACAGTTTAAAGGCTTTGTCTTGGTTCCAGCAGGCTTTAGCATTAAACTGCCAGCCAAACTCAACTCTGCTATATATGTTTCTCTTACTCTCCTATACTGACAGGCTGGCTGTATAATTCAACTTCTTCTGTATGCCAACTTTCCTCCTGGCTCCTGAGGCTTTAAGCTTTGGCCTCCATGGCCAGCAGAGACGTGCCCCTGCACACCCTTCCCCTGTCTAGGAAAGATCTAAACTAGAATTAACTTGTCCCCACCGTTCGTGCAGGAAGTAGTACTAGCCCACTCCTCTCCAGAAGGGGGTTAGAATAGAATGGAAAGTTCCATTCTATCTAAGTACAGCTCTGCCGTATTTGCTGCCAGCTGCTGGTGAACCAGGTACATTACATGAACATAACAGTTTCATAACAAGATTTTGTACGTTTCGTAGAGGCCGCAATTTGAAGGACCAACTTGTCCGTAGCTTTTTTCAAACCCTGCGCTCAGGCAGCTGGCTTGAGGGCTTAATAGCAGGCTCATTCCTTTGCGGCGGCTGTATTGCGTGTAACTCCATTAAAACAGGTAAAGCGTTTGTCAGTACAGTCACACACAAGTCCTACAATATCAGATCCTTAGTGAACTGTAGGTCATCCGGACTGGTATATCTGGACATCTATAAATGTGGGTTGCAATACGTGGGTAAAACTATCCTCGAATTCCGCTGCAGGATTGTGGAACACCTTAATGACATTAGAAAGGAGGCGGACACCCCAATCGCACGTCATGTCAATGCACTACATGCAGGTGATGTTCGTGTGGTGACCTTTCAGGGGGTAGAAGTGGTCAGACCATCCCCCAGAAGAGGTATTCTCGACCACAGGGTTCTCCAGAAAGGAGGCCCAATGGACGTTTAGGCTGGGCACAGTCCGACCACAGGGTTTGAATGATCACATTTAATTTGCCTGCTTTATTGAATAGCCATTATGCAGCCCTCCCTTTGAATAGAGTTATTCTCTTGGCTGAAGGGGTCTGGCTGGTCATTTTCATATAGCTATGTTGGACAGTGTTCCTTCCAATATTTGTCTCATTGGTACACTTTTTGTTTGTTTCTGTTTGCTCTTTACTGTTTGCAGCAGTTGACCCCTGGGATAAATTCCCTTGGGGTTGCTCCTGTACAAGCATACACTCTGTTTGTTATTTTGTGTTTTGTGTATTAATTGTGCAGTGGTTTGCACTCTTTATATCATGTATGAGTGTTACACAAGTTGGGATATTTGCACCTGATCTGATTATTCAAGATTTATATGCTCACAGTCCTCTGGATATCTCAGTTATAGGCATTCAATCCTGGTTCTTGTATGTAGGTACTCAGGCTTTATGTGTATCCTTTCCCCTAGTGTGTCACACACAGTTTTTACAAATAAATAATAAAGATTCATTTTAAGTTTAGCGTTCCTCCACTTTCAGTGAATCCAGATGGATTACACCCTAGAATTTTAAAGGAGCTCAGTTATTGCTTTTCCTCTGTTCATAATATTTATAGATTCTTTAATGACAGGCATTGCAGCAAGAGACTTGTTATGGTAGGATTATTTGATAGTGTTATTTTTAAAATAATTAAAACTTGAATATACATGGGGTGCAATACTTGGTATAAACGCCAGATGGCAATAGAGGGAACGTCATGTACAGTGGATAGAAAAAGTCTACACACCCCTGTTAAAATGTGAGGTTTCTGTGCTGTAAAAAACTTAGTTATTTCAGAATATTTCCACCTTTAATGTGACCTATAAACTGTACAACTCAATTGAAAAACAAACTGAAATCTTTTAGGTAGAAGGAAGAAAAAATATAAACATAAAATAATATGGTTGCATAAGTGTGCACACCCTTAAACTAATACTTTGCTGAAGCACCTTTTGATTTTGTTACAGCACAGTCTTTTTGGGTATGAGTCTATCATCATGGCGCATTTTGACTTGACAAGATTTGCCCACTCTTTTTTGCAAAAACACTCCAAATCTGTCAGATTGCAAGGGCATCTCTGGTGCAAAGCCCACTTCAGATCACCCCACAGATTTTCAATCGGATTCAGGTCTGGGCTCTGGCTGGGCCATTCCAAAACTTTAATCTTCTTCTGGTGAAGCCATTCCTGTGTTGATTTGGATGTATGCTTTGGGTCGTTGTCATGATGATAGATGAAGTTCCTCTTCATGTTCAGCTTTCTAGCAGAAGCCTGAAGGTTTTGTGCCAATATTGACTGGCATTTGGAACTGTTCACAATTCCCTCTAGCTTAACTAAGGCCCCAGTTTCAGCTGAAGAAAAACAGCCCCAAAGCATGATGCTGCCACCACCATGCTTCACTGTGGGTATGGTGTTTAGTGATGTGCAGTGTTGTTTTTGTGCCAAATATATCTTTTGGAATTTTGGCCGAAAAGTTCAACCTTGGTTTCATCAGACCATAACACCTTTTCCCACATGCTTTTGGGAGACTTCAGATGTGTTTTTGCAAAATGTGACCTGGCTTGGATGTTTTTCTTCATAAGAAAAGGCTTTCGTCTTTCCACTCTACCCCATAGCCCAGACATATCAAGAATACGGGAGATTGTTGTCACATGTACCACACAGCCAGTACTTGCCAGATAGTCCTGCAGCTACTTTAATGTTGCTGTTGGCCTCTTGGTAGCCACCCAGACCAGTTTTCTTATAGAAACATAGAAACATAGAAACATAGAATGTGTCGGCAGATAAGAACCATTTGGCCCATCTAGTCTGCCCAATATACTGAATACTATGGATAGCCCCCGGCCCTATCTTATATGAAGGATGGCCTTATGCCTATCCCATGCATGCTTAAACCCCTTCACTGTATTTGCAGCTACCACTTCTGCAGGAAGGCTATTCCATGCATCCACTACTCTCTCAGTAAAGTAATACTTCCTTATATTACTTTTAAACCTTTGCCCCTCTAATTTAAAACTGTGTCCTCTTGTGGTAGTTTTTCTTCTTTTAAATATGCTCTCTTCCTTTACCGAGTTGATTCCCTTTATGTATTTAAAAGTTTCTATCATATCCCCTCTGTCTCTTCTTTCTTCCAAGCTATACATATTAAGGTCCTTTAACCTTTCCTGGTAAGTTTTATCCTGCAATCCATGTACTAGTTTAGTAGCTCTTCTCTGAACTCTCTCTAGAGTATCTATATCCTTCTGGAGATATGGCCTCCAGTACTGCGCACAATACTCCAAGTGAGGTCTCACCAGTGTTCTGTACAGCGGCATAAGCACTTCACTCTTTCTACTGCTTATACCTCTCCCTATACATCCAAGCATTCTGCTGGCATTTCGTGCTGCTTTATTACATTGTCTTCCCACCTTTAAGTCTTCTGAAATAATTACTCCTAAATGCCTTTCCTCAGATACTGAGGTCAGGACTGTGTCAAATATTCTATATTCTGCCCTTGGGTTTTTATGCCCCAGGTGCATTATCTTGCACTTATCCACATTAGATTTCAGTTTCCAGAGTTCTGACCATTCTTCTAGTTTTCCTAAATCCTTTTCCATTTGGCCTTTCCCTCCAGGAACATCAACCCTGTTACATATCTTTGTGTCATCAGCAAAAAGACAAACCTTACCAGCGAGGCCTTTTGCAATATCACTTATGAAGATATTAAACAAAATTGGTCCCAGTACAGATCCCTGTGGAACCCCACTGGTAACATTACCTTGTTTTGAATGTTCTCCATTGACTACAACCCTCTGTTGTCTGTCACTCAGCCACTGCCTAATCCACTTAACAATATAGGAGTCCATGCTCAATGACTGCAGTTTATTGATAAGTCTTCTATGTGGGACAGTGTCAAAAGCCTTACTAAAATCTAGATATGCGATGTCTACTGCACCTCCACCGTCTATTATTTTATTCACCCAGTCAAAAAAATCTATAAGATTTGTTTGACATGATCTCCCTGAAGTAAACCCATGTTGTTTTTCATCTTGCAATCCATGGGATTTTAGATGTTCCACAATCCTATCCTTTAATAGGGTTTCCATTAATTTGCCTACTATTGATGTCAGACTCACTGGTCTATAGTTGCTCGATTCCTCCCTACTACCTTTCTTGTGAATGGGCACGACATTTGCCAATTTCCAATCCTCCGGGACGACTCCTGTTACTAATGATTGGTTAAATAAATCTGTTAACGGTTTTGCCAGCTCACCACTAAGCTCTTTTAATAATTTTGGGTGTATCTCATCAGGCCCCTGTGACTTATCTGTCTTCACCTTAGACAGCAAACTTAGAACATCTTCCTCTGTAAAGATACATGCATCAAACGATTTAATAGTCATTCTTTCTAGTGGAGGTCCTTCTCCTTTTTCTTTTGTAAAAACTGAACCGAAGTATTCATTAAGGCAGTCGGCTAGCCCTTTATTCTCTTCTACATACCTTCCGTCCTTTGTTTTTAATTTAGTTATTCCTTGTTTTAATTTCCTTTTTTCATTTATATATCTGAAGAATGTCTTATCCCCTTTTTTCATAGACTGAGCTAGTTTTTCTTCTGCCTGCGCTTTAGAAGTTCTTATAACTTGCTTGGCCTCTCTCTGCCTAATCTTGTAGATTTCCTTATCTTCATTGCTCTGGGTTTTTTTATAATTACAAAATGCTAGCTTTTTATTTTTAATGATTTGGGCCACTTCTCGTCTTTTCATCAATTTTGGAGGGACGTCCAGTTCTTGGTAATGTCACTGTTGTGCCATATTTTCTCCACTTGATGAGGACTGTCTTCACTGTGTTCCATGGTATATCTGATGCCTTGGAAATTCTTTTGTACCCTTCTCCTGACTGATACCTTTTAACAATGAGATCCCTCTGATGCTTTGGAAGCTCTCTGTGGACCATGGCTTTTGCTGTGGGATGCGACAAAGAAAATTTCAGGAAAGACTAACTAGAGCAGCCAAACTTTATTTGGGGTTAATCAGAGGCACTTTAAATGATGGCAGGTGTATGCTGACTCCTATTTAACATGATTTTGAATATGATTGCTTGATTCTGAACACAGCTACATCCCCAGTTATAAGAGGGTGTGCACACTTGTGCAACCACATTATTATTTTTTTTGTTTGTTTTCTTCCCTCCACCTAAAAGATTTTAGTTTGTTTTTCAATTAAGTGGCACAGTTTATAGGTCACATTAAAGGTCGAAAAAGTTCTGAAATGATTTATATTTGTCTAATTTTTTTACAGCACAGACAAGGAATTCCTCTGTTTAGAGTTTGCCACAATGTAGTATCCTAAGGCCCCTTTTACACGAGCAAGTATTCTGGTGCAATGCGTGATGCGAATGCATTGCACCCGCGCAGAATCCAGACCCGTTCATTTCAATGGGTCTGTGTACATGTGCGTTGGTTTTGAGGCATTACTTGTGCGTTGCGTGAAAATTGTAGCATGTTCTATATTCTGCGATTTTCACGCAATGCTGGCCGCATAGAAGTAAATGGAGCTGGGTGAAAATCGCATCGCATCCGCAAGCAAGTGCGAATGCGATGCATTTTTTTTACGGATAGTTGCTAAGAGATGTTGTTTGTATACATTCAGTTTTCTATCACGTGTGTGCAAAAATGCATTAAATCGCATATACCGGCGCAATAAAAACTGAATAACTGAACACGATCGCAGACAAAACTGAATAACTTTGTTTGCAAAATCGCGCATCTTTCACTGCACATCCGGACCTAATCCGCACACGCTGGTCTGCAAGGAGCCTAATGGTGTCTAGATTTACACTATCAGGATCTATACATCACACTTTGCTAATGTCACATTCCTATTGGCTTTTTTGTATTTCTAGGTGAGGTTTTACACTAATAAATAGAGACTTCTGGCATTTGGGAGGGGGCAGAGCTGGCGGAAGACTCACGAACCATCATGAGTCATGTCTTCTCATTATTTCCCCCCCAGACTAAATTTAAGATTTGGAGCATTACAGACAACATGGTTAGATCCCTTATTTAGGGATAATATAATATTACCATACCGGCTCTAGGCGAATATGGTGCCGAGTTTCAAAAAGGGTGCTAGGTCTTTACTAGGAAATTATAGACCAGTAAGCTGAACACCCATCATGGGAAAAATGTTTGAGGGCCTTCTACGGGACTTCATCCAGTATTATGCAACTGTCAATAATATGATAAGTAACAGAGAACAGAAGCTGTCAAACTAATTAGTTTTTATGAGGAGGTGAGTAGAAGCCTGGACAGAGGAAAGGCTGTCAAGTTTTTGGACTTTGATACTGTCCCACACAGATGACTACCGGTAATTGGTAAATTGAGGTCTATTGGTTTAGAAAATATAATTTGTAATTTGATTAAAAGTTGGCTTCACAATCGTATCCAAAGAACTGTGGTCAATGATTCCTACTCTCAATGGTCCCCAGTTATAAATGATGTACCCCAAGGTTCTGTGCTAGGTCAGATATTATTTAACTTATTCATTAATGACATAGAGGATGGGATTGATAGTGCTGTTTCTATTTTTGCAGATTACACCAAACTTTGTAGTACGGTACAGTCTATGGAAGATGCTAATAAGTTACAAGCTGACTTGGACAAATTTACTGTTTGGGCCTCCAGTTCAATATAGATAAATGTAAAGTTATGCACTTGTGGGGTAATAATCTGCATGCAGCATATGTCCTAGAAGGAGTAAAACTGTGAGAGTCACTGGTTGAGAAGGATCTGGGTGTATTAGTATATCATAGACTAAATAACAGCATGCAATGCCTCTAAGACCAACAAAATGTTGTCTTGTAATAATATTGCCACTATACAAAGTATTGGTATGGCCTCACCTAGAATATGCATTTTAGTTCTGGACACCAGTCATAAAGGGCCTGGAAGATCTTAGCTATGAATAAAGATTAAGCGAACTGAATTTGTTTAGCCTTGAAAAAAGACGTCTAAGGGGGACATGATTAATGATTTCAGTACTGAACCGCTATTTACCAGGCTGATTTTTGCAAATCTGTGTCACTTAATGTGTCAATTTATGTGGTAATAACTTTGGAACACTTTTACTTATCCAAGCCATTCTGAGAATGTTTTCTCATGACACATTGTACTTTATGACAGTAGTAAATTTGAGTCAATATATTTTACCTTTATTTATAAAATAATCCAAAATGTACAAAAAAAAAAAATCACAATTTTCTAAATTGGATTTTTTTCTACTTTTAAGACAGATAGTAATACCTCATAAAATAGTTATCAATCAACATTCCCCATATGTCTGCTTTATCTTGGCACCATTTCGCAAATGTCATTTTATTTTTTAGGACATTAGAAGGCTTAGGATATTAGAAGAAATTTTTCAACATAATTTCCAAAACAATTTTTTAAGCACCAATTCAGTTATGAATAGAGTTGAGCGAACACCTTGATGTTCGGGTTCAAGAAGTTCGGCCGAACTTCCCGGAAATGTTCGGGTTCGGGATGCGAACTCGACCCGAACTCGACCCGACCCGACCCGACAGAGGAGAGAGGTCCCATAGCAGAGATTCAGGCTTCATGTCATAGCAGAGAATCATGCTTCATGTCACCCACCACTGGAACAGGCCACTGTCAGATATTTTTAAGCCCCGGCACCCAGACAGAGGAGAGAGGTCCCATAGCAGAGATTCAGGCTTCATGTCATAGCAGAGAATCAGGCTTCATGTCACCCACCACTGGAACAGGCCATTGTCAAATATTTTTAGGCCCCGGCACCCAGACAGAGGAGAGAGGTCCCATAGCAGAGATTCAGGCTTCATGTCATAGCAGAGAATCATGCTTCATGTCACCCACCACTGGAACAGGCCATTGTCAGATATTTCTAGGCCCTGGCACCCAGACAGAGGAGAGAGGTCCCATAGCAGAGATTCAGGCTTCATGTCATAGCAGAGAATCAGGCTTCATGTCACCCACCACTGGAACAGGCCATTGTCAGATATTTTTAGGCCCCGGCACCCAGACAGAGGAGAGAGGTCCCATAGCAGAGAATCAGGCTTCATGTCATAGCAGAGAATCAGGCTTCATGTCACCCACCAGTGGAACAGGCCATTGCCAGATATTTTTAGGCCCCAAAATCCAGACAGAGGAGAGAGGTCCCATAGCAGAGATTCAGGCTTCATGTCATAGCAGAGAATCAGGCTTCATGTCACCCACCACTGGAACAGGCCATTGTCAGATATTTTTATCCCCGACACCCAGACAGAGGAGAGAGGTCCCATAGCAGAGATTCAGGCTTCATGTCATAGCAGAGAATCAGGCCTCATGTCACCCACCACTGGAACAGGCCATTGTCAGATATTTTTAGGCCCCGGCACCCAGACAGAGGAGAGAGGTTCTATAGCAGAAAATCAGGCTTCATGTCATAGCAGAGAATCATGCTTCATGTCACCCACCACTGGAACAGGCCACCCAGACAGAGGAGAGGTTCATTCAACTTTAGGTTTCCCCGCAATATAATGGTAAAATTAAAAAAAGAGGATTGAATGAGGAAGTGCCCTGGAGTACAAGAATATATGGTTAAGGGGAGGTAGTTATAAATGTCTAATCTGCACAAGGGATGGACAGGTCCTGTGGGATCCATGCCTGGTTCATTTTTATGAACGTCAGCTTGTCCACATTGGCTGTAGACAGGCGGCTGCGTTTGTCTGTAATGACGCCCCATGCCGTGCTGAATACACGTTCAGACAAAACGCTGGCCGCCGGGCAGGCCAGCACCTCCAAGGCATAAAATGCTAGCTCGGGCCACGTGGACAATTTGGAGACCCAGAAGTTGAATGGGGCCGAACCATCAGTCAGTACGTGGAGGGGTGTGCACACGTACTGTTCCACCATGTTAGTGAAATGTTGCCTCCTGCTAACACGTTCCGTATCAGGTGGTGGTGCAGTTAGCTGTGGCGTGTTGACAAAACTTTTCCACATTTCTGCCATGCTAACCCTGCCCTCAGAGGAGCTGGCCGTGACACAGCTGCGTTGGCGACCTCTTGCTCCTCCTCTGCCTAGCCTTGGGCTTCCACTTGTTCCCCTGTGACATTTGGGAATGCTCTCAGTAGCGCGTCTACCAACGTGCGCTTGTATTTGCGCATCTTCCTATCACGCTCCAGTGCAGGAAGTAAGTTGGGCACATTGTCTTTGTACCGGGGATCCAGCAGGGTGGCAACCCAGTAGTCCGCACACGTTAAAATGTGGGCAACTCTGCTGTCGTTGCGCAGGCACTGCAGCATGTAGTCGCTCATGTGTGCCAGGCTGCCCAGAGGTAAGGAGAAGCTATCCTCTGTGGGAGGCGTATCGTCATCGTCCTGCGTTTCCCCCCAGCCAGGCACCAGTGATGGGCCCGAGCTGCGTTGGGTGCCACCCCGCTGTGAACATGCTTCATCCTCATCCTCCTCCACCTCCTCCTCATCCTCGTCCTCCTCGTCCTCCAGTAGTGGGCCCTGTCTGGCCACATTTGTACCTGGCCTATGCTGTTGCAAAAAACCTCCCTCTGAGTCACTTCTAAGAGACTGGCCTGAAAGTGCTAAAAATGACCCCTCTTCCTCCTCCTCCTCCTGGGCCACCTCCTCTTCCATCATCGCCCTAAGTGTTTTCTCAAGGAGACATAGAAGTGGTATTGTAACACTGATAACGGCGTCATCGCCACTGGCCATGTTGGTGGAGTACTCGAAACAGCGCAACAGGGCAAACAGGTCTCGCATGGAGGCCCAGTCATTGGTGGTGTAGTGGTGCTGTTCCGCAGTGCGACTGACCCGTGCGTGCTGCAGCTGAAACTCCACTATGGCCTGCTGCTGCTCGCACAGTC
This sequence comes from Bufo bufo, assembly GCF_905171765.1. Taxonomy (NCBI): domain Eukaryota; kingdom Metazoa; phylum Chordata; class Amphibia; order Anura; family Bufonidae; genus Bufo; species Bufo bufo. The sequence goes on along the minus strand of NC_053391.1, from coordinate 196,197,740 downwards.
TGTCCAGCATGTGCAAGGTGGAGTTCCACCTGGTGGGCACGTCGCATATGAGGCGGTGAGCGGGAAGGCCGAAGTTACGCTGTAGCGCAGACAGGCGAGCAGCGGCAGGATGTGAACGCCGGAAGCGCCCACAGACGGACCAACCGCACATTATGCAGCAGCTCTGACATGTCGGGGTAGTTGTGAATGAACTTCTGCACCACCAAATTCAGCACATGCACCAGGCAAGGGATGTGTGTCAAACTGGCTAGTCCCAGAGCTGCGACGAGATTTCTCCCATTATCGCACACCACCAGGCCGGGCTTGAGGCTCACCGGCAGCAACCACTCGTCGGTCTGTTATTCAATACCCCACGACAACTCCTGCGCGGTGTGAGGACTGTCCCCCTAACATATGAGTTTCAGAATGGCCTGCTGACGTTTACCCCGGGCTGTGCTGAAGTTGGTGGTGAAGGTGTGTGGCTGACTGGATGAGCAGGTGGAAGAAGAGGAGGAGGAAGCCGAGTAGGAGGAGGAGGCTACAGGAGGCAAAGAATGTTGCCCTGCGATCCTTGGCGGCAGAAGGACATGCGCCAAACTGCTCTCCGCCTGGGGCCTAGCCGCCACTACATTTACCCAGTGTGCAGTTAGGGAGATATAGCGTCCCTGGCCGTGCTTAATGGTCCACGTATCTGTGGTTAGGTGGACCTTGCCACAGATGGCGTTCCGCAGTGCACACTTGATTTTATCGGATACTTGGTTGTGCAGGGAAGGCACGGCTCTCTTGAAGAAGTAGTGGCGGCTGGGAACAACATACTGTGGGACAGCAAGCGACATGAGCTGTTTGAAGCTGTCTGTGTCCACCAGCCTGAATGACAGCATTTCATAGGCCAGTAGTTTAGAAATGCTGGCATTCAGGGCCAGGGATCGAGGGTGGCTAGGTGGGAATTTACACTTTCTCTCAATTGTTTGAGAGATGGAGAGCTGAACGCTGCCATGTGACATGGTTGAGATGCTTGGTGACGGAGGTGGTGGTGTTGGTGCTACATCCTCTGTTTGCTGGGCGGCAGGTGCCAACGTTCCTCCAGAGGCGGAGGAAGAGGCCGAGGCAGCAGCAGAAGAGATAGCAGGGGGAGCCTGAGTGAGTTCCTTGTTTTTAAGGTGTTTACTCCACTGCAGTTCATGCTTTGCATGCAGGTGCCTGGTCATGCAGGTTGTGCTAAGGTTCAGAACGTTAATGCCTCGCTTCAGGCTCTGATGGCACAGCGTGCAAACCACTTGGGTCTTGTCGTCAGCACATTGTTTGAAGAACTGCCACGCCAGGGAAGTCCTTGAAGCTGCCTTTGGGGTGCTCGGTCACAGATGGCGGTGGCCAGTAGCAGGCGGACTCTCTTGGCGGCGGGTGTTCTGCTTTTGCCCACTGCTCCCTCTTTTGCTACGCTGTTGGCTCGGTCTCACTACTGCCTCTTCCTTCGAACTCTGAAAGTCAGTGGCACGACCTTCATTCTATGTGGGGTCTAGGACCTCATCGTCCCCTGCATCGTCTTCCACCCAATCTTCCTCCCTGACCTCCTGTTCAGTTTGCACACTGCAGAAAGACGCAGCAGTTGGCACCTGTGTTTCATCATCAGAGACGTGCTGAGGTGGTATTCCCATGTCCTCATCATCAGGAAACATAAGTGGTTGTGCGTCAGTGCATTCTATGTCTTCCATTGCTGGGGAAGGGCTAGGTGGATGCCCTTGGGAAACCCTGCCAGCAGAGTCTTCAAACAGCATAAGAGACTGCTGCATAAGTTGAGGCTCAGACAGTTTCCCTGATCTGCATGGGGGTGATGTGACAGACTGATGGGCTTGGTTTTCAGGCGCCATCTGTGCGCTTTCTGCAGAAGACTGGGTGGGAGATAATGTGAACGTGCTGGATCCACTGTCGGCCACCCAATTGACTAATGTCTGTACCTGCTCAGGCCTTACCATCCTTAGAACGGCATTGGGCCCCACCAAATATCGCTGTAAATTCTGGCGTCTACTGGGACCTGAGGTAGTTGGTACACTAGGACGTGTGGCTGTGGCAGAACGGCCACGTCCTCTCCCAGCACCAGAGGGTCCACTAACACCACCACGACCATGTCCGCGTCCCTTACTAGATGTTTTCCTCATTGTTACCGTTCACCACAATAAGAAAAAAATTATTTGACCCAATGTATTGAATTCAAATTCAGGCCTTTTTTTACAGGCACCTAACACTATCTAGCTATCTACTTAGGTACCGTATTACACTAATACAGGCACAGCAGTAACCCCAGATTTAGCTGAATATAAATTGTAGGCCTAGTATTTAGGCGGTGGATGACAGGTATACGTTTACGGACAGAAGTAGACTTGGTGATGTACGGTAGCGTTTGAGGTTATTGAGAATGACCCTATCCGCACCTTCAATCTAATATACCCTTTTATGGATAGATTTAAACTTGGCCTGATACAGCAGAAAACAATTATTTAGGGAATTGCTAAGTTGGGAATTGTATTCAACCCAGAACAAAAACTGTGCTTTGGCAGACAGCAGACAGTATTACAATTGGCTAGCCACAGCTGAAACACCAGATTTAGGGTACTGCTATTTTGGCAATTGTATTTCACCCCTCAATAAAATAGCAAGCACAGCCAAGCCCCTGATGTAGGATATAGCAAAAAAACAACAACACACTATTGATGGTTAAAAATGGACTTGGTGGCAGCTTGTGTTGGCGCACCACAAGACACAAAATGGCTGCCGATCACCCCAGAAAAAAGTGACTGAAAAACGCTCTGGGCAGCCTTAAAACAGTTAGCAATTAAATAGCAGAGGTTGAATGATACACAGCTGTACATCCATCACTTCAGTAAGTAAATCACTGCCTAATCTCGCACTAACAGCAGCAGCTGCATCCCATCCCTACACTGATCAGAGCAGAGTGACGTGCGGCGCTACGTGACTCAAGCTTAAATAGAGGCTGGGTCACATGCTGCACTGGCCAATCACAGTCATGCCAATAGTAGGCATGGCTGTGATGTCCTCTTGGGTCAAGTAGTATGACGCTTGTTTTGCAGCGTTTCAAAAAGCGCCAAGAAACACTGCCGAAAGCGCCGAACACCGAACCCGGACTTTTACGAAAATGTTCGGGTCCGTGTCACGAACACGCCAAAATTCGGTACGAACCCGAACTATACAGTACTATATAGTTTGGGTTCGCTCATCCCTAGTTATAAAGTGATTTTGAGGGGCTTACATAATGGAAGCTACCCATAAATGACCCCATTTTAGAAACTACACCCCTCAATTTATTCTAAACTGATGTTACAAACTTTGTTTACTCTTGAGGTGTTCCACAATAATTAAAGGAAAATGGAGGTAAAACTTATAAATTTCATTTTTTTTGTTGATTTCTTATGTTAATCATGTTTTTCTTGCAGCACAGCAAGGCTTTACAGCAAAATAAACCTCAATATACATTACTCTGATTCTGCAGTCTACAAAATACCCCATATGTGGTAGTAAACTGCTGTTGGGGCACATGGCAGTCAGAAGGAAAGGAGCACCATCTGGTTCTTGGAGGCAGATTTTGCTAGAATGGTTTTTGGGCACCATTTTGTATTTGAAGAGACCCTGACATACCCCTACAGTGGAAACCCTCAAAAAGTGATTCCATTTTGGAAACTACTCCCCTTAAAGAATATATTAAGGGGGGTACTGAGCACTTTGACCCCCTAAGCATTTTTTTTACGGAATTTGGAAACAGTGAAAATAAAAAGTTTCATTTCTTCTAATAAAATGTTTCTTTAGCCTCAAATTTTTCATTTTTGCAAGGTGTAACAGGAGAAAAAGCACCCCACAATTTGTTACCCAATTTCTCCTAAACACGGCAACACTGCATATGTGGTGGTAAACTGCTATGGGGGCACATGGCAGGACTCAAAACGGAAGGAGCGCCATATGGCTTTTGAAGGAGATTTTGAGAGATAGTTTACGGGTGCCATTGGTTCTTATTTTTTGAGTGATTGTCTTATGTGGGGTTCATTTTTTGCAGGATGAGGTGACATTTCCATTGGTATTATTTTTGGGTACATATGACTTTTTGATCATTCGATATTTTGCATTTTGTAAGGCGAGATTACAAAAAATTACTTTTCTGTTATAGTTAAAAAATAATTTACAGCGTTCACCTGACAAAGTATATCATGTGATATTTTTATAGAGCAGGTTGTTATGGACACGGCGATACCTAATGTGTGTATTATTTATATTTTTTATTTTTCGGGCGATTGTCTTTGGTAAGGTCTCATTTTTTGTGGGACCAGAAAATGGCTATTTTGGCACTGTTTTTATTTTTTTTTAATTTATTTTACAGCATTCACCTGACGGGGTGGATCATGTGATATTTTTATAGAGTCAGTCGATACGGATGTGGCAATATCTAATATGTCAAATTTTGGGAAAATGACGCTTTTTTCACTTGAAACTTTAAATTTTTTATTATGTAAAAATTTTGGAACTGTTTTTGTACTTTATTTTTTGTCCCACCATGCGAATTCAACTTTTTGCGGTCTGATCCCCTGTACATTGCATTACAATACATCTGTATTGTAATGCATTGGCTATAAGTGTATTACACAGTGGAATACACTTACAGCCTGCTTGCCTGTAAGACCCAGTGGGCTGGGTCTCACAGGCTTACATGGAAGGCAGCCCTGATGCCTGTGGAAGGCATTGGGCTGTCTTCCCAGCCAGTGCAGTGCGGGGACCCGATGGACACGGAGACAGGACAAGGATACCTCATGTGACCGCAGCAGAGCAAGGGTTAATGCGCTGGCATCAGTGTTTTCACCGATGCCGACGCAAACAGCAGGGGCACCCGCCTGATCAGTGCGCCATATGGCGCTGGGATTTATGGCACAGTTCCCAGTGCAGTACATCTATGGTGCTGGTATCATACGGGTTGACCTGTACAAATATATAAATGGACCATACAAAAAATATCAAGGGAAGCTGGAGCATGGAGAAAAAAGAGGCGACAAACATTCTTTACAGTAAGGGCTGTGAATCTCTGGAATAGCCTGCCGCAGGAGATGGTCACAGCAAATACAATAGATGGCTTCTAAAAGGGTTTAGATTAATTTTTAAATTCAAAATATTGTTCTACACACCCTTTCCCTTTGGCCGAACCCCTTTTTAAAAGTAAGATGGACATTGATCTAGGGATTTGTTCCGACTTGAAGGACTTTTGTTTTTTTCCAACCTTAACAACTATGTAACTATGTAAGGTGGACACCCCACTAACAGTACAACAAGACAGGTTATTCACACCAATTTAAGAATCAAGGCATTATATAATTGCTTATGCAATAAACAAGGTGGACACTTCTCTAACTGTAAAACAAGACAGGTTATTAACCCCAATTTCGGAATCAAGGCCTAATAGAATTGCTTTTGAAATAAACAAGGTGGCCGCCACTCTAAAAGTAAAACAAGACAGGTTATTTGCCCCGATTTGAGAATCAAGGTCTATTGGAATTGTATATATATTACACAAGGTGGACACCACGCTAACAGTAGATGTAGACTGGTTATTCACCGCTATTTGAAAATCAAGGCTTAATAGAATGGTGTATGTAATAAACAAGGTGGACACCAGACTAACAGTAGAAGTAGACAGGTCATTCACCCAAATTTCAAAATCAAGGCCAAATATAATTGCTTAGGTATTAAACAAGGTGGACAGCACTCTAACAGTAGATCAAGACAGGTCATTCACCCCAATTTCCTAATCAAGGCCTAATAGAATTGCTTATGTAACAAACAAGGTGGATGCCCCTCAAACAGTACAACAAGACAGGTTTTTCACCCCAGTTTAAGAATCAGAAAAAGATTGACACCTCACTAACAGTAGAAGTAGACAGGTTATTCACCCCAATTAAAGAATCAAGGCCTAAAAGAATTGATTATGTAATAAACAAGATGGACACTAGGGATGAGCAGTCCGGTAAATGTTCAGGTTCGACGGGTTCAGCCAAACTTGACACCAAAACCCATTGAAGTCATTGGGGACCAGAACTTTGGCACTGAAAAATGGCTGTTAAAAAGTCATATAAAGGGCCAGAGGGCTGCAAAAGCAACCAACATAAGAGTAAAAGCAGTATAATTGCCCATCGAACAATTTTAGATAGGGGAAACAACTTAAAATAGCATAAAATACATAAATATAAAAAAATTATCTTGAACCAGGAGGTGCAGATCCAAGTGGAGTAGGAATTTGAGGAGGTTGTAGATGTGGCGGTGTAGGTGGAAGAGGCGGAGGAGGAAGCCAACACTGTTCTAGTGTTTTTTTTTTCTTTATTTATTTTCTTGGTTTGTTAATTATATGTGTGACCTATAGCCATTTTTGGGGATATGGCTGGTATACTTCTCTAGTCTGCCAATAAAACTAGAGATGAACGCATTTTTCAAAAATTTATTCGGATAGTTCACCAAATTTTCAAGAAAGAATCGATCCAAATGTATTTTTGAGGAATCGCGTTAAAAATTTTCCTTTTTCCGGCTGTCGTGTTAATCAATTTTCTGTCCTTCTGTCAGATCAGAAGAAGGGTAAAATAAATGGTGATGTCAACAAGGCTACACTACTAGCCCCGTCACAGAATGGTGTGGTGGCAACCACATGAGGAGTCAACACAGTGGCCCAGTTACAGTATGGGGAGGGTGGCAACCACATGAGAAGTCAACATTGTGGTCAGTCAAAGAGTGGTGAGGGTTGCGACCACATGAGGAGTCAATATAGTGGCCAAGTTACAGAGTGGTGAGGTGGCAACCACAAAAGGATTCAACATAGTGACCCACTTGCAGGATGAGGAGGGTGGCAACTTCATAAGGAGTCAACACAGTGGCCCAGTCACCGAATGGTGAGGGTGGCAACCGCATAAGGAGTCAACACAGTGGCCCAGTTACAGTATGGGAAGGGTGGCAACCACATGAGGAGTCAACACAGTGGCCCACTTTCAGGATGGGGGAGGGTGGCAACTGCATAAAGAGTTAACACAGTGGCCCAGTCACTGAGTGGTGAGGCTGCAACTGCATGGGGAGTCAAAACAGTGGCCAGTCACAGAATTGTGAGGGTGGCAACCACATGAGGAGTCAACACAAAGGCCTAGTCACAGAGTGGTGAGGTGGCAACCACATGAGGAGTCAACACAAAGGCCCATTCACATAGTGGTGAGGTGGCAACTGTATGAGGAGTCAACACAGTGGCCCAGTTACAGGATGAGGAGGGTGGAAACTTCATGAGGAGTCAACACAGTGGCCCAGTCACTGAGTGGTAAGGTGGCAACTGCAAGAGGAGTCAACACAGTGGCCCAGTCACGGAATGGTGAGGGTGGCAACCGCATGAGGAGTCAACACAGTGACCAATTTAAAGGATGGGGAGGGTGGCAACTGCATTAGGAGTTAACACAGTGGTCCAGTCACTGAGTGGCTGAGGTGGCAACTGCATGGGGAGTCAAAAGAGTTGCCCAGTCACAGAAAAGTGAGGGTGGCAACCGCATGAGGAGTCAGCACAGTGGCTTAGTCACAGAATGTTGAGGTTGGCAACCGCATGTTGAGTCAATACAGTGGCCTATTCACAGAGTGGTGAGGTGGCAACCGCATGAGGAGTCAACACAGTGGACAACTTACAGGATGAAGAGGGTGACAACTTCATGAGGAGTCAACACAGTGGCCCTATCACTGAGTGGTGAGGTAGCAACTGAAAATGGAGTCAACACAGTGGCTCAGTCACGGAATGGTGAGGGTTGCAACCACATGAGGAGTCAAAACAGTGGCCCACTTACAGAATGGGGAGGGTGGCACCTGCATAAGGAGTTAACACAGTGGCCCAGTCACTGAGTGGTTAGGTGGCAACTGCATGGGGAGTCAAAACAGTGGCCCAGTCACAGAATGGTGAGGTGGCAACCGCATGAGGAGTTAACATGGTGGTCAGTCACAGAGTAGTGAGTGTGCCAACCGCATAAGGCGTTAACAAAGTGGCCTAGTCACAGTAGCAACAGCATGAGGAGTCAACACAGTGGTCAGTCACAGAGTGGTGAGGGTGGCAACCGCATGATGAGTCAACACAATGACCCAGCCACAGAGTGGTGAGGGTGGCAACTGCAAGAGGAGTCAACATAGTGGTCATTCACAGAGTGGTAAGGGTGCCAACTGCATGAGGAGTTAACACAGTGGCCCACTTACTGTGTGGGGAGGGTGGCAACCGCATGATAAGTCAATGTAGTGGTCAGTCACAGAGAGCGGAGGGTGGCAACCGCATAAGGCGTCAACAAAGTGGCCCAGTCACAGTAGCAACAGCATGAGGAGTCAACACAGTGGTCAGTCACAGAGTGGTAAGAGTGGCAACCGCATGATGAGTCAACACAATGACCCAGTCACAGGGTGGGGGGGCAACAGCAGTCACAGTAACAGCACAAGAAGGTGGGTTGCCGTAGGAAATATCGCACAGAGGCAGCAGGTGTGTGGCATCTGGCAGGTGGCTGGATCAGAATAGTGGCTGAAGCAGGTGGCAAGAAGAAACAGGCCTCTTTTTACAAAGATTGGGTGTGGCACCCAGAATGATCAATTCTGATGCATCAGGCACTGGCGTGTAGAAATCCTGGCTGATCCATGCCTGATTTATCTTCACAAAAGTCAGTCTCTCCAGATTTTGGATGGAAAGGCAAGTTCTCCATGGGCTAACTATGCCACCTGCCGCAGCAAACACCCGTTCTGATGCCACACTACTGGCCAGGCAGGAAAGCTTGTCCAGGGAAAACTTAGCCACTTGTGGCCACAAATAAAGTTTGGCTGCCCAGTAGTCCAGGGGATATTCGATGTGGGTTGGCAGGGTGCAGTCCAAGTATACCACCACCTGCAGGTTCTGCTCCATGTCTTGCTGCTGCTGCTTCTGGGTGGGTGGTTTCTTCACTAAGCGGGTGCTCATCGGATACTCTAGACTAAATTTGCTGCTGATGGAGCTGGTACTGCTCCTGCCCATCCCCCACCCCCCTCCAGCAGCCATGGCAGTGGTACGTGGGTGCAAAGGGCCCTCCCATTCAGACCTTCATGAGAAAGGGCAATGGCGCACATAGTTAGCGGCTAACTGACTACATAGGATGTCTCGATAGTAGTTGAGTTTATCCTCCCTCTCAGCAGGTGGAAAAAAGGCCCCCTATTTTGGACTGGTAGTGAGGGTCTAATATATGGTGGAGAGCCAGTAGTCATCCCTCTGCCAAATGGTGATAATAAGGCTGTCACTATGCAAGCAACTAAGCATGCATCTGGCTATTTGCACAATGGACTCGGAGGGACTCCCTGCCTCCATCTCCACTGCTTACTGTCACTGTGTGTTGGGGTAATTTGCCTGGTCTTCATCAATGTCCTCTAGCTCCTCCTGCTCATCTCCTGTCACTTGTGCAGTAAAACCACCAATTTCTGTATACCTTGCTTGTGCATGAATGTCCTCCTTCTCCTCCAGTTCAGCCCCCACAGGGCACGTTGTCCTTGTCACAGGGATCCAGCAGGGTATCCACCCAGTAATCAGCACTGGTAACAATGAGGGAAACTGAGCGGTCTTTGCACAGGCACTGTAGCATGTAGTCGCTCATGTGTGTCAGGCTGCCCAGAGGCAACAATAAGCTGTCCTCAGTGGGAGGTATATTGTCTGTGTCCTCTGTATCCTCCCAGCCATGCTCCATTGATGCCCGTGAGCTGATTTGGGTGCCACGCTCCTGTGAACATGGTTGCTCCTTCTCCTCATAATCATCCTCCTCATCCTCAAAAACTGTGGCCTGACTGGACAGTTATGTACCTGGCCTCTGTTGGTGCAGGAACCCCCACAGGAACCCTCCTTTTGAGCCACTTGTGGATCACTGGCCTAATAACAGTAGGAATTATCCCTGGTTCTCCACCTTCTCATGTGCCACATCCTCATTCATCATCGCCTAAAGCATTTTTTCAAGAATTCATATAAGTGGAATAGTAACGCTGAGGACAGCGTCATCAGCGCTGGCCATGTTGGTGGAGTACTCGAAACAGTGCTAAACGGCACACATGTCCACCTTGTGCGTACATCGCATATGAGGCGGTGGGCGGGAAGTCCGAAGTTATGCTGCAGTGCAGACAGGTGAGTAGCAGAAGGGGTAAAATGCCGAAAGCGCGCTCAGACAGCCCGCACTTTCTGCAGCAGCTCTGACATCTCCGGGTAATTTTTCAGAAACCTCTGCCCCACCAAGTTCAGCACATGCTCCAGGCAAGGGATGTGCGTCAAACTGCCTAGGCTCAGAGCTGCTACAATATTTTGCCCATTGAGATACACCACCAGGTTGGGCTTGAGGCTCAGTGGCACCGACCACTCATTGGTGTAGGATTTCCCCCCCTACATATGAGCTTCAGGACAGCCTGCTGTCGTTTATTCCTGGCTGTGCTGAAGTTGGTGGTGCAGGTGTTGTGCTGATGTGATGAGGAGGCGGTAGAGGAGGAACAGGAGGAGGAAGCAGAGTAGGAGAAGTAGGCAACAGGAGGCACCAAGAAATATTCAGCAATCCTCGGTGGCGGTAGGACATGCGCCAACTCCCTTTCCACCTCAGCCCCAGCCGCCACTACATTTATCCATTGATCAGTTAGGGAGATATAACATCCCTGCCCTTGCTTACTGATCCATGTATTGCTAGTTATGTGGAACTTGCCACAGATTGCGTTGAACAGCGCACACACCAGCAGGCTTGGTTCAAACTGTAATTAAACAGATGTGCGCACCATAGGGTAATTCTGCGGGTACCAGAAAGTGTGAAAATAAATTGCAAGGCTCACCTTGTAGGGTTGTGCTAATGTTAGGCACAACTCTAATGAATGGTCATCAGGAGGACCTTGAAAACCCTGGAAAGTGGTGGTCTGCAGCCACGGGAGCAGAAGAAATCTTCTTATCGGAGATGACTGGAATCCCCAAGAAGGTATGTAGTTGCAGAAGTAAGACGTCCCACGGCACAAAAGACCATCCACAGGTCACCAGGATCAGAAGTACAGAATTTTATTGCAGCAATACAACGCGTTTCGGGGACTCACTCCCCTTCATCAGGTACAAAAGGTTGCACATATGTGCAGCCTTTTGTACCAGATGAAGGGAAGTGAGTCCCCAAAACGTGTTTTATTGCTGCAATAAAATTCTGTACTCCTGATCCTGGTGACCTGTGGATGGTCTTTTGCGCCGTGGGACGTCTTACCTATGCAACTTGTTCATGCAGGGCAGGGACAGCCTGCCTAGAAAAGTAGTGGCGGCTGGAAGCCACTTACAGTGGGACAGCTGCATTCATTAAGTTTTAAAACTGTCAGTCCCCACCAAACGGAATGGCCGCATTTCAAAGACCAGGAGAGTCATCAAAAAACGTGACTGCTTCTTGACTTGGGGCTCAGACTGCTTGGCTGATGTGCAAGGGTTTGAAATGGAAGACAGTTGCCAGTTGGCTGCTGGTGCCAGCTCTGCGCTTTCAGCGGGGGACCGGGTGGGAGACTGTGAAGCAACTGGAGGCACTGTCAGCCACCCAATCTGCAACCGCCTAAAAATAATGCAGAATGTCTTGTCACCTGCATACACCAGAGGAAGGTGTTTAATTTGGGTGCATAGCTGGCACAGATCAACAACATCCTATTATCTCTATTATGGTGAATAGGAGAGGCCCTATGGGCCTCGTACATAAAGTTAAAAAAAAAGTCAAATAAATTTAAAATAAAAGTTAAAAAAAAATACTAATATATTAAAAGTCAGAATCACCCCCCTTTCCCAATTTTACATATAAAAATACATAAACAGTAAAAAAAATAAACATATTTGGTATCGCCGCATCCGAAAATGTCTGACCTTTTAAAATATTTTTTAAAAATTCTAGTGCGGTGAACGCAGTAACAGAAAAAAATGAAAAAACTCGATTTGCCATTTTCTTGTCATTTTGTCCCCAATTTTTTTTTAGAACGGTGATCAAAAAGTCAAAAAATCGATGAAAACTACAGTTTGTTAGGCAAAAAACAAGCCCTTATAAAGCTCTGTAGACCGCAATATAAAAAAGTTATGGCTGTCAGAATATAGCGATGCAAAGAAATACGGAATACATGACATGGTAAATTAAATGGTGGCATTAAAAAATGCTATGTGAACGGAAAAATAAAAAAGTTATGGCTTTTGGAACATGAGGAGAAAAAAAATCTAAAATGTAAAAATGAAAATAGGCTTGGTCTTGAAGGGGTTAACAGAAAGTTTAACCATTGTATTTCAGTGTCACAGATGCAAATGAGGAGTATCTCCCCCCTAAAAATGGGTTTATGTCACTGCCAGAATTAACAGAAATATTAACTATTGTATTTTCGTGTCATGGATGCAAATGAGGGGTATCTCTCCCCCAAAAATGGGTTTATGTCACCAACAGAAATAACAGAGAGATTAGCTTTTGTATTTCCGTGTAACGGATGCAAATGAGGGGTATCTCCCCAAAAATGGGTTTATGTCACCAACAGAAATAACAGACAGATTGGCTTTTGTATTTTCGTGTAATGCATGCAAATGAGGGGTATCTGCCCCCCAAAAATGACAGAAATAACAAACAGATTGGCTTTTGTATTTCCATGTCACGGATGCAAATGAGGTGTATCTCCCCCCAAAAAATGGGTTTATATCACAGACAGAAATAACAGACAGATAAGCTTTTGTATTTCTGTGTCACTGATGCAAATTAGGTGTATCTCCCCCCGAAAATGGGTTGATGTCACCAATGGAATTGACAGAAAGATTAACTATTGTATTTATGTGTCATGGATGCAAATGACTGGTATCTCCCCACCAAAAATGGGTTTATGTGTTGTAAGTGTATTACACAGTGTAAAACACTTACAGCCTGCTTGCCTGTGAGACTCAGGAGGCTGGGTCTCAAAGCTTCTATGGAAGGCAGCCGCAATGCCCATGGAAGGCATCAAGCTGCCTTCCCAACTATCGGGTCACCATCACTGCAGCGCAGGGAACCGATGGGTACGGGTAGGGAACTCCCTCCCCACACACACCCCGTACACATGCTACAGTCAATGTTGACCGCGGCATAGCAAGAGTTAATGCGCCGGCATTGGTGTTTTCACCAATGTCGGTGCATACAGCAGGGGCTCGGCTATTAGTGAATGCTGGGCCTCTGCTGCTGATTGGGCGGACACAGTTCCTTCACCCGTCCGATCAGCGCGCCGCACCTGTATGGCGCTGGGACTTAAGTCATGTCCGCCTGTGCCGTACGGTCAGGAAGGGGTTAAAGGTGTGTTTACCCATAGCTATATATGTCAATGTCAGACATAATTTACTATTGCATTCCAGAGCTTGGGGAGGGGAAGGCAAAAAGAAATAAAAACATAAAAATAATCAAAAAGAGATAACAGGTTTTCCTAAAAATTCTGAGTCTTAGGAGGCTAGAGGGGGTTATATAGTAATTTTCAGGGCAATTGGAGCAACTTCGGTTTGGCACAAATCGATTTGGGTATTAACCAAACTTTCTCAAAAATTCAGCCAACCTGAACAGAACCGAATCTCGAGTGGTTCACTCATCTCTATTTCAGAGTACAGAACTCCTTTCTGAAATCTTTTAGACTTTAGCCCTTCACGCATTATCACATACACTCACCTAAAGAATTATTAGGAACACCTGTTCTATTTCTCATTAATGCAATTTTCTAGTCAACCAATCACATGGCAGTTGCTTCAATGCATTTAGGGGTGTGGTCCTGGTCAAGACAATCTCCTGAACTCCAAACTGAATGTCAGAATGGGAAAGAGGTGATTTAAGCAATTTTGAGCGTGGCATGGTTGTTGGTCTGAGTATTTCACAATCTGCTCAGTTACTGGGATTTTCACGCACAACCATTTCTAGGGTTTACAAAGAATGGTGTGAAAAGGGAAAAACATCCAGTATGCGGCAGTCCTGTGGGAAAAAATGCCTTGTGGATGCTAGAGGTCAGAGGAGAATGGGCCGACTGATTCAAGCTGATAGAAGAGCAACGTTGACTGAAATAACCACTCGTTACAACCGAGGTATGCAGCAAAGCATTTGTGAAGCCACAACACGCACAACCTTGAGGCGGATGGGCTACAACAGCAGAAGACCCCACCGGGTACCACTCATCTCCACTACAAATAGGAAAAAGAGGCTACAATTTGCACGAGCTCACCAAAATTGGACTGTTGAAGACTGGAAAAATGTTGCCTGGTCTGATGAGTCTCGATTTCTGTTGAGACATTCAAATGGTAGAGTCCGAATTTTGCGTAAACAGAATGAGAACATGTATCCATCCTCTGATGGCTACTTCCAGCAGGATAATGCACCATGTCACAAAGCTCGAATCATTTCAAATTGGTTTCTTGAATATGGCAATGGGTTCACTGTACTAAAATGGCCCCCACAGTCACCAGATCTCAACCCAATAGAGCATCTTTGGGATGTGGTGGAACGGGAGCTTCGTGCCCTGGATGTGCATCCCTCAAATCTCCATCAACTGCAAGATGCTATCCTATCAATATGGGCCAACATTTCTAAAGAATGCTATCAGCACCTTGTTGAATCAATGCCACGTAGAATTAAGGCAGTTCTGAAGGCAAAAGGGGGTCCAACACCGTATTAGTATGGTGTTCCTAATAATTCTTTAGGTGAGTGTACATGTACGAGATGATGTGTGAGGGAATGTATGGAGCCGGCCTCTGCAGCGGGTCTGTTCCATATGTAGTACCCCAGAGTGGTACTACTATTCCTTCACCCTGCTACTGTCTTTAATGGCTAACCACTGGTGTCATCTGTGTATTTATTCCAGGTCCTCCTGCAGTGTGAAGTAATAGTATTGCTATGTAACTGTTATCTGTTATGTTCAAGCACGACCAACACTGATGGATTACAGGGTGGTCGTAACCATGGAAACCAGCAGTGTATAATGTGATGGAAAAATGAATCCAGCCAGCAAAGGAGACCAAATGGACAATCACAATACATAAGTAAATGCCTTGTATTAACTTCCTATACATAATAAATGCTATTTGCTGAAGTGACATGACCCCTTTAAAAGGGTTGTCTGAGATTTTAATATTGATGGCCTATACTTAGGGTACGTCATCAATATCAGATCGTAGGTGTCTGACCCCAACACGCCTGCCGATCAGCTACTTGAAGAGACTGAGGCACTCCGAGACTGTGGCTTCTTCCTAGGCCAGTGTCATCATAATCATCAGACACATGGCCTAGATATGGCTACACGCTATCTAGTGGACGATGCTGTGCTTGCTAAGCTGCAAGAACTGGCCTCCTCAAACAGCTGATCAGTGGCAATGCCAGGTGTCGGGTACCCACCGATCTGATATAGATGACCTATCCTAGGGGTAGGTCATCAAGATAAAACACATAAAAAAAATAAAAATGACTACGGATTGAAATACAGATTATATAATAAAAATTATATATAAACTATGAATATAATAAATTATTTTAGACATTTGTGAAACTTTTTTTGACCCCAAAAAACATATTAAATCACCATTTTACCTGGAAATGAAATTGAAGCAAAATGTCAAGCGCTGACTTTTATTTCAAAGCTGAGTGATACCACAAAGGTTCGTTATGGTGTGAGTCTGTGACATGTTCATCCCATTTAAACCCCGTAAATCTAAAATTGTAACTAAATATAGAAAAAGTTGATGTCTGTTTATACTAGGGTTCTGGAACTTCTTTTTAGATTGATTATCCCCATTCGTTTGCCCAGCAACAGCTGCAGTGGACCAAAATATATTTTTATAGATTTATAATAGGGAAATGCTATAAAAAATAAAAATCACAATTTCTTTGGCTGCTGTTTTAACTTGAAGTAAAAACAAAAACTGTACTCTTGTTCAAAGTGTTGAAGGAAGGACTAGATATGTTTAATTATATGTCATATTTCTATCATGGAGAAAATAAAAATAAAGGCATCATTACACAAGTGGGGAAAATTAAAAAATAAATATTCAGGAAAAGTCATAGTTAAAGAGGTTCCCCAAGGTTACACCTTAAAGCAAGGGCTACACGGTGACACTGGTTGCACGACACCTATTATGGCCAGGATTGCTGAGTAGCGGTGATCCCATAGAAATGAATGGGATCACTGCGGCAGTCGCAAGAAATCCAACACGGCTGGATCACTTCTACTCGGCGATCCTGGCTGCGACAGGTGTCGCCATGTAGCCCTAGCCTAAAACCTTTTACAGCTAACGAGTGGAGCATAGACACTTTGAGCCGTATTTGCCCTACCATCGCACTTCCGGCTGGTTACAGGCTCTGCATCTAACATCATGACTGGATGTACTCCTCTTTCTTACTGCCCAGCAACATGAACACTATGTAGCTGAACAGGAAGGAAAAGGATCACATCCAATTGTGATATCAGAGAAAGAGTCCTTACAATATCAGTGGAGCAACAGAAGAATTGGTACTGCTCAAAGTTTCTTCTCTCCACAGGTTAGCTGAAAGATGATTTTTAGGTACAGGCCCAGAGAACCCCTTTAATTGTTACAAGCAGTTTCCTTTGCATTAAAGGAGTTTTCTGAGATCTGTGACTGGTTTTGACACAAAGGCCCCATTAACAGCGACCGCTCCTTTAACAGTGACCTCCACAGAGCCCGCCCCTTTAACAGTGACCTCCACATTGCCTGTCCCTTTACCATTGACCACCCCTTTAACAGTGACCTTCATAGTGCCCGCCCCTTTATCAGTGATCTCCACAGTACCCGCCCCTTTAACAGTGACTTCCACAGTGCCCGCCCCTTTAACAGTGACCTCCACAGTGCCCGCCCCTTTAACAGTGAACTCCACAGCACCCGTCTGTTTAATAGTGGCCCCTGTCCCCCATGCATGTAGCAGTGTAGTTGTGCCATCATACGTCATATGACTAAATATTTAAGGGCCTGCGACCTGCTAAAATCTGTGATCAATTGTTATGGCAAACTGGAGTGCCTAATTTCGTAAAAAGATATCAACAGTTTCCCCCATAACAGTGACCTCTACAGTACCCGCCCCTTTAACAATGACCTCCACAGTGGCCGCCCTGTTAACATTGACCTCCACAGTGCCCACCCCTTTAACAGTGACCTTCACATTGCCCACCCCTTTAACAGTAACCGCATCTTTAACAGTGACCTGCACAGTGCCTGCCCCTTTAACAGTGACCTCCACAGTGCCTGCATCTTTAACAGTGACCTCCACTTTAACAGTGACCTCCACAGTGCCTGCATCTTTAACAGTGACCTCCACTTTAACAGTGACCTCCACAGTGCCCACCCTTTTAACATTGACGACCCCTTTTAACAGTGACCTTCATAGTGGCTGCCCTTTTAACAGTGACCTTCACAGTGCCTGCCCCTTTAATAGTGACTTCCACAGTGCCCACCCCTTTAACAGTGACCTCCACATTGCCCGCCCCTTTAAAAGTGACCTCCAAATTGCCCGCCCCTTTAACAGTGACCTCCACATTGCCCGCCTCTTTAACAGTGACCTCCACGGTGGCCGCCCCTTTAACATTGACCTCTACAGTGCTTTACCCTTAATAGTGACCTTCACAGTGCCTGCCCCTTTAACAGTGACCGCATCTTTAACAATGACCTGCATAGTGCCTTCCCCTTTAACAGTGACCTCCACAGTGCCTGCCCCTTTAACACTGCCCGCCCCATTAGCAGTGAACTCCACATTGTCCGCCCCTTTAACATTGATTTCCACACTGCCCGCCCCTATAACAGTGACCTCCACAATGCCCACCCCTTTAAAAGTGCCCGCCCCTTTAACAGAGACCTCCACAGTGACTGCCCTTTAACATTCACCACCCCTTTAGCAGTGACCTTCACAGTGCCCACCCCTTTAACAGTGACTTCAACAGTGCCCACCCCTTTATCAAAGACCTCCACAGTGCCGGCCCCTTTAACAGTGACCTCTACAGTGCCAGCCCCTTTAACAGTGACTGCCCCTTTAACAGTGACCTCCACAGTGTCCGCTGCTTTAACAGTAACCTCCATAATGCCCGCCCCTTTAACAGTGACCACTCCTTTAACAGTGACCTCCACAGTGCCTGCCCCTTTAACAGTGACCTCCACATTGCCCGTCCCTTTAACATTGACCACCCCTTTAACAGTGACCTTCATAGTGACCACCCCTTTAACAGTGACCTCCACAGTACCCACCCCTTTAACAGTGTCTTCCACAGTGCCCGTCCCTTTAACAGTGACCTCCGCAGTGCCTGCCCCTTTAACAGTAACCTCCACAGTGTCCCGCCCCTTTAACAGTGAACTCCACAGCACCCGTCTGTTTAATAGTGGCTCCTGCCCCCCATGCATGTAGCAGTGTAGTTGTGCCGTCATACGTCATATGACTGAATATTTAAGGCCCTGCGAACTGCTAAAACCTGTGATCAGTTGTTATGGCAACCTGGAGCAGGACCTGCAAGCTTCTATTGGCTAATAAGGGACATGTGACCGTGTAAATGGCAGTTCGGATTTAAGTGAAAGGCTTGCTGGCTTCTATTGGCTAATGCAGGTCATTTTTGAAGATTTCTCAGGAACGGTACGTCCTGATGTACCTGTGTGCCAAATTTGGTGAAGATCGGACCAGTCGTTTGGTCGCGCATAAAGTATGTCTAGACAGACGTCTAGACAGACAGACAGACAGAAACTCATTGTTATATATATATAAGAGATAGGGGGGCCAGCACTACTCTGTGAGGGCACTAAAGGGGGCATCACTACTATGTGGGGGAACTAATGGGACATAACTACTATGAAGGGGGCACTAAGGTGGCATTATGTTGTGTGGGGACACAAAGGGGATTGGGGCGGATTGGGGCATATATGGATAGACATTGGGCAGAGTTAGAGGCGTAGCTTAGCTAATGTCCCTCCTTGGCTATCTTTGGAAGTCCCATAGCAGTGTATAGAGAGGAATCCTCGTTCACCACTATGAGACTGCCCAGAGGTGGTCCTGTATCTATCTGGAATTTATGGCATATCCTAAACATACTGTAGGCCACAAATCTTCACAATGGAAAATGCCTTTTAGAATTCAATATGTGAACGAATTATTCCTTTAATGGCTGATGTTTGGCATTGTCTCAATTTCCCCATACATATTCGATTTTTGATGGATCCTGATGACATCTTCGGGTTACATGGGAAATGATTTAATCTGTAAGGCAAACTTTACTGAGGAATTTATTCACAATATTCCATCAATGGCAGGGCTATAGACAGTAATGTTTTTAATTCACTTTCACAGGCTATTTTCTTGGTTCAGTTAAATCTCTATACATACTGTACATGTTTAGGAATGTAGTTTTAAAGTTAACATCAGATTTAGCTCAGTTCTGTATATGATTAAAAACCAATGATATGGTGTATAACACTGGACGCTGCCATTTTCTCTTCCATGCAGATGTTTGATCTGTGTCTTATTTGTAGGTATGGAATATATTATGTAATACAGTCATATGCTCATAAAGGACACAGCATGAACATCTGCAAAACAGCATGCAGAAAAATATTGCATCCCAGTAGTGGGTATATCTCAACATTCTGTATTTATTACTTTACTTGATGGCTTTCCCAATGAAGAATGAATTAATGTACATCATTTTTTAAATCCACACCATTGAATGTACAGTATGTGTGAATGACTGTATGTGCCTGGCACATATTGGTCTCTCAAGTATACTAGATCGAACCCTGGGAAGGGCATTATTAGAATCGCAATTTGTTATCATGGAATAATGTCACCATGAAAGAATAAAGCAACCATAAAATAAGTTAAAAATACTGCCATATAGTGACAATAATACTAACACATACACTGTCTACAGCTCATTATTATGATGCAGAGTAGACTGAGTAAAGGAGCACAGTACTAATTATGTGCATTCAAAGGCAAAATAAAAGAACTTCATCTGATACATTGGTGGCATATTGCTAGGATATGTCACCAATGTCAGATAGGTGTGGATCCCACCTTTGGAATCCCCACCTATTTCTAGAATGGTGCCCCCAAAACTAGCAAGATCGCACCCTGCATGCGCAAAATGCTCTCCATTCACGTCTATGGAAGTTCCGAAAATAGCTGAGCAGGAGAGCTTGGCTATTTTCGGAAATCCCATAGAAGTATGGTAAATGTCGAGTGTACCGAGCATGCACGGCCACCTCTCTATTCACCTCTATTGAACTGCCAGAAATGTCTCCCATAGATGTAAGTGGAGGGTGGCTGCGCTTGCATGTTGCACTCTCATTCATTTTTGGGGCACTGTTCTTGAGATAGATGAGGGTCCCAGAGGTGGGACCTGCACCTATCTGACAGCAGTGGCATATTTTAGCGATATGCCACCAATGTCTCATTTAAATTGATGCCTCACAGTTAATGTCTTCTCTGCTTGCCATCATTCAGTTTATATTACTTTATCATTCTGTTGTTAATTTAGCCAGTACCCCCCAAAACTGCTACCATGTATGTAATGGAACCATTACTATGATAAGCATATTATATGACTACTGCTATTTTTTTTGGTGTTGTAGAGGAGGGACTGTTGTGGAAATTTTATTATGCAGACATTTTATCTTAGGATTAGAGTTGAGCGGACACCCAGATGTTTGGGTTCGGCATTGAAGTCAATGGGGACCCGAACTTTTGGGCACTAAAATGGCTCTAAAATAGTCCTGGAAAGGGCTAGAGGGCAAAAGGCATCAAAATGTGCTTAAGAGCATGGCAACTGTTCTGCAAACAAATGTGGATAGGGAAATGACTTAAAATGACATAAAATACAGAAAAATTTTAAATAACAATCTGGATCTAGGAGTAGGAGGTTGAGGAGGTGGTGGATGGGTGGATGTGGCGGTGTAGGTTGACGTGGCAGTGTAGGTGGAAGCGGCAGTGAAGGAGGAATAGGTAGCCAACACTGATTTGTGTTATTTTTTATTTTTTATTGGGGTATCCCCCAAAATATTGGGACATATAACAAAATAAAACAAAGAATAAGTGCACTTGAGTACAAGAATGGATGGTTGAGGCTGGTATAAATGTCTATTCTGCACAAGGTACGGGCAAGTCCTGTGGGGTCCATGCCTGGTTCATTTTAATAAACGTAAGCTTGTCCACATTGGCTGCGGCCTGTGATAATGCTCTCTGCCGTGCTAAACACACGTTCACTCCCGTGCTAAGGCTACTTTCACACCTGCGTTCAGGTGTCCGCTCGTGAGCTCCGTTTGAAGGGGCTCACGAGCGGTCCTGAACGCAGCCGTCCGGCCCCAATGCATTCTCAGTGGAGGCGGATCAACTGAGAATGCATCCGCCTGCCAGCGCTCAGCCTCCGCTCCGCTCAGTGAGCGGACACCTGAACACTGCTTGCAGCGTTCGGGTGTCCGCCTGGCCGTGCGGAGGCGAGCGGATCCGTCCAGACTTATAATGGAAGTCAATGGGGACGGATCCGCTTGAAGATGACACCATATGGCTCAATCTTCAAGCGGATCCGTTCCCCATTGACTTTCAATGTAAAGTCTGAACGGATCCGCTCAGGCTACTTTCAGACTTAGAAAATTTTCTAAGTAATAATGCAGACGGATCCGTTCTGAACGGATGCAAACGTCTGCATTATCGGAGCGGATCCGTCTGATGAAACATCAGACGGATCCGCTCCGAACGCTAGTGTGAAAGTAGTCTAAACACACTGGCTGCAGGGCAGGTCAGCACCTCCAAGGCTGACAAAGCTTTTCCACATTTGGGCCATGCTAACCCTGCATTCTCAGGTGCTAACGGTGCCCCAGCTGCGTTGGCGACCTCTTCCTCCTCCTCTGCCTTCGCCTTGTGCTTCCACTGTGCCACCGCTGTCAGGTGGGAATGCTATTATCAGCGCGTGCTTGTAGTCGCGCATCTTCCGATCAGTAACAGATGTTTTCACAAAATTGAGTTCCCTGTCAGCAATGCAGAGCAGGGGTTCATTCACGGCAAAAGGTGGTTCATGTCATCCAGCAATAGAACAGAGGATTTTGAGAGATTTAGGCCCCTGTCACCCAGGCACAGCAGGGGTTCATTCACGGCAAAAGGTGGTTCATGTCATCCAGCAATAGAACAGAGGATTTTGAGAGATTTAGGCCCCTGTCACCCAGGCACAGCAGGGGTTTATTCACGGCCAAAGGGGGTTCATGTCACCCAGCAATAGAACAGAGAATTTTGAGAGATTTAGGCCCCTGTCACCCAGGCACAGCAGGGGTTCATTCACGGCAAAAGGGGGTTCATGTCACCCAGCAATAGAACAGACGCTTTTGAGAGATTTAGGCCCCTGTCACCCAGGCACATCAGGGGTTCATTCATGGCAAAAGGGGGTTCATGTCACCCAGTAATACAACAGAGGATTTTGAAAGATTTAGGCCCCTGTCACCCAGGCACAGAAGGGGTTCATTCATGGAAAAAGGGGATTCATATCACCCAGCAATAGAACAGAGGATTTTGAGAGATTTAGGCCCCTGTCACCCAGGCACAGCAGGGTTTCATTCACGGCAAAAGGGGGTACATGTCACCCAGCAATAGAACAGAGGAATTTGAGAGATTTAGGCCCCTGTTACCCAGGCACAGCAGGGGTTCATTCATGGCAAAAGGGGGTTCATGTCACCCAGCAATACAACAGAGGATTTTGAGAGATTTAGGCCCCTGTCACCAAGGCACAGCAGGGGTTCATTCACGACAAAAGGGGGTTCATGTCATCCAGCAATACAACAGAGGATTTTGAGAGATTTAGGCCCCTGTCACCCAGGCACAGCAGAGGTTTGTATATGCCAAAAATGGTAAAATGTCACCCGACAATTGAAAATAAGATTTTTTTCAATTTTGAAAAGGCTAGAGGGATGTAAAAGGCAGTAAAATGTGCTTAAGAGCATGGCAACTGCTCTGCAAACAAATGTGGATAGGGAAATAACTTAAAATGAAATAAAATAACAAAAAATTACAAATTATTAACCTGCAACTCAGAGAAGGTGGATATGGAGTCGGAGGTTGAGGAGGCGGTGGTGTTGTAGGTGGAGGCAGCAATGTAGGAGGAACAGGTGTAGTGTCCCACTATCTAAAGATGGGCACTACTCAAGGGTCAATTGGGTCAAGTTGTTCTCCACCTCCTGTGGAACATGGTCATAGAATGTTGTATTGCATTTTAATGTATGTTGTCATATTATCTCCTGTGTACCAGGCCTGTTAAGGGTGTAGTTCCTCCTCCTAGGCAGTAGAGGGAGCTAAGGAACCCCCTAGTATATATAGTCAGGTCCTGTTCAGAGAGGGAGAGAGTGTGTTCAGAAGCCAGTGTGCACTTTAGCCAGAGTGTAGCTGAGGAGCAGCTTCTGACATGCAGCTAGATAGCCCAGGCTTCTAGCTTGCATCCAGGAGAAGAAGTTGCCTCCTGAAGATATCTAGTACATTTAAAAGTAAAGTGCAGAGCCACTTTTATCCAGCCAAGTAGAAAGCTGAAGGGCAGAAGGATATTTACTGCAAGAGGATATATACCAGAGGAAGGTTTCCCTACCCAAGGATAAAGCCAGCAATAGGGCATACGGGCCTTGGTGAAAGCCAGACAGGATCTGAGGAAAGTACAGCCTGATCTGTAAGTGTTATTCCCTCTGAGTATCTTGCAAAGACTTTGCCTGCCATTTGTATGAAGCCTGTCTGTATTCAACATTATACATATGGAACTAACTGAAGACTGTATATAGTTGGACTGTTCAGTAAAAAGAAGTTCTGGTTCGCTGCAACTTTGTGTACCTCAATTATTCCTACAACAAAATCGGTGTGCCACCATTACCGGCACTGGCATCACAAACTTTAAGGGATCTTGCCACAGGCACACTAAACCTACAACACCCAGGGCACCTCACCTACCACCTGGCCTGGTCCCTATACACAAAGAGTGCCCCAGAGGATCCATGTGCTAAACTCTCCATCACTGCTGTACGCCTGCCCAGGGTATATAAAAACTGTGAGTACCAAGAGCAACTCTCGGTTTGTTAATTACCCCTGTGACCTCACATTCGCTCACCATGCAGGGCTGCGTACTGCACAGGTAGCCAACAATGTTTTTTTATTTTTTTTTTATTGGGTAGGTAGCCCCCAAAATACTGGGACAAATAAAATAAAAAGAAAACAAAGAATCTTTGCACTTGACTTGAGTACAAGAATGTATGTTTGATGGTGGTATAAATGTCTATTCTGCACAAGGTACAGACAAGTTTTGTGGGATCCAAGCCTGGTGGACAGGCGGCTGCGTCTGTCTATAATGACGCCTCCTGCCGTGCTAAATACACGTTCAGAGAGTACACTGGCTGCAGGCCAGGCCAGCACCTCCAAGACATACAGGTCAAGCTCTGGCCATGTGGACAATTTGGAGACCCAGAAGTTGAATGGGGCAGAACCATCAGTCAGTACGTGTAGTCGTGTGCACAGGTACTGTTCCACCATGTTGTTCAAATGCTGCCTCCTGCTAACACGCTCCATATCAGCAGTTGGGGCCGGTTGTTGCGGCGAGGTGACAAAACTTTTCCACATGTCGGCCATGCTAACCCTGCCTTCTGAGGTGCTGGCGCTGACACAGCTGCGTTGGCGACCTCTTCCTCCTCCCCTACCTTCGCCTTGTGCTTCCACTTGTCCCCCGGCGTCAGTCGGGAATGCTCTCAGGAGCGGGTCTACCAGCGTGCGCCTGTAGTCGCGCATCTTCCGATCATGCTCCAGTGAGGGAATTAAGGATGGCACATTGTCTTTGTAACGGGGATCCAGCAGGGTGGCCACCTAGTAGTCAGCACACGTTAAAATGTGGGCAACTCTGCAGTCGTTGCGCAGGCACTGAAGCATGTAGTCGCTCATGTGTGCCAGGCTGCCAAGAGGTAAGGACAAGCTGTCCTCTGTGGGAGGCGTATCATCTGCGTTCTCCTTATTCCCCCAGCCTCGCACCAGTGATGGGCCCGAGCTGCGTTGGATGCCACCCCGCTGTGAACATGCTTCATCCCTATCCTCCTCCTCATCCTCCTGCTCCTCGTCCTCCAGTAGTGGGCCCTGGCTGGCCAAATTTGTACCTGGCCTCTGCTGTTGCAAAAATCCTCTTTCTGAGCCACTTCTAAAAGACTGGCCTGAAAGTGATAGAGATGACCCCTCTTCCTCCTCCTCATCCTGGGCCACATCCTCTTCCATCATCGCCCTGAGTGTTTTCTAAAGGAGACATAGAAGTGGTATCGTAACGCTGATAACGGCGTCATCGCCACTGGCCATGTTGGTGGAGTACTCAAAACAGCGCAACAGGGCACACAGGTCTCGCATGGAGGCCCAGTCATTGGTGGTGAAGTGGTGCTGTTCCGCAGTGCGACTCACTCGTGCGTGCTGCAGTTGAAACTCCACTATGGCCTGCTGATGCTCGCACAGTCTCTCCAGCATGTGCAAGGTGGAGTTCCACCTGGTGGGCATGTCGCATATGAGGCGGTGGGCGGGAAGGCCGAAGTTACGCTGCAGCGCTGACAGGCGAGCAGCAATAGGGTGCGAACGCCAAAAGCGCACACAGACGGCCCGCACTTTATGCAGCAGCTCAGACATGTCGTGGTAGTTGTGAATGAATTTCTACACCACCAAATTCAGCACATGCGCCAGGCAAGGGATGTGCATCAAACCGGCTAGTCCCAGAGCTGCAACGAGATTTCACCCCCATTATCGCACACCACTAGGCCGGGCTTGAGGCCCACTGGCAGCAACCACTCGTCAGTCTGGTGTTCTATACTCCGCCACAACTCCTGCGCAGTCCGGGGCCTGTCCCCCAAATACATCAGTTTCAGAACGGCCTGCTGACGTTTACCCCTGGCTCTGCAGAAGTTGGTGGTGAAGGTCTGTCGCTGACCGGATGAGGAGGTGGAAGAAGAGGAGGAGGAAGCCGAGTACAAGAGGAGGCAACAGGAGGCAAAGAATGATGCCCTGCGATCCTTGGCGGCGGAAGGACGTGCGCCAAACAGCTCTGCACCTGGGGCCCAGCCGCCACTACATTTATCCAGTGTGCAGTTAGGGAGATATAGCGTCCCTGGCCGTGCTTACTGGTCCACAAATCTGTGGTTAGGTGGACCTTGCCAAAAATGGCGTTTCGCAGTGCACACTTGATTTTATCCGATACTTGGTTGTGCAGGGAGGGCACGGCTCTCCTGGAGAACGACGTACTGTGGGACAGCAAGTGACATGAGCTGTTTGAAGCTGTCTGTCTCCACCAGCCTGAATGACAGCATTTCAAAGGCCAGCAGTTTAGAAATGCTGGCATTCAGGGCCAGGGATCGAGGGTGGCTAGGTGGGAATTTATGCTTTCTCTCAAAGGTTTGTGAGATGGAGAGCTGAACGCTTCCGTGTGACATGGTGGAGATGCTTGGTGACAGAGGTGGTGTTGTTGGTGGCACATCCTCTGTTTGCTGGGCAGCAGGTGCCAACGTTTCTCCAGAGGTGAAGGAAGAGGCTGAGGCAGCAGCAGAAGAGGGAGAAGGAGGGGCCTGAGCCCTTTATTGGTTTTGAAGGTGCTTACTCCACTGCAGCCCGTATCTCGCATGTAGATGCCTGGTCATGCAGGTTGTGCTAAGGTTTAGAACGTTAATGCCTCGCTTCAGGCTCTGATGGCACAGCATGCAAACCACTCTGGTCTTGTCGTCAGCACATTGTGTGAAGAAGTGCCATGCCAGGGAACTCCTTAAAGCTGCCTTTGGTGTGCTCGGTCCCTGGTGACGGTGGCCAGTAGCAGGCGAACTGTTTTGGCGACGGCTGCTCTGCTTTTGTACCCTGCTCCCGCTTTTGCTACACTGTTGGCTCGGTCTCACCACTGCCTCTTCCTCCGAACTCTGAAAGTCAGTGGCACGACCTTCATTCCATGTGGGGTCTAGGACCTCATCGTCCCCTGCATCGTCTTCCACCCAGTCTTCTTCCCTGACCTCCTTTTCGGTCTGCACACTGCAGAAAGACGCAGCAGTTGGCACCTGTGTTTCGTCATCATCAGAGACGTGCTGAGGTGGTATTCCCATGTCTTCATCAGGAAACATAAGTGGTTGTGCGTCAGTGCATTCTATGTCTTCCACTCCTGGGGAAGGGCTAGGTGGATGCCCTTGGGAAACTCTGACAGCAGAGTCTTCAAACAGCATAAGAGACTGCTGCATGACTTGAGGCTCAGACAGGTTCCCCGATATACACTGGGGTGATGTGACAGACTGATGGGCATGGGTTTCAGGCGCCACCTGTGCGCTTTCTGCAGAGGACTGGGTGGGAAATAATGTGAACGTGCTGGATCACTGTCGGCCACCCAATTGACTAGCGCCTGTACTTGCTCAGGCCTTACTAGCTCTTAGAACGGCATTAGGCCCGACCAAATATCGCTGTAGATTCTGGCGGCTACTGGGACCTGAGGTAGTATGTTCAGTAGGATGTGTAGCTGTGGCAGAACGCCCACGTCCTCTCCCTGCACCAGAGGCTCCACCAACACCACCACCACGACCATGACCGCGTCCCTTATTAGATGTTTGCCTCATAGTTAGCGTTTACAAAGCAAAGTAAAAAGTGGTTAAGTCTGTTAAAAATTAATCGCCAATAAAAACCCTGATGTAGGGTATTGCACTAAAAAAATATATTTTAAACTCTATATGACAGCGGTATTTGTGGCCTAAATGTGGCACTCACTTATGCACGTCTTATCCCAGATGTGCAGTATATCAGAGGCTTTTTTCACCCCAGTAACCAAAAAGGCGTATTTCTGGCCTAAATGTGACAATCACTTATGCACGTGTAATCACAGATGTGCAGAATATCAGAGGGTTTTTTCACCCTAACCAAAAAGCTGTATTTCTGTCCTAAATGTGACAGTGACTTATGCACATGTAATCACAGGTGTGCAGTATATCAGAGGGTTTTTTCACCCCAGTAAGAAAAAAGCTGTATTTCTGGCCTTAATGTGACAATCACTTATGCACGTGTAATCAGAGATATATGCAGTATATCAGAGGGTTTTTTAACCCCAGTATGCCAAAGCAGGATTTCTGGCCTTAATGTGACAATCACTTATGCATGTGTAATCACAGATGTGCAGTATATCAGAGGGTTTTTTCACCCCAGTAAGATAAAAGCTGTATTTCTGTCCTAAATGTGACAGTGACTTATGCACGTGTAATCACAGATGTGCAGTATATCAGAGGGTTTTTTCACCCTAAGTAAAAAGCTGTATTTCTGTCCTAAATGTGACGGTGACTTATGCACGTGTAATCACAGATGTGCAGTATATCATAGGGTTTTTTCACACTAACCAAAAAGCTGTATTTCTGTCCTAAATGTGACAGTGACTTATGCACGTGTAATCACAGATGTGCAGTATATCAGAGGGTTTGTTCACCCCAGTAAAAAAAAAGCTATATTTCTGGCTTAATGTGACAATCACTTATGCACGTGTAATCAGAGATGTGCAGTATATCAGAGGGTTTTTTCACCCCAGTATGCCAAAGCAGGATTTCTGGCCTTAAATAGAGATGTCCCGAACTATTCGCCGGCGAACAGTTCCCGGCGAACATCGCTTGTTCGCGTTCGACGCGGCGGGCGAACATATGCGATGTTCGGTCCGCCCCCTATACATCATCATTGAGCAAACTTTGACCCTGTACCACACAGTCAGCAGACACATTCCAGCCAATCAGCATACCCTCCCTCCAAGACTCTCCTGTGACAAACTGCCATTTGCCACTGGGCATTGTAGAAAACTTATGGCTAGCCTCCTGCCCTACGACTATGGCCCCGGGACATATTACCTTCTTCCATACTGAACTTTCAGCTCCAGAGACTAAGTCCCGTTCGAAGATGGGACTTAGTCGTTTTTCTGCATGAAATTGACCGACCGCACAGCCCAAATCTATGGAACTGTTTTGGGCAGGAAATTGTGTTTGCGGTCGGTCATAAAGGACTTCCACTAAACTTTTGATCCGCTGGAGGGATTTGTGTGATTTTTGGAAGTGTTTATGTTTGATGTATGCTGAGTTTAAATATGTTATTTTTTTGAAGATGGAATGTATGGTTTTAAAGTTACAGTGTATGTTTAAAAACTGTATTTTTACTGTCTGTGATAGTTATGGTAATCCATAATTATATCCCAGACAGAAGGGAGGATTTTGTGTATTTGGGTGGTGATTCCTGTCTTGTTGTTCCCACATGTGTATTGGTGATTTCCCTTTGTCCTGAGATATAATTGAATTGCCTTCGGGTGTCTCCAGGGCAGAGAGGAGGAAACCATGATGCATTGTGGGGACCTGCATAAATACGGGCGGGTAGCCCTCAATAAAGAGTTCAGTTCAGCTCAGTTCATGTTTTTCTAACCCTTCAAAACGCAGCCTCGTCTCGTTATTGGAGGGAATTGCTGTATCACGCTGGGGATTGCTATGGAGGTGCAGCGTACTCAAGTTGTGTGCAGTAGGTGTTTCTGGGTGATGTAGTGCAATAGACACTAACCTGGTAGGGCTGACTCTCTGCAAGGGCAGGTATAGGTAGAAATAGTTTGTGACGCCAGTGCCAAGTAAACGGTGGCACGCCGTTTGCGGATGCAGGAATAAATTGAGGAAACGTAGTATTAAAACAGAACTCCAACTTTAGTAATTTTCAAGCAGAGACAATATTGGAATCGCAGTTCCTTGGCATACAGTCGATTTTGCAATTCGGTCGATGCAGGCAATTCAGTTACAGCAAGGTGATTACAGAGTGTTGAACACAGGACTTGCAGCACAGGAGCTTGCACTCTAATTCTGTCTGATCCTGGAATATAGCATATCTTCACCAAGGCCCATTAACCTAGTTCTGGCTTTATATCCTTGGCTATAGCTTTAATCAGTACCTCCTCTGTCTTTCTGAGTACCTCTTGCTTTCCTGATCTTTGCCTCTGTCTCTCTCAGCTTCTGGAAACTTCCTCAGGCTCTTGAGCTAACATATTCCTGTTTCTGCATATGGGAATTCAGGAGGGAATCTTCTCCTGGACAGCAGGCTTCAGGCCTGGACTTGTCTCAGACATTGTCTAATCTCCAACTGTAGATTACAGACACTAGACTCCGTCTGCCTTCTACTTCCCTGACTGGGCCTTATATAAACTAGGGCTCCCTAGCTCCCTCTAATGACTAGAAGCTGAAATGACACCCCTAGCAGGCCTGTACATGCAAGTGTCATAGTAACAGGGAAACACATAGCATTGCATTACATGACATTTTATAAAACTGACATATAACAACTTCCCCATAATTAGGAGGGACGACAGCACACCAAGTGACACTTTGGTAGTGACGGGTATTACAGTTCCCGTACACTACATACCCCACTGCTTTAAGCTGAGTACGACCTCGTACTCCATCATGGGTCGCCCAACTGGAATCTCTACCTGAAATAGAAAATAGAGACATGCAGGCATACATACAGGTAATTCATCTGCATTTACATTTACCTCAGGTCCAATTGGCAAAAGTGAAGGGTAGTGACAAGGGGCGTCGTTCTCTTCTCTCAGGATAATGAATGGAACGGGGGCGCTGACCTGGCACAGCGTAACATTATAACCAGGATAGTCCATGACAATGAATAAGTCCATAATAGAACAGCAAAATAACGGTATAAAAGTTCTTGGAGGCTCAAAGAACAAACATGAGTCCGTACCCAGGTCATTTTCATATTAAATCACAGAGGCTCTCATGCGGTGGAGTCCATCCCTGGGCACAATACTTTTAAAAGAGTAAGAATCTCAGAGGTTCAGGTACTTTTGAGTCTGTCTCCGGGCACGGTTCCTTAGTATGAAGTTGCACAAAAAAAAGGACAGCAAAGACAAGTGCTGTAATACCCCTGATCAACCTGAAAAGGGGGTGAAGGGTAAAAGGTGCAACTAAAGGAACAGGCACAACTTGGCGTGGGGTAGCAAAAACAGGCAGGAGATCCTGGAAACAAACGTGGCCTTGCTGACTTTGTGATTTCAGTGGTCAACACCTACCACTGAGCCGTGGACAAACTGGCAGCCGCAACAAAGGACCAGAAACATAGGACTCCTGTCCTGGAAGGGTTAACATCAAACTTCTGCAATGAAACAAATCAAAGGCCTAGCAGGCTGATCACAGTGGCATATCATATCCACTTGGCTCCGCTGGCAGGTATCGTCTATAGTATTCTTCTACAGGAGGGTGTGCCCACATAACTGTATCAGGGGGCAGCTGTAGGGTAAAGGGGCCCCTAATAGGTATTGGCCCATTAGGCCTAGGGGTGAACCCTCTGGTGGACCGTGCCGGTCCTTGCATGATCACTGCAGGGTGTAACGTGCTTGGCACCGCCGCAGCAAGCGGTCCGGTGCTCTGGGTGCAGCAGTTTACGGCAATCGCGGGTCCGGTCTGGGGCACTGACGGAGCGGTGGCAACAGAAGGCGGTCTACGGGTGGTGACAGGCACCCTTACCTCATCCTTCCTTGGCGGTGTCCGGATCCTGGCGGTGTGTATCTTGCGCAACTCCCGCAACTTCTCCTCCAGCCGGACGATCTGCTCACCGATGCTCTCTGTGTCGGAGTCGCTGTCATCTGCTGGCGCGGACTCGGCCTCTGCAGGTTCTGGCGATGCGTCTGGTCTCCGACCCCTCCGGATGTTTTCAAAGGTAGCACTAAGTCCTTTTAACTGTTCCAGCTCTGATATGGTCTTCTCCCGACGAGGCAGCTCGGGGGAAGGATAGGGGCTCACCCATTTCTCCAACACGGTTGGCTGCCAGAAGACATTAGGCCCAATGAAGGAGCTCCGCTCCTGAAAGGCGTGATGGGCCGGCTCTGGAGAGCGTTCCGGTTCCCGCTCGCAGCCAGAGTAGTCTTCTCCTTCTTCTGCCTCCCAGTCCTCAGGCGCTCGTTTGGGACGGGTCACGGCAGTGGCATAAGGGCCTCGCAGGCTCTCGGCAGGGGTGTATTCCACTTCCTCTCCCTCGCGGAGGCTATGCTGGTAAGAAGGGAGGTAGTCTCTTTTGACAGACCTTCGATTCACATAGAGGTCTCTGCCAGTTAGATAGTCCTGGATGAACCCGTAGCCACGGGATTTGTCAAATGACAGCACCACTCCCTTTCTCCTTTCCAGGCGGGGTTGGGTGTACGTATGCTTCTCATGTATTGTCTTAGTTAGTTCCTCATAGAGGATTTTGGTCTTTGTATTCCGCTTTATAGCGGCCTCTCGGATCTCCGCCATAAGTGATGACCACTTGAACGAGGGCTGAAAAAAGTCTCTCCACGAGCCATAGTAGGGCTCTGGTTCTTTCTCCCTTGGGCGGCAGGCGGGTTGCTCCGGTCCCGGAGCGTAGGCCGGTGGAGCCTCCTCTGGCTCTACACAAACATCAGGCACTTGCAGTATTTCAGGCGTCGACATTGCAGCACAATGATGCTCACTTTTCAACATGCTCGATCCTTCTGAGGAGAGCGATAGGGTCACATCAATTAAAGCAGCCAGCTCCTCCCATTGCACTGGGAGGCCGCCCCCCAGGTATTCCAGTATATGGAAGGCGGTGTCCACGCTGGCAGACATGCAAATGTCCAGATAAGCAGTGGCGCCTGACCTTGAACTCCTTCCCGCTTTTTCCTCAGAAAGGCGCCAATTTTTCCCGCCTTTTCGGGATGAAGATGACGCAGCAGTAAATTCAGCAAGCTCAGCGGCCATTTTTTAGCAAGAAACGCTGTCTGTTCACTGACAGCAAGCAGGATTGTAAAAAGTCCACAAAACCACACTCCAATGCGGCGATTTTCTTCCTCTGGGTAGCGCAACACTGCACAGCGCTTTTTGGAGGTTTTTGGTACACTTTGGGTATGATTTTCAGTCCACAAAGTCCACTTGCAATAAACAGGCAAATTGTCACTTTGGTCACAGGGCAACTGTATAAGGCACAAAGTTCACGCTTCTTGCACTAGAAAGCGTGCGTATCCTGTTCGTGACGCCAAAAGAGAAGTGCAGCGTACTCAAGTTGTGTGCAGTAGGTGTTTCTGGGTGATGTAGTGCAATAGACACTAACCTGGTAGGGCTGACTCTCTGCAAGGGCAGGTATAGGTAGAAATAGTTTGTGACGCCAGTGCCAAGTAAACGGTGGCACGCCGTTTGCGGATGCAGGAATAAATTGAGGAAACGTAGTATTAAAACAGAACTCCAACTTTAGTAATTTTCAAGCAGAGACAATATTGGAATCGCAGTTCCTTGGCATACAGTCGATTTTGCAATTCGGTCGATGCAGGCAATTCAGTTACAGCAAGGTGATTACAGAGTGTTGAACACAGGACTTGCAGCACAGGAGCTTGCACTCTAATTCTGTCTGATCCTGGAATATAGCATATCTTCACCAAGGCCCATTAACCTAGTTCTGGCTTTATATCCTTGGCTATAGCTTTAATCAGTACCTCCTCTGTCTTTCTGAGTACCTCTTGCTTTCCTGATCTTTGCCTCTGTCTCTCTCAGCTTCTGGAAACTTCCTCAGGCTCTTGAGCTAACATATTCCTGTTTCTGCATATGGGAATTCAGGAGGGAATCTTCTCCTGGACAGCAGGCTTCAGGCCTGGACTTGTCTCAGACATTGTCTAATCTCCAACTGTAGATTACAGACACTAGACTCCGTCTGCCTTCTACTTCCGTGACTGGGCCTTATATAAACTAGGGCTCCCTAGCTCCCTCTAATGACTAGAAGCTGAAATGACACCCCTAGCAGGCCTGTACATGCAAGTGTCATAGTAACAGGGAAACACATAGCATTGCATTACATGACATTTTATAAAACTGACATATAACAACTTCACCATAATTAGGAGGGACGACAGCACACCAAGTGACACTTTGGTAGTGACGGGTATTACAGTTCCCGTACACTACACTCTGCATATTCCCTGGAGGAGAGATCTTTCCCACACGGTCCTGAATGCTGGAGGTTCATTCAGGGTGGAAGGAAGACTGCGCGGCTCCAGTTAAGCTACGGCGGTTGTGGGGTCTGCGGTGGTTGTGGTGTCCAGTGCGGTGCTTGTGGTCCTTGGCGCAAGCTAGGAAGCGTCCATTAACGGAAAGGGATTCGTTACACCTCCCACCTCCTATCAAAAAGCAGGGACAGCATCGATCTTAGATTCATTCTGAAGCTGCAGTGTTAGTTAGAGCAGGGAGAGTGCTGCTGAATTAATAGGGAAATCGTTAGCTAGGCCAGTGTTCTGTGTCCACTACAGTCCACAAATACTCATCTGCTGTAAGGACAGCATCCTGACAGCACCCCAAAAAGCCCTTTTTAGGGCTGGTACATCAGTCAGCTTTTTTTAAAATATTTATATATATATTATATATATATATATATATATATATATATATATATTGCAGTTGCCTGCCCGTGTGTGAGAGGCCACAGGCCCACAGACTGTACTGTGTGCACACCACTCATATCGGGTGGCACAGTACCTTGCAGATAAAAAAGTCATTTAAATTGTTCTCTGTAATATAATTGCAGTTGCCTGCCAGTGAGTGTCAGGCCCACAGACTGTACTGTGCGCACTGCCCACCATTCATATCGGGTGGCGCAGTACCTTGCAGATTAAAAAGTCATAAAAATTTTTTCTCTGTAATATAAAGGCAGTTGCCTGCCAGTGAGTGTCAGGCCCACACACTGTACTGTGCCCACTGCCCACCACTCATATCGGGTGGCACAGTACCTTGCAGATAAAAAAGTCATTTAATTTTTACCCTTTAATATAATTGCAGTTGCCTGCCAGTGAGTGTTAGGCCCACAGACTGTACTGTGCCCACTGCCCACCACTCATATCGGGTGGCACAGTACCTTGCAGATAAAAAAGTCATTTAAAATGGACTGTTTGCGGTTGTTTGCAGTGCGTTAAATGGGGACTTTGGTCTGTCAAAGTTTGGTCTGTCACTGTGAAGCGGGCATAACCCTTACACTACCTGATCGATACAACATCATACCTGATCGTATACACACACTGGATGTTTTAAAGCACGTTATTCCAAATAATTTAGGAATGTTAGATGATTTATGCCTTTTATGGATTAAAACCTGACTCTGCGTCAACTACGTAATTTTCCATGGGAGTTTTGCCATGGATCCCCCTCCGGCATGCCACAGTCCAGGTGTTAGTCCCCTTGAAAAACTTTTCCATCACTATTGTGGCCAGAAAGAGTCCCTGTGGGTTTTAAAATTCGCCTGCCTATTGAAGTCTATGGCGGTTCGCCCGTCTGCGAACATTTGCGGAAGTTCGCCGTTCGCGAACGGAAAATTTTATGTTTGCGACATCTCTAGCCTTAATGTGACAACCACTTATGCACGTGTAATCACAGATGTGCAGTATATCAGAGGGTTTTTTCACCCTAACCAAAAAGCTGTTGTCATCGCCACTTCTGTGAGAAGGTCTGACAGACATCCTTCTCTACCTCTTGCATGATGTTCTTTTGGTTTCACTTTCTCATCTCATTTTCTTCTCCCAGGTTTTACCTATTTAGACTAATCCTCTTTCCTTTATCTTCCCTCCCATACTGCCTCACTTTGCGGTTTATACTACTTCCTGGATTGAAGTGTTCACTGCTGGAGGCTTCTGCTACTGCTTGTTCAGATAAGTCCTTTCATGTATTGTGTTTCCTTGCTGTCTTGATTTTAGGTGACCCTGACTCCCTCCGTATGAAGTGCAGGGAGCCGGTGGTCGTGTCCCCTCACTATTATAGGGTTTTCAGTTGTCACACAGTCTAGGTACGGGGGCATGCAATAGTCTACCTTTGAGACCCTTGTATGTGCTTAGCAGTCAGGGTGAGCTCTTAGGGGTTTTTTTAGGGGTCACCTATATGCTCCTTAGCTTGGGATCAAGCCAGTCGGACGTTTATTTATAACTTACAGCTATCTGCAACATCATCCGTGACTTTTTAAACTGCCATTACCGTCTTAAGCATGGATCCGGTTTCAGCCTTGATTGACCACATGCAGGGTATTTCACTGGAGGTAGCAGATCTCCGTAAAACTGTGTCTCAGTTTCAGGTGACCGGTTCTGCTTGCGTTCATGGAGTTTGTTCCGAGCCTAAGATCTCGCTTCCAAATAAAGTTCTCCGGGGGCAGTGAGAATTTTGTTCGCTTTAGAGAGGCTTGCAAACTCCATTTTCGCCTACTTCCCCATTCCTCTGGTGATGAGGAGCAGAGGGTGGGGATCATCATCTCGCTGCTCAGGGATAACGCTCAGTCGTGGGCCTTTTCGCTGCCAGTGGGGGCACGGCCCCTCCGATCGGTGGATTAATTTTTTGTAGCCCTGGGGAAGATATATGATGACCCGGATCGTATTGCTCTGGCTGAATCTAAACTGCGTCTTTTATGCCAGGGTAAACAGTCCGCAGAGATATATTGTTCTGATTTTCGGAGATGGGCAGCTGATACTGGTTGGAACGATGCTGCACTCCTAAGTCAATTTTGCCATGGTCATTCGGAGGGATTGAAAGATGCATTTGCTTTTCATGAGAGACCTGCCTCATTGGAGTCTGCCATGTCTCTAGCTGTTTGTATTGACAGGTGTCTTAGAGAGAAAGGAGAGACCACTCCTTCCTGTCATATTCAGCCCAAGGACAGTGGGGCTGTCTCATTCAGTACGCAGGGGTCTCAGTCTATCTCAATCCCCTCTGAGCAGGAGGCCATGCAGCTGGGTTTGCTTGCCTCTGATAGTAGAGGATTCAGCTCTCAGAGGAGGGTTTGTTTCTGTTGTAGGGGTATAAATCATTTGGCTAATGTTTGCCCCTCTAGGAGATTCATGGAGTTTTCTGAGAGTAATAAAAGAAAAACAAAAAGAAAAAACCCTCTAAAAACTTTCCATTTGCTACTATTGGCAAGCTTGATGCAGAAATTGAAGGTTTGACGTTTGCTTGTAGTTCCCATTTTCTCCTACCTGCCAGGGTGGCGCTAGACAGCAAGAACATTGTTTGTGAGATTTTTGTAGATAGTGGAGCAGCTGTCAATCTCATTGATAATCAAGTTGCTATAACGCATGGTTTCCAGGTATGCACTTTGGAAAAGGATATACCTGTTTTTGCTATCGATTCTGCTCCACTTTCTCAAAGATCGTTAAAGGGCATAGTTCACAATATCCGTTTGACTGTGGCTGATGCTTATGTTGAGGATATGTCATGTTTCGTCTTAAGCGGATTACCTACTCCTCTAGTGTTGGGGCTACACCTGCTCACTAAACATAACCCCACCATTGATTGGCAAGCAAGGCAAATAAATGGTTGGAGTGACTTTTGCAGAGAGAATATCCTCACGGCGTCTCTTTCACAGGTTTCTACCAAAACTGTACCATCTTTTCTCTCTGAATTTTCGGATGTGTTTTCCGAGAGTGGTGTCCAGGAGTTGCCCCCTCACCGGGAGTACGATTGCCCTATTAATCTCATCCCAGGCGCCAAGCTGCCAAAATCACGTTTATACAATTTCTCCCAACCTGAAAGAGTCGCTATGCGTACTTATATCTCTGAGAGCCTGAGAAAGGGACGCATCCGACCCTCGAAGTCACCTGCTGCCGCTGTTTTTTTTTTTTGTTAAGAAAAAAGATGGTTCTTTAAGACCTGGATCTGGATTTCAGGGAGCTGAACCGTATCACGATTCGTGACCCATATCCGCTTCCTCTAATCCCGGACCTGTTTAACCAGATTGTTGGGGCTAAAGTTTTTTCTAAGTTGGATTTAAGAAGGGCATACAACCTAGTCAGGGAAGGGGACGAATGGAAGACGGCCTTCAATACCCCTGAGGGTCATTTCGAGAACTTGGTTATGCCCTTTGGTTTGATGAATGCTCCGGCCGTCTTCCAACATCTTGTGAACAGAATTTTTTATCATTTAATGGGGAAATTTGTACTAGTGTATCTAGATGACATTTTGATTTTTTCTCCTGATTTCAAAACTCATAGGGACCACCTACATCAGGTCTTGCTGATTCTGCGGGAGAATAAATTGTACGCTAAACTGGAAAAATGTGTGTTTGCAGTCCCGGAGATTGGTTTTCGTCTCTCCGCTTCCGGTTTTCGCATGGACCCTGAGAAGGTCCGCGCTGTGCTTGATTGGGAGCTTCCTGAGAATCAGAAGGCGCTGAAGCGGTTTTTGGGTTTTGCCAATTATTACAGAAAGTTCATTTTGAATTATTCCTCTGTTGTTAAGCCACTCACTCTTCACTTCCTGGTCTCAGAATGGCTTGGAGAGATCACTCAGCCAATCGCTGGCTGCAGTGCTGACCTGCCATTGCAAGGCATTTTCTGCATGTCAAGCCCACACCAGGAAGATGAGAGGAGCGGGGACTAAAGCAGCAGATGGTCAGCAGTGACTGGGAACTGGTGAGGAAAGAAAGGATTTTTATTTTTATTTTAACTTATTAAAACTACATTTTTAAATTGAATTATTCCCATGTAAAACCCCTTTATCTAGTTAATGAGTGCTGCTTTAAGAATAACCCTGTTGTGTACGGTACTACTATGCAATTGGCACAGAGTCACAGATATGGTTTGTAATATCAGCGTTCGTGCACTTCAAATTTCCATAAATAAGAAATGGCAAAAAACAGAATATGTAACACACCTGATATTCATATGAAAGAAAGCATAAAAGAATGATTTTACAGACCAATATTTTTAAAGGCTATCAGACGCAACAAACAATTATTCAGTATTCATCATGTAATATGGGCACAGAGATTCTCAAGAAAATATTAAATAGAGAGTTGAATATGAGGACAGAGTAATTAATAGGATTTGGATATGAATGACAGGTGAAGCCAAATAACCAAGATCCTTATTATGGTTATTAAGTAATTAAAAATTCATAAAAAACTGTTAAAATAAGAAAAGATTACATGCTCACCTATTTCATCCCCAGCTATGTCAAGCACCATCTCTTCAGCGTTCCCCAGTCATGATGTTATCTTCTTGGCTGTTGCGATGATGTGACTGTACAAGTACATCTCAATAAATTAGAATATCATTGAAAAATTGATTTCAGTAATTCCATTCAAAAATTTTAACTGATATATAGATTAATTGTATACAGAGTGATCTATTTCCAAAATTATTCTTTATGTTCATGAATATGGCTTACAGCTGATGAAAACCCAAAAGTCTGTATCTCAGAAAATTTTCATATTGTAAAATAGTTCAATATTGTGGTGTCATACTCTAATCAGCTAAACAACACAAAACATCTGAAAATGTTTCCTTAGCCTTTAACTGATTCCCCAGTCTGTTTCAGGAAGCTATACAATCATGGGGAAGACTGCTGACTTCACAGTTGTCCAGAAGACAGTCATTGACACTCTCCACAAGCAGGCAAAGCCACAAAAGGTAATTGCTAAAGAAGCTGGCTGTTCACAGAGTGCTGTATCCAAGCATATTAATGGAAAGTCGAGTGAAAGGAAAAAGTGTGGTAGAAAAGGTCTACAAGCAACAGGGATAATCGGAGCCTTGAAAGGATTGTCAAGAAAAGGCCATTCAGGAATTTTGGGGAAATTCACAAGGAGTAAACTGCGGCTGGAGTCAGTGGTTCAAGAGCCACCACACATAGACGTATCCAGGACACAGACATAGTAATCAACATTAGGAGAAATAAATGTTTAAAATAGATCACCCTGTGTGTAATGAATCCATATAATATATGATGCTAAAATAAAACAAAAAACTTTATTGGTAATAAATATGATAAAAACTGGTTGTTTACACCCAATTTAATTATCAAAAAATCATCAGTAATAGGATTGATTCCTGTCACTTTTTGTTGAAACCCTCCACTGAGATGGCCAGTTAGTAAGGGCTTGTTCACATCACCGTTATGGATTCCGTTATTGTTTTGTTATAACGGAAAATAATGGAATCCATAAGACAGAAGTCAAAATGGAAGCCTTTAAAAGGCATTCCGTTTTGATCCATCATAATAGAAGTCTATGGGCAATCATAACGGAACCGTCTGGTTTCTGTTTTACAAGATGGAAAACAATGTCTTCTCGACAGGACTTTTTTTCCGTTCTGGATAACGGAAACCAAACGGATCCGTTATGATTGCCCATAGACTTCTATTATGATGGAAAGCAAAACGGAATGCCTTTTAAAGGCTTCTGTTTTGCATTCCGTCATAATACTGGACTCATGCATAATGGATCCGTCCTGGTTTCCGTTATGTAGGACTGGACTTCTGAATAATGGAAACCAGGATGGTTCCGTTATGCTGCTCATAGACTATGTTATGAAGGATCAAAACGGAATGCCTCTTATAGGATTCTGTTTAACTTCCGTCTTATGGATTCCGTTATTTTCCATTATAACCATGTTATAACGGAAAAAAATAACGGAATCCATAACGGTGATGTGAACAAGCCCTAAGGCCTCATGCACAAACGGGTTCCGTTTTTCCGTGATCTGTGACCCTTTTTTTTGTCCGTGGGTCTTCCTTGATTTTTGGAGGATCCACGGACATGAAAAAAAAGTCGTTTTGGTGTCCGCCTGGTGGTGCGGAGCCAAACGGATCCGTCCTGAATTACAATGCAAGTCAATGGGGACGGATCCGTTTGACGTTGACACAATATGGTGCAATTTCAAACGGATCCGTCCCCCATTGACTTTCAATGTAAAGTCAGGAGTTAATATACCATAGGATCGGAGTTTTCTCCAATCCGATGGTATATTTTAACTTGAAGCGTCCCCATCACCATGGGAACGCCTATATGTTAGAATATACCGTCGGATTTGAGTTACATCGTGAAACTCAAATGCAACAGTATATTCTAACACAGAGGCGTTCCCATGGTGATGGGGATGCTTCAGGTTAGAATATACTAAAAGAACTGTGTACATGACTGCCCCCTGCTGCCTGGCAGGTGCTGCCAGGCAGCAGGGGGCAGACCCCCCCCTGTAGTTAACACATTGGTGGCCAGTGCGGCCGCCCCCCCCCCTCCCTCCCCTGTAGTTAACTCGTTGGTGTCCAGTGGGCCCCCCCTCCCTCCCCTGTAGTTAACTCGTTGGTGGCCAGTGCGGCTGGCCCCCTCCCTCCCCTGTAGTTAACTCGTTGGTGGCCAGTGCGGCTGGCCCCCCTCCCTCCCCTGTAGTTAACTCGTTGGTGGCCAGTGGGCCCTCTCCCCTTCCTCCCCCTCCTAATTAAAATCTCCCCCCCATCATTGGTGGCAGCGGAGAGTACCGATCGAAGTCCCAGTTTAATCGCTGGGGCTCCGATCGGTAACCATGGCAACCAGGACGCTACTGCTGTGTCGGTTGCCATGGTTACTTAGCAATTTGTAGCAGCATTATACTTACCTGCGAGCTGCGATGTCTGCGTCCGGCCGGGAGCTCCTTCTACTGGTAAGTGACAGGTCTGTGCGGCGCATTGCTTAATGACCTGTCACTTACCAGTAGGAGGAGCTCCCGGCCGGACGCAGACATCGCAGCTCGCAGGTAAGTATAATGCTGCCACAAATTGGTAAGTAACCATGGCAACCGGGACAG
Organism: Bufo bufo; assembly: GCF_905171765.1. NCBI lineage: Eukaryota > Metazoa > Chordata > Amphibia > Anura > Bufonidae > Bufo > Bufo bufo. Next base: position 196,156,172 of record NC_053391.1, on the reverse strand, counting down.
CAGTAGTGTCCTGGTTGCCATGGTTACCGATCGGAGCCCCAGCGATTAAACTGGGACTCCAATCGGTACTCTCCGCTGCCACCAATGATAGGGGGGGAGATTTTAATTAGGAGGGGGAGGGAGGGGAGAGGGCCCACTGGCCACCAACGAGTTAACTACAGGGGAGGGAGGGGGGCCCACTGGCCACCAATGATTTAACTACAGGGGAGGGAGGGGGGGGCCCACTGGCCACCAAAGAGTTAACTACAGGGGAGGGAGGGGGGGCCCACTCGAAGTGAAAACTCAGCTCTGAAAAAGCTTTTATGCAGACGGATCTTCGGATCTGTCTGTATTAAAGTAACCTACGGCCACGGATCACGGACACGGATGCCAATCTTGTGTGCATCCATGTTCTTTCACGGACCCCATGACTTGAATGGGTCCGTGAACCGTTGTCCGTCAAAAAAATAGGACATGTCATATTTTTTTGACGGACAGGATACACGGATCATGGTCTCGGCTGCAAAACGGTGCATTCTTCGATTTTTCCACGGACCCATTGAAAGTCAATGGGTCCGCGAAAAAAAAAACGGAAAACAGCACAACGGCCACGGATGCACACAACGGTCGTGTGCATGAGGCCTAAGTATTTATTGGCCATAAACAACAGCACAAGTTTGGGGGATTAGTGATCAGGCAGAGATTGTCAATCCCACAATTGAGAATAGTGCATATGACCGTGTCCACAATTAGTTAAAGAAATGCCTGTAATAGCTTTAAAGTGGATGGCATGTCACTGCTAATATACTGGTAGCTAGACCCCGAGGGGGAGACAAGATCAGTGGCAGCATTTCTGCCTCACTGCCTGCAGTTCTGTGCTCCTGCAGCCTCCTATTCACTCAGCCTCCTATATACAGCATTAAAAACGTACTGCCTCCGACGAGGCAAAGTGAATTATTCCCAAAGTCTCGCGAGACTTCGGTGATAAACTTTGGTATTTGATTTCCTCCACAATAGTGGCTGACCTATTAGTGATCAGCTTCCGTCTACGGACTATGGAAGGTAGTGGCCATAGGGAGCAGCTAAAAGTTGTCTTAAACTTTTAGACAAGCAGTCTATGTGGCATTTTTATCATGCAAGAGCCACTGTGATAATTCTAGTGCTTCTGCAGACTCCCTATCTATACAGTTTGTCTAGCCTGTCTAATTGATATAATTCTGGGTCTTTGGGTGCTATGCCATGCATCACCATAGTATAGTCTACATTTATTAATTTAGTCAATAGGAGATATCATTATACTCACACCTGGGTATCAACTGTACAACAGTTCTGGCAAATGGACAACTTTTCCTTTAAGAATAAATAAGCAATACTCCTGCCAGAGCTAATCGGAAATATTTGCCTTGCCTGATTTACAAAACATAGTTTACTGATAAGCAGTCTTTTTAGCTTGGCAGCATGCATTTTATTCAACTGTTGAGTTATTTGAAAGATTTATTGATGTTGGTATAATGCCTGAATGTAGCATGGTACCTCTAGGCATGTGGGATATTAATGGAGTTTATACAGAAAAGCAGTGGACAAATTGTCCTATATCTGTGAAAGCTAAAGTCAGATGATCTCTGCTGCCCCAGGCATCACTTCATTGAATACAAAGGATCAGTAGGTCTGGTTCTTGATGGAAGTGCTCAAATTGCCGGAATATTACATGAGCAAGGCAAATGGAGATTCAATTCAGTAGAGTTCAGCCCATGTCATTGTAGGTTGAATATGAACATGAATTCATTCCATCTTTAATATTGTACTTTATACATTGCCATGTACTCACTGAATTTTAGCTGAGTTTATGTTCTGATGAAATGATATTTAACACATGAATATTCTATTATACACAAACATAAACATATGCAAGGGGCCTTTCACTTTGTGATATTGTTGTGCATCAACTTGTGTAGCTAGCTCGATATAACCTTATAACAACAAGCTGACTATATTATTGAGCTTAATATATTATATAATACAATGTGCTATGATGTGTTACAGGCATTGGTAGAATTTTCTTGTCTGTATATCAGGATGTAACTCAGGGAACTATTATGGACTTTATGGAATATGTTCGAAAATTCATTTGTAAGATGACTTCTGTAACCTCTATTATTTTATGTAAAACCAGGATAAAAGCAAATCCCAGAAGGTTTACTGTGCAGATTACACCAGACCAGAACCAGCTAGAAGCAGCTACTGCAGGAATGGTCAATGATACAATGTTAGGTAAATATGGGGCCATCTTGGAAGCAGAGTTGATGCTCGACCCTGAAGAGTCCAGAAAGAGAAAAAATATTTATTCTTCAGGTTTATAAGTATGCTCAATCCCAGAAAACTGGAATCTAGGCTTTTACTAATTAATACCACAATAAAATAACAAATTATTACTGTCATACCATGACCAAATACAGATGTAGAGGGGTTAAACTCGATGGTTAATGCATTAAGTGTATTACCTTCATGCAGCGATCTAAAATTTCCACAAATATGATGACCAATAAAATCAACATGTAGTGGTGAAAGAGGTGGTTTGCAGGACATCATCACTCTGAACATGCCGTATCACTGATCAGGTGCAGTATAATGCCTTATTCTCACAGTCAGTATTTAGTTAGTTTTGTATCAGCATTTGATCAGTATTTGTAAGCCAAACCAGGAGTGGGCCCAAAACACGGAATAGACGCAACTATTTCCATTAGGGCTCGTTCACACGAACGTTTTTTGCGTTCCGTATATGGGCCGTTTATTGCTTTCCATATACGGGCCGTATACGGAACCATTCATTTCTATGGGTCCGCAAAAAAAATGGAACACATACGGAAATGCATCCGTATGTCTTCCGTATCCGTTCCGTTTTTGCGGAACCATCTATTGAAAATTTTATGCCCAGCACAATTTTTTCTATGTAATTACTGTATACTGTATATGCCATACGGAAAAACGGAACGGAAAGACAGAACAGAAACGGAAACACAACGGAAACAAAAAATGGAACAAAGGATCTGTGAAAAACGGTCCGCAAAACACTGAAAAAGCCATTCGGTCGTGTGGACAGGCCCTTATACTGTATTTTATCAATTTTGGTTGAACTTGTGGTTTTGGCTTTCAAATACTGATCAAATACTGATGCAAAATGGTGAACAAATACTGACCGTGTGAAAGTGGCCTAAGGCACTATTTTTATTTTCTCTCCTCTTCTCTGGCAACAAATACTGTCAATTATGTATCCCAGTTTATAGTGAATTGCGGAGCCACATACTGCACTGTGCCTATGGTTGTTCCCTATGCATTATATGCTTGCTATTTTTGCAGGTACCACCAATATTTTGCCTACTGATCTCTTTAATGCTGTGGCTACTTTAAAATACAGCTAAGGCCGAATGCACACGGCCGTGTTCCGCGGCCGAGAGCGGTCCGTGGTATGCCGGGCTGGATTCCTGTTCAGAGCAGGAGCGCACGGCGTCATTGGTTGCTATGACAGTACAGTCCGCGAACGTAAAACTTTATGTTCGCGACATCTCTACTGGTGACAGACAAGTGGGCCGCTTAGGGTGGGGTGCCTAATTTTCTAATACATTGTCTCCTCAGTGCTAAACACACTGCTCACAATAATAAAAACCCATTAAATTGCTTCATAACCATATATAGGGTATTTAGTTAATGTTCCACACTAGGTGCATAATAATTAGAGTCAAAAGCAGACAAGGAACTCGAGAGATACTCAACCAAACTTAAACGACAGATTATCAATCTGTGCAGCATCATCATTTAGATGACAATCCACTCCGATTTATATTCCCACCATTCACATACAAACTTCACCCCATTAGACCAGACCAGATGCAACACATCCCTCCCCATTCTATAGGGGTCAACTCGTGTCCGGGAACAGAAACACATTCATTCAAAACACAACACCTGAGTAACCCCTATATATTATTACTTTTACCACGATTAAGGGAATGCAGAGAAGTTAGAAGACTACTGTGGTCCTACACCGTGAAGGGAGGTGCCTAGTGGAGAGCTGTCCATCACAGAGAATTGCAAATGATGCCATTGAAACACGGTTTTCTCCAAAGCACTATAATAAGACAATATCTGCGAATGATTGAGTATCTACATAAGGTTGATTTAGTCTATTATTGAACTATTGGGTAGTCTCACCTACACACAGTAGGCCACAAGGACATTGCAATGTGTAAATAGCATATCCCGATTCACAGATACAATAAGTTGGCTAAGGTGCATGTATGTAGAAACAAATTCCCTTTGCTTAAAGGGAACCTGTCACCGGGATTTTGTGTATAGAGCTGAGGACATGGGTTGCTAGATGGCCGCTAGCACATCCGCAATATCCAGTCCCCATAGCTCTCTGTGCTTTTATTGTGTAACAAAAAACTATTTGATACATATGCAAATTAACCTGAGATGAGTCCTGGCCCTGACTCATCTCAAGGATTTTTGTCACCCTAGGCAAAAGCTAATTTTGCCGCCCCCTTGACTCCGCCCATTGACCACACCCCTTTTTCTGCCCCTTTTTCAGCCCCTTTTTCAGCCACCTATTGCATGCAACATTTAACTATGGTCATGTACCCTGTGCCAGTCTATGGTCGCGTACCCTGTGCCAGTCTGACTATGGTCATGTATATATAATATCCAGCCATTGTCTGCCACCTAGTACCATCTCAGTGATGCCAATCACTCTGCGATGTTCAGCAGGTTGGCACACCAAATACGAGCAGTGCCACCTATTCACTGCCAGGCGCCATTCAGCCACTGTCTGAAATCCTGTGCCACCAGGGCAACATAAAACAGTATGCTGCCTTGTGCTCTCTGCCAGTCTGGCACTGTACTGCACCCTGTACCATTCATAGCCCTTTAGACAGTATGTGCCACCTATTAGGCTCCATGTGCCACTGCTGGGCACCCTGTGCCAGTCAGAATCTATGGCCCCTAGTCAAGCAGCAGGTGTGCCCTGACCCCTGTACACAAGTGTCTGCCACCCTGCTGCCAGTCACTGTCCTGCAGCCTCTGACACCCTAGTGCAGGTTGTCAGAGTGTGGTTGCTAGGGGTGCTCACCAGGTTCTGCTCCTCGCTGTGCTCCAGGTCCACATTGCCTTGGCTCTTGCCAAGATCATGTGTCTTTGGCGCGTGATCCCGCGAGACCCACCTCTGGAGGTCACTGGTCTCGCAGGATTGCGCGCCCGAAGTCAGGGCCGGTGCAAGGATTTTTGTCAACAGAAGCAAATGTACATTTTGCCCCCCCCCCATCATTTCACATTTCTGCCCCTCATGATTCATGTCCATTTCTTGCCCCCTCCCCATCATTTCACATTTCTGCCCCTCATGATTCATGTCCATTTCTTGCCCCCCCCCCATGTGCTAATATCATAGTGCCATCCTCTCCCCCTGCCCCTAATGTGCCAGTATCAAGTGCCTCTCTCCTCCCCCCTCCCCTGTGGCAGTAAAGTAACAGTCCGGTATTTAAAAAAAAAAAAAAAAACACTTTCAGAAAAGTTTCTCCTGGGATGCGAACTCACAACCTTTACACATCAGAGGCAAGGCATTTACCATCACAGCCATGAAAGCTGTATTACCAGTTGCTTAAAAAAAAATATATATAAGACTTAGGTAACTTTGATACTTAGTGTACATCCATACACATGACAGCTGCCCCAGTACACTGTGTATGGATGTAGCAGAGCTGGGTGTGTTGGGGCAGCTGACATGTGTATGGATATACACTAGGTATCAAAGTTACCTACAGTAGAAGTCTTATATTTAAAATTGCAAAAAATAGGGGAAAAAAAGAATAGACCATCCTAAGTAAAAAAAAAGTCTAATATCAAGTGATAAAAAGTTGTATGTGCCCCAAAATGTTACCAATCAAACCATCATCTCATCCTGAAAAAAATGACACCCTACATAAGACAATTGTCAAAAAATTTGAAAAAATATGCTCTTAGAAAATGGCAGCAGAAAAACAATATATTTTTTCTTTTCAAAAATGCTTTTTTTTAAGTGAAACTTAACAAAAATAAAAATAGACATATTACGGTATCTGTAACTACCTGGTCTCTAAAAATATCACATGATATACCCAAGGGGTAGGTGTTCAGCAGTCTGGTGCTTTTCATTAGTGCCGATTTTGCAATCGCGAATATATTGGAGCACTCTATCTGCATATAAAGCTAATGTAATGTTCTGCCGTGCCAACCATTTTCTCCAGTCTAAAGAAAACTTCTAGTAGCTTGAAAAATGTAGCTAGAGTGAACCACGCCTGTATTGCACACGCCTCACGCAAATATTACATTGCCGATTTTCGCAATCAAGAAAGTAATAGCGAATTCTCGAATATATGACGAATATTCTACAAATTATTCGCACAATATCACGAATTTGAATATGGCCCCTGCCGCTCATCACTAATGTCCATACCTTAGGCCTTTGACCAAAAAGCGCAAATACCCTGCCACCCACCCACAGCCCATAGAACTAAATGCGCACCTTTCCAAATTGCTGGCCCTGGAAATGTTGCCATTTAAGCTTGTGGACACTGAGGCTTTCCGCAGCCTAATGGCGGCGGCTGTCCGGCGGAAATGTGTCCCCAGCTGCCAATATTTTTCACGGTGTGCAGTCACAGCCTTATACCAGCATATGTCCCGTAACATCACCCATGCCCTGACCAGCGCAGTTATTGGGAGGGTCCACCTAATGACTGACACATGGTCAAGTGCTTTTGGCCAGGGATGCTACATTTCCCTGACGGCACACTGGGTGAACAATGTCGAAGCCGGGAGCGAGTTGTACCCTGGGATTGCACAGGTGCTACCGACTCCAAGGATTGTGGGCCCTACTTCCATCAGGGTTTCCTCTGCCACCTCCATAAGTCTCTGCAACCCCCCCTTCTCCTCCTCCACCTACTCCTCCACTTCCACCTCTGAATTATCATCTTGCAGCACCATTCAGCCATCAGTCAGTAGCTGGAGGCATTGTAGCACTGCAGTGGGGAAGCGCAAACAGCCGTACTTAAACTGATCTGCTTAGGTGACAAACAGCACACCGCCGCAGAGCTGTGGCAGGGGATAAGGGACCAGACTGAGCTGTGGCTCTCTCCACTCAACCTACAACCAGGCATGGTTTTGTTTGATAATAGCCCTAACTTGGTGGCGGCTTTGGAGCTCGGCAAGCTCACACACATACCATGCCTAGCCTACGTGTTCAACCTAGTAGTTCAGAGGTTTCTCAAAATCTACCCCAATTTGCCTGAGCTACTTGTGAAGGTGAGTCACTTGTGTGCCCATTTCTGCAAGTCATCGACAGCTTCTGCCGGTCTGGCAACGCTGCAGCAGTGCTTGCAAATGCCAGCTCACTGACTGTTCTTCGACGTGAGCATGCGCTGGAACTCCACGTTCCACATGTTGGCCAGGCTTTGTGAGCAGCAGAGGGCAGTAGTGGAATACCAGCTGCAACAAGGTTGTCGCCTTTCCAGTCAGCTTCTGCTCTTCACAAGCGACGAGTTGGGATGGATGTCTGACCTCTGTGAGGTTTTTTGCAACTTTGAGGAATCAACACAGATGGTTAGCGGTGATGCCTTTATTATCAGCGTAACCATCCCACTTCAGTGTCTACTCAAACGCTTGCTGCTCACAATTAAGGCAGACGCTTTGCAAGTGGTGGAAATGGGGGAAGATAGTTTACAGGGTTATAGCCAGACCACCCTCAGTTTGTCTTCTCAGCGCGAATTGGATGATGAGGAGGAGGAGGAGCAGGAGACGATTGCCTCCGCTACAGAGGGTAGTACCCATATCAGGTTTATTCCATCTGTTCAGCGTGAATGGGCCAAAGAGGAGGATGAGGATGAGGTGATTGAGATTCATCCTTCTGATGAGGACAGCGAAGTCTTGTCTGTTGCGACTCTGGCACACATGGCTGACTTTATGTTAGGCTGCCTTTTTCGTGACCCTCGCATTATACGCATTTTGGCCAACACCGATTACTGGTTGTTCACCCTTCTCGACCCCCGCTACAAAGAGAACTTACCATCTCTCATTCCTGTGGTGGAGAGGATGAGCAAAATGGTGCAATACCAGAAGGTCCTTGTGGAAAAAATGCTCCAAAAATTTCCAGCTGACAACACTGGCGGCAGAGTACGTAGTTCCTTGGGCAATCGAGGAGGGGAGACGAGGGGAACACACAGCAGTTCCAACAGAGGCAAGGCAACACTCTCAAATGCCTGGGGCAGTTTAATAACACCCCGCCAGCACCCTCACCCTGATGCGTGGACTAGTGTCACAAGGAGGGAAAAGTTTTGGAAGATGGTGAAGGAGTACGTAGCAGACCGTGTCAGCATCCTCAGTAATCCCTCTGTGCCTTACAACTATTGGATGTTCAATCACAAACTTGCGCTCTACGCCTTGGAGGTGCTGGCCTGCCCTGCCGCCTGCGTTTTGTCAGAGCAGGTATTTAGTGCTGCTGGGGGCATACTTACTGATAAGCGCATCCACCTGTCAACTGAAAATGATGACAGGTTTAAAGCGGCTGAACATAAAGGCACTTTAAATGTGGCTTTTATGGTGTATTGAATACACTGTATTCCCATGCACCCCTTCCACTACAAAAAAGGGTATATGGTTCAATCTTCCTTTTCTCGTCCATCATAACAACATGCTTATTAGGCTGTCCTCTTTCATAATGTTTTAGAGGGTCATACCCAGCAGCAGACCCTCACCCCTAATGTTTTAGAGGGTCACCAGCAGGCCCTCGCCTATAATGTTTTAGAGGGTCAGCTCGGCAGCAGACCCTCACCCCTAATGTTTTAGATGGTCAGATCAGCAGCAGGCCCTCCCTCTTTATGTTTTAGAGGGTCACCAGCAGGCTCTTGCTCCAAATGTTTTTGAGGGTCACCAGCAGGCCATCAATCATAATTTTTAAAGGGTGTGTATGATGCCCTCCTTTATGTGTAATAAAGGGTTTATTGGAGTGCCGGTTCCTTGTAATTGTTGGCAGCCCTTTCACTTAGTGCATAGGCTTTATGAGTGTAGGAGTCTCACTACCGGAACAATTGTACCACAATGTGAATAAGGCCCTCCTTTATGTGATATACAGGTTGTATCAGAGTGCCTCTTTCTTATAATTTTTGACACCACTTGCAATTTATATACAAATACATATACAGGAAAGAAATCGATTGTATCTTCAGTTTTGTGCGTATTATTGTCAGTCTGTAAAAGTGGTCTACTACTCGGACAACATCGTTCTCAGCAGCGACCTGGGAGTCCAAGATGCATCCAGACATCCTCCCAATGCTGTTCCCAAATCATTTTTGTGGTGTTTCCATCAATTTCTGACCTTTTCCTGTGAACCAGACACCCTCCCCTCTTCAGAGCAGGGGGTTCCTGGTTTAATGCTCTGGTTCTCCTATTGACTTCCATTGCGCTCTGGTGCTCTGTAGAGCACGCGAGCATCCCAAAGGGTTCTACTCGAGCACCATAGCACCCGAGCACTTTGGTGCTCGATCAACACTAAAAATGATACTTTGTGTGTTATTTGCTGTTTGTCTAAAATAAAGATCTTTGAGGTTAGAGAAGGTCATTCGGGTTACTTCTGTAACCTGTAACCTCTCTAAAATCTCCCTCTCCTATTTTCCAAGTAAAAACCCTTTCTCTAGTCTGTTCTTTCATTCATTGGCTCTTCAAGGAGCAATGGTTTACAGTGTATAAGTATATATGGCAAAGGCAGAGTCCCCCTCACAACATTTTCCCTTTTAAGACAAGAGTCCTCCTATATCGGGAGCTCTTCTCTTCTGTAAGCCAATCATGAATGAGGAGTTGTATAGAATCAAAGGTGGATGCTCCCTCTCGCCCTTCATGGCAAACCAGAGATGGTATCTGAAGGTGGCACTTAATATTGTCATGGGGATATCATACACAGTCCCCCAGCTGTCATTCTGTTAGATGCACAGTTTCTGTTCTGCTGGGCCGCTAGTTACGTTCAATTCACTATAAGTTATATTGCAATGCTATATCTCAGTACAGCGTTTTATCATGCCATTGGTGCTTCCAGCTTCTATTCATTCAGGACATCACAGTATTAGATCATAAAAATATACTTCTCAGTCAAAGATAACAATAATATGAACATGCCAACTTATTAGCAGGACGCACTCAGTGATCTATGATCCCCTTAGTTGCTATATTGATTCGTTTCTCGCTAATTTGCAGTTTTAGGTGTGTATAGTAAACATATCCATCGATTTTGTTGGTTATTAGACATTATTCTTTCACTCAGACACACAGTAAAGTGATTGCATTTGGAAACATGAGGTCAAATGTGATAGACATACTTCTAAGATCATACCTTCTTTATGAAAATGGTTTAAAGCTTAGATTTCCACTAAGGCTATTTGGTAAGACACTTTTATTTTACAGATCCTTTTAAATTCATTTTGTAGTATTGCTCTATCCCAATTCCCCTTTTACATTTAGTGTATTCATTTGAATTCTGATTAATTTAATAACACTTTATGCACGTGACATATGTGTCTAGTGATAGGTGTTTCCTTTTAGAAGTATCATGGAGCGATACATATTGTGTATACAATGAGGGGAGCCATGATATCATGACACCTCTCATTGTATTAGAAAGCATTCAACTTAATTGTATTTACCTGCTTCAAAGGTGAAAATAGTCAGCTCCAAGGTAACTGCAATAGTTGGCAGGAGGAAGATTGAAGGAGCTTGATTGGACAAATTGATAACTGCTGTTCAGGACCTATAAAAGAGAATAAACAACGGTAAATGCACATTCACCTAAGTATATTTTACTAAATTCCCTTCCCTCCCTCCCTTAGAATTAAAAAAATGTTGCCTTGCTTATTGATGGGGGTTAAGTCACTCCGTTGAGTGGACTTTGAGTTTGCAATTTGTTGAAAATGAATGATATATTGATGTTTAAAACAATGGATTTGGATATTTTCCATATAATTAATTAATATAGTAACATAATAAGCATCGCAGACTATATATCCCAACGTTTAATATATCACAACGTTTATTAAAAGAAAATTATTCAAACTTAAGATGTGTTGGAATTTAATTTTATTACATAATATGGAGAATATGACATCATTGTAATTGATTAGAATCCTCTGTCTGAACTTCCCCACATAGTCGAGTGGGCAACTACAATTTGCAAGGTAAATGACCCCTTTTTGTCTGACAGTTGATAAAATCTTTTATTTCATATTCCATGTTTGTAGATGAACTTTTGAATTTTTTGTGGCTAATATCTGGTCAAATGCAACTTAATTGCCAGAGCGAAACATTCTTATAGGTCTTTGCGATATTTATTTCTCTTCATTAGGTGGCAGGTGGTAGTTGGTAGTGGCTTTTGACCAATCGGTCCCTCAAACTTCATCCTTTTTTAAAAGTAGGCAAGGCCCAATCATCTTCTGTATGTCTAGGTCTCCAAGAAGAATATCCCAATGTCTTCCGAGGATTTAACTTATTTGGCTATCATAAACCTCAATGACCCTAATTTGTGTTCTTCCTGTTCCTGAGGTTTGGATACTAGAAGGGTCTCTTTCCTGTTCATACATGCTTCTTTATGTGCCTCTCTTAGGATACTGTCTGGCTAACGCCTATCATGGAACCTGTCCCGTAGTGTAGATCATTTGCTTGTTCCATGAAAGTACACACATTGAAACAATTTATTTTTAGGCAAACAGTAACACACAAAGTATACATTTATATTTAATAACAATAAAAGTTTGTCACTGTATTTTTCCACAAACCTGTAGTAAAGTTTCTAATAAAAGTATTTTCTAGTGTTGGTCGAGCACCAAAGTGCTAGGGTGCTCGAGTAGAACACCTCGGGATGCTCGAGTGCTCTACCGAGCAACCAAGCACAGAGGAAGTCAATGGGAGAACCCGAGCATTAAACCAGGCACCCCCTGCTCTGAAGAGAGGAGGGTGCCTAGTTCATAGGAACAGGTCAGAAATTGATTGAAACACCACTGAAATGGTTCGGGAACAGCATGAGAAGGATGTCTGGATGCATCTTGGACTCCAAGGTCGCTGCTGGGAACGATGTTGTCCGAGTAGTAGGCCACTTTTAAAGACTGACAATAATACGCACAAAACCGAAGATAAAATCGATTTTAGAGGAAAAATTGTTAGGAAACATTCTTTCCTGTATATGTACTTGTAAATAAAGTGCAAGTGCCGCCAGAAATTACAAGGAAGAGGCACTCCGATGCAACCTGTTTATCACATAAAGGAGGGCCTCATTCACATTGTGGTACAATTGTTCAGGTAGTAGGACTCCTACACTCATAAAGCCTATGCACTAAAGGAAAGGGCTGCCAACAATTACAAGCAACCGGCACTCCAATACACCCTTTATTACATAAAAAGAAGGGCATCATACACACCCTTGATAAATTATGATTGATGGCCTGCTGGTGACCCTCAAAAACATTAGGAACAAGAGCCTGCTGCCGAGCTGACATCTAATAAATTTTGTTGGCGAGGGCCTGCTGCCAAGCTGACCATCTAAAACATTTTGTGGGCGAGGGCCTGCTGCCAGCCGATCATCTAAAAAGTTTTGTGGGCGAGGGCCTGCTGCTGAGCTGGCCATCTAAAACATTTTGTGGGCAAGGGCCTGCTGCTGAGCTGACCATCTAAAACATTATGGTTGAGGGCCTGCTGCTGAGCTGACGCTCTAAAACATTATGGTTGAGGGCCTGCTGGTGACCATCAAAAACATTATGGGTGAGGGCCTGCTGGTGACCCTCTAAAACATTATGGGTGAGGTCCTGTTGCTGAGCTGACCCTCTAAAACTTTAGGAGCGAGGGCAGCCTAATAAGCATGTTGATATGATGGAGGAGGAATAGGAGAACGAGAAAAGGGAGATTGAACCATATACCCTTTTTTGTGGTGGAAGGGGTGCATGGGAATATAGTGCATTCAATACACCATGAAAGCCACATTTAGAGTGCCTTTATGTCCAGCCACTTTCCTCTGGTGGAGTAGAGAAGTCAGGGGTAGAGTTGAGCGAACACCAGGATGTTCGGGTTTGAGAAGTTCGGCCGAACTTCCCGGAAATGTTCGGGTTCGGGATCCGAACCCGACCCGAACTTCGTCCCGAACCCGAACCCCATTGAAGTCAATGGAGACCCGAACTTTTCGGCACTAAAAAGGCTGTAAAACAGCCCAGGAAAGAGCTAGAGGGCTGCAAAAGGCAGCAACATGTAGGTAAATCCCCTGCAAACAAATGTGGATAGGGAAATGAATTTAAAAAAAATAAAAATAAATTAACCGATATCAATTGGACAGAGGTCCCATAGCAGAGAATCGGGCTTCACGTCAGCAGAGAATCAGTCTCTTCATGCCATAGCAGAGAATCTGGCTTCATGTCAGCAGAGAATCAGTCTCTTCATGCCATAGCAGAGAATCTGGCTTCATATCAGCAGAGAATCAGTCTTCATGTCATAGCAGAGAATCAGGCTTCACATCACCCACCACTGGAACAGGCCACTGTCACATATTTAGGCCCAGGCACCCAGGCAGAGGAGAGAGGTCCCATAACAGAGATTCAGGCTTCATGTCAGCACACAATCAGTCTTCATGTCATAGCAGAGAATCAGGCTTCACGTCACCCACCACTGGAACAGGCCACTGTCACATATTTAGGCCCAGGCACCCAGGCAGAGGAGACAGGTCCCATAACAGAGATTCAGGCTTCATGTCAGCAGAGAATCAGTCTTCATGTCATAGCAGAGAATCAGGCTTCACGTCACCCACCACTGGAACAGGCCACTGTCACACATTTAGGCCCAGGCACCCAGGCAGAGGAGAGAGGTCCCGTAACAGAGATTTAGGCTTCATGTCAGCACAGAATCAGTCTTCATGTCATAGCAGAGAATCAGGCTTCACGTCACCCACCACTGGAACAGGCCACTGTCACATATTTAGGCCCAGGCACCCAGGCAGAGGAGAGAGGTCCCATAACAGAGATTCAGGCTTCATGTCAGCACACAATCAGTCTTCATGTCATAGCAGAGAATCAGGCTTCACGTCACCCACCACTGGAACAGGCCACTGTCACATATTTAGGCCCAGGCACCCAGGCAGAGGAGAGAGGTCCCATAACAGAGATTCAGGCTTCATGTCAGCAGAGAATCAGTCTTCATGTCATAGCAGAGAATCAGGCTTCACGTCACCCACCACTGGAACAGGCCACTGTCACACATTTAGGCCCAGGCACCCAGGCAGAGGAGAGAGGTCCCGTAACAGAGATTCAGGCTTCATGTCAGCACAGAATCAGTCTTCATGTCATAGCAGAGAATCAGGCTTCACGTCACCCACCACTGGAACAGGCCACTGTCACATATTTAGGCCCAGGCACCCAGACAGAGGAGAGAGGTCCCGTAACAGAGATTCAGGCTTCATGCCAGCACAGAATCAGTCTTTATGTCATAGCAGAGAATCAGGCTTCACGTCACCCACCACTGGAACAGGAAACTGTCACATATTTAGGCCCAGGCACCCAGGCAGAGGAGAGAGGTCCCATAACAGAGATTCAGGCTTCATGTCAGCAGAGAATCAGTCTTCATGTCATAGCAGAGAATCAGGCTTCACGTCACCCACCACTGGTACAGGCCACTGTCACATATTTAGGCCCAGGCACCCAGACAGAGGAGAGAGGTCCCGTAACAGAGATTCAGGCTTCATGTCAGCAGAGAATCAGTCTTCATGTCATAGCAGAGAATCAGGCGTCACGTCACCCACCACTGGAACAGGAAACTGTCACATATTTAGGCCCAGGCACCCAGGCAGAGGAGAGAGGTCCCGTAACAGAGATTCAGGCTTCATGTCAGCAGAGAATCAGTCTTCATGTCATAGCAGAGAATCAGGCTTCACGTCACCCACCACTGGAACAGGCCACTGTCACATATTTAGGCCCCGGCACCCAGACAGAGGAGAGAGGTCCCATAACAGAGATTCAGGCTTCATGTCAGCAGAGAATCAGTCTTCATGTCATAGCAGAGAATCAGGCTTCACGTCACCCAACACTGGAACAGGCCACTGTCACATATTTAGGCCCAGGCACCCAGGCAGAGGAGAGAGGTCCCATAACAGAGATTCAGGCTTCATGTCAGCAGAGAATGAGTCTTCATGTCATAGCAGAGAATCAGGCTTCACGTCACCCACCACTGGAACAGGCCACTGTCACACATTTAGGCCCAGGCACCCAGGCAGAGGAGAGAGGTCCCGTAACAGAGATTCAGGCTTCATGTCAGCAGAGAATCAGTCTTTATGTCATAGCAGAGAATCAGGCTTCACGTCACCCACCACTGGAACAGGCCACTGTCACATATTTAGGCCCCGGCACCCAGAGAGAGGAGAGAGGTCCCGTAACAGAGATTCAGGCTTCATGTCAGCAAAGAATCAGTCTTCATGTCATAGCAGAGAATCAGGCGTCATGTCACCCACCACTGGAACAGGCCACTGTCACATATTTAGGCCCAGGCACCCAGGCAGAGGAGAGAGGTCCCATAACAGAGATTCAGGCTTCATGTCATAGCAGAGAATCAGGCTTCACGTCACCCACCACTGGAACAGGCCACTGTCACACATTTAGGCCCAGTCACCCAGGTAGAGGAGAGAGGTCCCGTAACAGAGATTCAGGCTTCATGTCAGCAGAGAATCAGTCTTCATGTCATAGCAGAGAATCAGGCTTCACGTCACCCACCACTGGAACAGGCCACTGTCACATATTTAGGCCCAGGCACCCAGGTAGAGGAGAGAGGTCCCATAACAGAGATTCAGGCTTCATGTCAGCAGAGAATCAGTCTTCATGTCATAGCAGAAAATCAGGCTTCACGTCACCCACCACTGGAACAGGCCACCGTCACACATTTAGGCCCAGGCACCCAGGCAGAGGAGAGAGGTCCCGTAACAGAGATTCAGGCTTCATGTCAGCAGAGAATCAGTCTTCATGTCATAGCAGAGAATCAGGCTTCACGTCACCCACCACTGGAACAGGCCACTGTCACATATTTAGGCCCCGGCACCCAGGCAGAGGAGAGAGGTCCCGTAACAGAGATTCAGGCTTCATGTCAGCACAAAATCAGTCTTCATGTCATAGCAGAGAATCAGGCTTCACGTCACCCACCACTGGAACAGGCCACTGTCACATATTTAGGCCCCGGCACCCAGACAGAGGAGAAAGGTCCCGTAACAGAGATTTAGGCTTCATGTCAGCACAGAATCAGTCTTCATGTCATAGCAGAGAATCAGGCTTCACGTCACCCACCACTGGAACAGGCCACTGTCACATATTTAGGCCCCGGCACCCAGACAGAGGAGAGGTTCATTCAACTTTGGATTGCCCCGCAATATAAAAGTAAAATGAAAATAAAAATAGGATTGAATAAGGAAGTGCCCTGGAGTACAATAATATATTGTTAAGGGGAGGTAATTAATGTCTAATCTGCACAAGGGATGGACAGGTCCTGTGGGATCCATGCCTGGTTTATTTTTATGAACGACAGCTTGTCCACATTGGCTGTAGACAGGCGGCTGCGTTTGTCTGTAATGACGCCCCCTGCCGTGCTGAATACACGTTCAGACAAAACGCTGGCCGCCGGGCAGGCCAGCACCTCCAAGGCATAAAAGGCTAGCTCTGGCCACGTGGACAATTTGGAGACCCAGAAGTTGAATGGGGCCGAACCATCAGTCAGTACGTGGAGGGGTGTGCACAGGTACTGTTCCACCATGTTAGTGAAATGTTGCCTCCTGCTAACACGTTCCGTATCAGGTGGTGGTGCAGTTAGCTGTGGCGTGGTGACAAAACTTTTTCACATCTCTGCCATGCTAACCCTGCCCTCAGAGGAGCTGGCTGTGACACAGCTGCGTTGGCGACCTCTTGCTCCTCCTCTGCCTTCGCCTTGGGCTTCCACATTTGGGAATGCTCTCAGTAGCGCGATTACCAACGTATATAATGCTCCAGTGTTGGAAGTAAGGTGGGCACATTGTCTTTGTACCGGGGATCCAGCAGGGTGGCAACCCAGTAGTCCGCACACGTTAAAATGTGGGCAACTCTGCTGTCGTTGCGCAGGCACTGCAGCATGTAGTCGTTCATGTGTGCCAGGCTGCCCAGAGGTAAGGACAAGCTGTCCTCTGTGGGAGGCGTATCGTCATCGTCCTGTGTTTCCCCCCAGCCACGCACCAGTGATAGGCCCGAGCTGCTTTGGGTGCCACCCCGCTGTGAACATGCTTCATCCTCCTCCACCTCCTCCCCTACTCGTCCTCCTCGTCCTCCAGTAGTGGGCCCTGTCTGGCCACATTTGTACCTGGCCTCTGGTGTTGCAAAAAACCTCCCTCTGAGTCACTTCGAAGAGACTGGCCTGAAAGTGCTAAAAATGACCCCTCTTCCTACTCTTCCTCCTGGGACATCTCCTCTTCCATCATCGCCCTAAGTGTTTTCTCAAAGAGACATAGAAGTGGTATTGTAATGCTGATAACGGCGTCATCGCCACTGGCCATGTTGGTGGAGTACTCGAAACAGCGCAACAGGGCACACATGTCTCGCATGGAGGCCCAGTCATTGGTGGTGAAGTGGTGCTGTTCCGCAGTGCGACTGACCCGTGCGTGCAGCAGCTGAAACTCCACTATGGCCTGCTGCTGCTCGCACAGTCTGTCCAGCATGTGCAAGGTGGAGTTCCACCTGGTGGGCACATCGCATATGAGGCGGTGAGCGGGAAGGCCGAAGTTACGCTGTAGCGCAGACAGGCGTGCAGCAGCAGGGTGTGAACGCCGGAAGCGCAAACAGATGGCCCGCACTTTATGCAGCAGCTCTGACATGTCGGGGTAGTTGCGAATGAACTTCTGCACTACCAAATTCAGCATATGCGCCAGGCAAGGGATGTGCGTCAAACCGGCTAGTCCCAGAGCTGCAACGAGATTTCGCCCATTATCGCACACCACCAGGCCGGGCTTGAGGCTCACCGGCAGCAACCACTCGTCGGTCTGTTGTTCTATACCCCGCCACAACTCCTGTGCGGTGTGGGGCCTGTCCCCCAAACATATGAGTTTCAGAACGGCCTGCTGACGTTTACCCCGGGCTGTGCTGAAGTTGGTGGTGAAGGTGTGTGGCTGACTGGATGAGCAGGTGGAAGAAGAAGAGGAGGAAGCTGAGTAGAAGGAGGAGGAGACAGGAGGCAAAGAATGTTGCCCTGCGATCCTTGGCGGCGGAAGGACGTGCGCCAAACAGCTCTCCGCCTGGGGCCCAGCCGCCACTACATTTACCCAGTGTGCAGTTAGGGAGATATAGCGTCCCTGGCCGTGCTTACTGGTCCACGTATCTGTGGTTAGGTGGACCTTGCCACAGATGGCGTTGCGCAGTGCACACTTGATTTTATCGGACACTTGGTTGTGCAGGGAAGGCACGGCTCTCTTGGAGAAGTAGTGGCGGCTGGGAACAACATACTGTGGGACAGCAAGCGACATGAGCTGTTTGAAGCTGTCTGTGTCCACCAGCCTAAATGACAGCATTTCATAGGCCAGTAGTTTAGAAATGCTGGCATTCAGGGCCAGGGATCGAGGGTGGCTAGGTGGGAATTTACGCTTTCTCTCAAATGTTTGTGAGATGGAGAGCTGAACGCTGCCGTGTGACATGGTTGAGATGCTTGGTGATGCAGGTGGTGGTGTTGGTGGTACATCCCATGTTTGCTGGGTGGCAGGTGCCAATGTTCCTCCAGAGGCGGAGGAAGAGGCCGAGGCGGCGGCAGCAGCAGAAGAGGCCGAGGCGGCAGCAGCAGAAGAGGTAGCAGGGGGAGCCTGAGTGACTTCTTTGTTTTTAAGGTGTTTACTCCACTGCAGTTCATGCTTTGCATGCAGGTGCCTGGTCATGCAGGTTGTGCTAAGGTTCAGAACGTTAATGCCTCGCTTCAGGCTCTGATGGCTCAGCGTGCAAACCACTCGGGTCTTGTCGTCAGCACATTGTTTAAAGAAGTGCCATGCCAGGGAACTCCTTGAAGCTGCCTTTGGGGTGCTCGGTCCCAGATGGCGGCGGTCAGTAGCAGGCGGAGTCTCTTGGCGGCGGGTGTTCTGATTTTGCCCACTTCTCCCTCTTTTGCTACGCTGTTGGATCGGTCTCACCACTGCCTCTTCCTCCGAACTGTGAAAGTCAATGGCACGACCTTCATTCCATGTGGGGTTTAGGACCTCATCGTCCCCTGCATCGTCTTCCACCCAGTCTTGATCCCTGACCTCCTGTTCAGTCTGCACACTGCAGAAAGACGCAGCAGTTGGCACCTGTGTTTCGTCATCATCAGAGACATGCTGAGGTGGTATTCCCATGTCCTCATCATCAGGAAACATAAGTGGTTGTGCGTTAGTGCATTCTATCTCTTCCACCCCTGGTAGGTGGATGCCCTTGGGAAACTCTGGCAGCAGAGTCTTCAAACAGCATAAGAGACTGCTGCATAACTTGAGGCTCAGACAGTTTCCCTGATATGCATGGGGGTGATGTGACAGACTGATGGGCTTGGTTTTCATGCGCCATCTGTGCGCTTTCTGCAGAAGACTGGGTGGGAGATAATGTGAACGTGCTGGATGCACTGTCGGCCACCCAATTGACTAATGCCTGTACCTGCTCAGGCCTTACCATCCTTAGAACGGCATTGGGCCCCACCAAATATCGCTGTAAATTCTGCTGGCTACTGGGACCTGAGGTAGTTGGTTCACTAGGACGTGTGGCTGTGGCAGAACGGCCACGTCCTCTCCCAGCACCAGAGGGTCCACTAACAGCACCACGACCATGTCCACGTCCGCGTCCGCTTCCCTTATTAGATGTTTTCCTCATTGTTCCCGTTCACCACAATTTTGAAAATGGCAAATTTGGGAATAGTTTTTCAACCCAGAACAAAAACTGTGCTTTTACGGTCACTACAAATAATTTGACCAGCTAAAACAGTACAGATTTGCTTGAATAGAAATGTGAGGCCTATTTTTTTTGCGCTGTGTGACAGGTATACGTTTAATCACAGAATTAGACTTGTATCGGCACAGTAGCGTGTGTGTTAAGTTTTTCTGAATGACACTATCAGCACCTTGAATCTAAGATATCCTTTTTGGGATAGATTTAAAGTAGGCCTGATATAGCAGAAACTACTTATTTTGAGAATGGCAAATTTGGGAATAGTTTTTCAACCCAGAACAAAAACTGTGCTTTTACGGTCACTACAAATAATTTGACCAGCTAAAACAGTACAGATTTGCTTGAATAGAAATGTGAGGCTTATTTTTTTTGCGCTGTGTGACAGGTATACGTTTAATCACAGAATTAGACTTGTATCGGCACAGTAGCGTGTGTGTTAAGTTTTTCTGAATGACACTATCAGCACCTTGAATCTAGGATATCCTTTTTGGGATAGATTTAAAGTAGGCCTGATATAGCAGAAACTACTTATTTTGAGAATGGCAAATTTGGGAATAGTTTTTCAACCCAGAACAAAAACTGTGCTTTTACGGTCACTACAAATAATTTGACCAGCTAAAACAGTACAGATTTGCTTGAATAGAAATGTGAGGCCTATTTTTTTTGCGCTGTGTGACAGATATACCTTTAATCACAGAATTAGACTTGTATCTGCACGGTAGCGTGTGTGTTAAGTTTTTCTGAATGACACTATCAGCACCTTGAATCTAAGATATCCTTTTTGGGATAGATTTAAAGTAGGCCTGATATAGCAGAAACTACTTATTTTGAGAATGGCAAATTTGGGAATAGTTTTTCAACCCAGAAGAAAAACTGTGCTTTTACGGTCACTACAAATAATTTGACCAGCTAAAACAGTAGATTTGGTTGAATAGAAATGTGAGGCCTATTTTTTTTGCGCTGTGTGACAGATATACCTTTAATCACAGAATTAGACTTGTATCTGCACGTTAGCGTGTGTGTTAAGTTTTTTCTGAATGACACTTTCAGTACCTTGAATCTAAGATATCCTTTTTGGGATAGATTTAAAGTAGGCCTGATATAGCAGAAACTACTTATTTTGAGAATGGCAAATTTGGGAATAGTTTTTCAACCCAGAACAAAAACTGTGCTTTTACGGTCACTACAAATAACTTGACCAGCTAAAACAGTACTGATTTGGAGGAATATAAATGTCAGGTCTATTTTTTAGGCGCTGGGTGACAGGCTCAACTTGCCCCTGATGTAGTATATGGCCAAAAAATAACCACACTATTGATGGTTAAATGCACTTGGGTGAAACAGGCTCAGCCTGCACCTGATGTAGTATATGGCCAAAAATTAACCACACTGTTGATGGTTAAATGCACTTGGGTGACACAGGCTCAGCCTGCACCTGATGTAGTATATGCGCAAAAATTAACCACACTGTTGATGGTTAAATGCACTTGGGTGACACAGGCTCAGCCTGCACCTGATTTAGTATATGGCCAAAAAATAACCACACTGTTGATGGTTAAATGCACTTGGGTGACACAGGCTCAGCCTGCACCTGATGTAGCATATGGCCAAAAAATAACCACACTGTTGATGGTTAAATGCACTTTGGTGACACAGGCTCAGCCTGCAGCTGATGTAGGATATAGCAAAAAATAACCACACTATTGATGGTTAAAAGCACTTGGTGGTAGCTTGTGCTGGCGCACCACAAGCCACAAAATGGCCGCCGATCACCCCAGAAAAAAGTGATATAAAAACGCTCTGGGCAGCCTAAAAAAAGTGAGCAATTTGATATTAGCACTTCAATGATCCACAGCTGGAGATCGATCACAGAATGAAGTCTTTTGGAGGAGTTAATCTGCCTAATCTCGCCCTAACGTCGCAGCAGCAACCTCTCCCTATGCTTGAATCAGCAGAGTGACGTGCAGCGCTACGTGACCCAAGCTTATATAGAGGCTGGGTCACATGCTGCACTGGCCAATCACAGCCATGCCAATAGTAGGCAAGGCTGTGATGGCCTCTTGGGGCAAGTAGTATGACGCTTGTTGATTGGCTGCTTCGCAGCCTTTCAAAAAGCGCCAAGAAAGCGCCGAACACCGAACCCGAACCCAGACTTTTACGAAAATGTTCGGGTTCGGGTCCGTGTCACGGAAACCCCAAAATTTGGTATGAACCCGAACTATACAGTTCGGGTTCGCTCATCCCTAGTCACGGGCATTCCAGGCCTTGTTCATTTTTATAAGAGTCAACTGGTCAGCATTTTCAGTTGACAGGCGGATGCGCTTATCAGTTATTATGCCAACAGCAGCACTAAATACACGCTCTAAAAAAAAAGCAGGCGACAGGGCAGGCCAGCACCTCCAAGGAGTAGAGCGTCAGTTCGTGCCACGTGTCCAGCTTGGACACCCAATAGTTGCAAGGCACAGAGGGATCACTGAGGACGCTGACACTGTCTGCTACGTACTCCTTCACCATATTCCAAACACTAGGCTGCACATCAGGTTGAGGGTGCTGGCGGGTTGTCAGAAAACTGTCCCAGGCCTTGGAGAGTGTTGCCCTGCCTCTGTTGTAACTGCTGTGTGTTCCCCTTGTCTCCCCTCCTTGGTTGGCCAAGGAACTATGCACTCTGCAGCCAGTGTTGTCAGCTGAAAATTTTTGGATCAATTTTTCCACAAGGAGTTTCTGGTGTTGCACCATTTGCTCATCCTCTTCACCACAGGAAAAAAAGATGAGAAGTTCTCTTTGTAGCGGGGGTCGAGAAGGGTGAACAACCAGTAATCGGTGTTGGCCAAAATGCGTACAACGCGAGGGTCACGGGAAAAGCAGAGTAACATATAGTCAGCCATGTGTGCCAGAGTCCCAAACAGACAAGACTTTGCTGTCCTCATCAGGGGGATGACTCTCAATCTCCTCATCCTTTTCCCTCTCTTCTACCCATCCACACTGAACAGATGTAATAAAACTTCCATGGGTACTACCTTTTGTAGCATAGGCAACCGTATCCTGCTCCTCCTCATCATCATCATCCAATTTGCGCTGAGAAGACAAACTGAGGGTGGTCTGGCTATCACCCTGTGTACTTTCTTCCCCTATTTCCACCTCTTCCACATGCAAAGAATCCGCCTTAATTGTGAGCAGGGAGCGTTTGAGTATACACAGAAGTGGGATGGCTAAGCTGATAATAGTGTTATCGCCGCTCATCATCTGTGTTGATTCCTCATAGTTGCGTAAAACCTCACAGAGGTCAGACATCAATGCCCACTCGTCGCTTGTGAAGACCAGAGGCTGACTGGAAAGGCGACGACCATGTTGCAGCTGGTATTCCACTACTGCTCTTCCACACCTCCACTACTTCCTCTGGTGCTCACAAAGCCTGGCCAACATGTGGAACGTGGAGTTCCAGCGCGTGCTCACATCGCACAACAGTCGGTGAGCTGGCAACTGCAAGCGCTGCTGCGCTTTCGTTCAAATGCCTGGAGTATAGACATCTGTACGCTGTGCTAGCTGATGGTGCTTGCAACGGTCCAGGTGCATGGCAGGAGGCATCCGGGCCAGCACGTAACACAGGGGAAGAGGAGGCAGTGGTGTGACCCGCAGACACTGGTTGTGGACCCAGGCGTTCGGCCCACCTATTAGGGTGCTTTGATGCCATGTGGCGGATCATGTAGGTGGTGGTGAGGTTGCTAGTGTTCACACCCCTGCTCATTTTGGTACTGCACAGGTTGCAAATGACAATTCTTTTATCGTCTGCACTTTCCTCAAAAAATGAGGAAGGGAGATTGGCAAGGGAGATTGCTGCAAAGGGGTGCTCTGGGAAACAGTTGTGGGTCTGTTTGGTGTGGCCTGCCTTCTCCCTTGTGCCACCCCACTGCCTTTTACAGCCTGTTGCGGTGTTGCGGATCCCTCCCCCTCTGTACTGCTGTCCTCGCTCAGTTTGCAACCTTCCCAGATTGGGTCAGTGACTTCATCGTCCAGCACCTCCTCTTCCACTTCTTCACTTTGGCCATCCTCCTGAGTAATTGCCCTAACAACAACCTCAGTTTTTGACAACTGTGTCTCATCCTAATCATGAACCTCTTGAGAAACTAATTGCAGTTGACTTATTGGCAACTGTGTCTCATCATCATCATCCACCTCATGCAACACTAATTGCCGTTCCCCACCGTCATCTTTTTCTGACTGTGGATGCTCCAGAGTTTGTGAATCAGGGCACAATATCTCCTCATGTCCCTCTTCAAGTGGGCTTAGAGAGAGGCCCAAATTAAGGAATGGCGATGAAAAGAGCTCCTTGGAATATCCGAGTGTGGGATCACTTGTTTGCCAAGACTCTCCATGGTGGGTGGAAGGAGTATCAGGGTGAGGATTCTGTTGACCAGACTCTTGGCTACTGAGACTGGTCTTTGTGGAAGACAGGGTGGTGATTAACCGACTGTAAGCATTATCTGCTGCAATCCAACTGACCACCTGGTCGTACTGGTCTGACTTCGAGTTCGAGAGTGGTGTCCTGCGCCAACCTGCAAACTGGGACATGAAGCTAGGTATTGTGGAGGAGTGTGTTTCTTGTGCTCTGGCAGCAGTCACAGTTTCACCGCGCCCAGGGCCATGGCCTCTGCATGCACCATCAGCAGCACAGACACTTCCCCGTCCCTTACTGCTCGCCTTGCGCATATTAAATGGTATATATGCTTGCAAGTATGTCACACGTACAGTAGCGCAGGTTTTGTAAGTTTATGCACAAATAAAATACACAGAATGTCACAGATATTTTAAGGATGCACACGTTAAACAGGAGGTATAGCGCAAGTAATGTTGCTGTCACCACCACCTAAAAAAAAATTACACTGAATGAATGTCACTGATATTTAGGATGCACACACCTTAAACATGAGGTATAGCGCAAGTAAAGTCGCTGTCACCACCGCCTAATAAAAATTACACTAAATGAATGTCACAGATATTTAGGATGCATACATGTTAAACAGAAGGTATAGAGCAAATAATGTTGCTGTCACCGCCGCCTAATAAAAAATTACACTGAATGAATGTCACTGACATTTAGGATGCGCACACGTTAAACAGGAGGTATAGCGCAAGTAATGTTGCTGTCACCACCACCTAAAAAAAAATTACACTGAATGAATGTCACTGATATTTAGGATGCACACACCTTAAACATGAGGTATAGCGCAAGTAAAGTCGCTGTCACCACAGCCTAAAAAAAAATTACACTAAATGAATGTCACAGATATTTAGGATGCATACATGTTAAACAGGAGGTATAGAGCAAATAATGTTGCTGTCACCGCCGCCTAATAAAAAATTAAACTGAATGAATGTCACTGACATTTAGGATGCGCACACGTTAAACAGTAGGTGTAGCGCAAGTAATGTCGCTGTCACAACCGTCTAATAAAAATACTACACTGAATGAATGTCACTGAAGTTTAGGATGCGCACACGTTAAACAGTAGGTATAGCACAAGTAATGTTGCTGTTACCACCGCCTAATAAAAAATTACACTGAATGAATGTTACTGATATTTAGGATGCATACACATTAAACAGGAGGTATAGTGCAAGTAATGTCGCTGTCACCACCGCCTAGTAAAAAATTACACTGAATGAATGTCACTGATATTTAGGATGTGCATACGTTAAACAGGAGGTATAGTGCAAGTAATGTCGCTGTCACCACCGCCTAATAAAAAATGACACTGAATGAATGTCACTGATATTTAGGACGCACACACGTTAAACAGGAGGTATAGCGCAAGTAATGTCGCTGTCACTACCGCCTAATAAAAATTGCACTGAATGAATGTCACAGATATTTAGGATGCGCACACCTTAAACAGGAGGTATAGCACAAGAAATATTGCTGTCACCACCGCCTAATAAAAAATTACACTGAATGAATGTCACTGATATTTAGGATGTGCACACGTTAAACAGGAGGTATAGCGCAAGTAATGTTGCTGTCACCACCGCCTAATAAAAAATTACACTGATTGAATGTCACTGATATTTAGGATGCGCACACGTTAAACAGGAGGTATAGCGCAAGTAATGTCGCTGTCACTACCGCCTAATAAAAATTGCACTGAATGAATGTCACAGATATTTAGGATGCGCACACCTTAAACAGGAGGTATAGCACAAGAAATATTGCTGTCACCACCGCCTAATAAAAAATTACACTGAATGAATGTCACTGATATTTAGGATGTGCACACGTTAAACAGGAGGTATAGCGCAAGTAATGTTGCTCTCACCACCGCCTAATAAAAAATTACACTGATTGAATGTCACTGATATTTAGGATGCGCACACGTTAAACAGGAGGTATAGCGCAAGTAATGTTGCTGTCACCACCGCCTAATAAAAAATGACACTGAATGAATGTAACTGATATTTAGGATGTGCATACGTTAAACAGGAGGTATAGCGCAAGTAAGGTTTCTGTCACCACCGCCTAATAAAAAATTACACTGAATGAATGTCACTGATATTTAGGATTCTCACACGTTAAACAGGAGGTATAGCGCAAGTAATGTTGCTGTCACGACCCCCTAATAAAAAAATTACACTGAATGAATGTCACTGATATTTAGGATGTGCATACGTTAAACAGGAGGTATAGCACAAGTAATGTCGCTGTCACCACCGCCTACTAAAAAATTACACTGAATAAATGTCACTGATATTTAGGATGCGCACACGTTAAACAGAAGGCATAGCGCAAGTAATGTCGCTGTCACCACCGCCTAATAAAAAATTACACTGAATGAATGTCACTGATATTTAGGATGCACACACGTTAAACAGGAGGTATAGCGTAAGTAATGTCGCTGTCACTACCGCCTAATAAAAATTGCACTGAATGAATGTCACTGATATTTAGGATGCGCACACCTTAAACAGGAGGTATAGAACAAGTAATGTTGCTGTCACCACCGCCTAATCAAAAATTACACTGAATGAATGTCACTGATATTTAGGATGCGCACACGTTAAATAGGAGGTATAGCGCAAGTAATGTCGCTGTTGCGACCGCCTAATAAAAAATTACACTGAATTAATGTCACTGATATTTAGGATGGGCAAATGTTATACAGGAAAAGTAGAGCAGGTAATGTCGCTGCCACCAGCAGCAAAAAAAATTATACTGAATGTCACTAATATTTAGGATACTCAAACATTATACAGGAGATGTAGCGCAGGTAATGTAACTGTCCAAAGCAGACACCGTCTACAGAAAAAGTACACTGGATGTCACAGATATTTTTAGGCTGTGCACACATTAAACAGGAGATGTAGCACAGATAATGTCGCTGTCACCAGCGGTGAAAACAATTTGACTGTATGTTACTGATATTTAGGATCCGCTAACATTATACTGGAGATGTAGCGCAGGTAATGTTGCTGCTACCAGCAGCAAAAAAATTTGACTGAATGTCACTGATATTTCGGATACGCAAACATTATACAGGAGATGTAACGCAGGTAATGTAACTGTCCGCAGCGGACACCGTCTACGGAAAAAGTACACTGGATGTCACAGATATTTTTTAGGCTGCGCACACGTTACACAGGAGATGTAGCGCAGATAATGTCGCTGTCTGCGTTGGGCAAACAATTGCAAGCTATTTAGAGCAGGTTGCGCTAAAAATATAAATTGCTGCCAGATACAACTATAGTCCTTAAAAGGATTTTTGGGTCTCTAACAAGTTTTAGCAATTTAGTGCAAGTTGCACTAAAATACTGTATATATATTTATTGCTGCCACACACAATAGTTCTTAAAAGGACTTTTGGGTCTATAACAAGTATAAAAACTAAATTATTGCTATTTTAATCCATACACTGTCTCTCCCTTCTGCTCTCCAGTTCTCCCTGACATATACTGAGCTATTTAGCACCCGATAACGCGTTCCAGCCAGCCAATCACTGTAATGCCAGTAGCCAACATGGCTACGGCATTACAGTGAATGACAGTACTTACCTGCACGTTTATTGGCTGCTGGGAGGAGACTCGAGCATCGTGCTCGAGCACACGAAGTATTCGGCCGAACATTACAATGTGCCGAGGATCGCAATCCTCAAGCCAAACTAGCGTTCGGCCAAACATGCTCGCCCAACACTAGTATTTTGCAGATTCACCATCACCATATATAGGTTTGTCTTATTGCAAAAAATTTTAAGCAAACCTATTGCAAAGTTTTTTCGATTAATAATAATTACCAAATATATAATAAGTGTTTCCAGTGTCACTGCTGCTACTATCAGAAAATTGATATTTTTGAACTGCTTGTGTCATGAAAGGGTGTGGAACAGTGTATCCCTGTGCTTCACCTGCACCACTGTCCCTAGTACTTGCACGATCTGTTCTAAGTGTCATCCACAACTGGGCGACAGTCCCTTCTTAGCTAAGTTCAGTGTCCTAAACCAAATAAGAGACAGAATGATTTGAAAACCAGACAGGCAAAACCAGGACAGATTAGGATCCAAAATCAGATACAAAGACACTGCAACGTGAAACCAGGAAAAAACATCAGAGACAAAGTTAAAATGCAAATGCAAGGTCACAAACTAGCAGGTTCAAATACCAGGAGGTCACATCAGAGGCAATTCAGAACCAATGTCAAAGTCAGCTGGCAAAGGTCAGTCATCTAGAGTGGAAAACACCAAAGCTTAGAAAAACAGAGCACTACCTGCACTGCTGCCATATTACGGCTAGACTCACCCCAGGATCACAGACAGGTAGGTGCATGAATGCTTGTTCAGAACAAGCCATTGTTTCTTCTAGTATAATAGAGTTTAGCGGACACCTGGATGTTCGGGTTTGACGGGTTCGGCACAAAAAAGTTCGAGTTCGGGACCCGAACTTGACCCCGAACCCCATTGAAGTCAATGGGAACCCGAACTTTTGAGCACTAAAATGGCTGTAAAAATGTTGTGGAAAGGGGTAGAGGGCTGCAAATGGCATCAAAATGTGGTTAAGAGCATGGCAAGTGCTCTGCAAACAAATGTGGATAGGGAAATGACTTTAAATAACATAAAATACGTAAAAATAAAAAATAATAATCTTGATCTAGGAGGACGAGGTCCATATGGAGTAGGAGGTTGGGGAGGCGGTGGATGTGGCAGTGTAGGTGGAAGTGGCAGTGGAGGAGGAGGAGGTAGCCTACACTGCTTTTTGGTTTAAAATGTATTTTTATTTTTTTAAATTAGGGTACACCCCAAAACATTGGGAAATATAACCTGTGATATCCCCCTCCAGTTGTGCTAAACACACGTTCAGACAATACACTGGCTGCAGGGCAGGCCAGCACCTCCAAGAAGTAAAGGGCAAGCTGAGGCCGTGTGCCAAATTGGGAGACCCAGAAGTTGCAGGGGCTGACCCCTGTCAGTCAGTTTGTGTAAGCGTGTGCACACTTACTGCCCCACCATGTCGCACGTCTCCATGATGTTCACAATTCAATTTGATATCTGCTCTATCAACTATCGATGTTCTTTTATGCGCCTACCACGGTGATCACGGGTGGCGGGGAATCAGGGTTCCAGGCCGGAGAGGGAGCCTGAGAAAAGGATACTGCATGCAAGGGAGGTCAATTGGTGAAATTAAATGCAATCGAGCGATAATGTGGGACAAAGTATTGAAGCATAAGCTTCCAAGTTAAGGAGGGGGCGCGCGACAATTACCCACTCCTGACTCGGGGAGGTATTGATGATAAATAACAATACAGGACACTTAAGATGCCCTGTTATTGGAATGATTAATAAACAAAAATCTCGGGAATGTCACCGTGGTATTTTTGATTTGTAAACGTTAGCCAGGAGAGGCCCTGCTGCCGCTTTGTTGACTCTAGCTAACTTCTGCCTGATCAAACGTCCCTGTGACGTCCACCATCCATTTGGATATCTTCTCTATCAACTTTCGATGTACTTTTCTGAGCCTACCATGTTGATCACGGTTATCGGCGAATCAGGGTTCCATGCATGAGAGGGAGCGTGAAAAAGAGAGACCGCATCCAAGGGAGAGAAATCAAGCGTAAATATGGGAAAAGTTATTGAGGGGCAAATGTGGGACAAATTACTGAAGCGCAAATGTGGGAAAAGTTATTGAGGCGCAAATGTGGGACAAATTACTGAGGAGCAAATGTGGGAAAAGTTATTGAGGCGCAAATGTGGTACAAATTACTGAAGCGCAAATGTGGGAAAAGTTATTGAGGCGCAAATGTGGGACAAATTACTGACGAGCAAATGTGGGAAAAGTTATTGAGGCGCAAAGGTGGGACAACTTGTTAAAATTTAAGCATTGAATAAAAGGAGGTGGCGCGCATCAATTAAAGAAGAATTTCTGAAATTGTATTCCCTGTCACCTATGCAGAGCAGGGGTTTATTCACGCCCAAAATTGTAAAATGTCAACCCAAGAATGAAACAGACAATTTACAGAAATATATTAACCTTTCTACTTTGTAGAGCAGGGGTCTATACCAGAAAAAAAAAATTATTGTCATCCAAAATTGTAAAATAAAAATTATTGAAATTTATTAAGTTGTCAACTAGGTAGAGGAGGGGTATATTACACCCAAAATTTTTTGAATTTCACCCGAAAATGAAACAGACAATTTTTTTTTAACCTGTCTACTCGGTATAGCAGTGGTACATCATACCCAAAAATTGGTGAATTTCACCTGAAAATGTAACTGACAATTTTTTTTTTTTTTTTACCTGTCTACTCGGTATAGCAGTGGTATATCATAGAATGTGTCGGCAGATAAGAACCATTTGGCCCATCTAGTCTGCCCAATATACTAAATACTATGGATAGCCCCTGGCCCTATCGTATATGAATGATGGCCTTATGCCTATCCCATGCATGCTTAAACTCCTCCACTGTATTTGCAGCTACCACTTCTGCAGAAAGGCTATTCCATGCATCCGCTACTCTCTCAGTAAAGTAATACTTCCTGATATTACTTTTAAACCTTTGCCCCTCTAATTTAAAACTATGTGCTCTTGTAGCAGTTTTTCTTCTTTTAAATATTCTCTCCTCTTTTACCTTGTTGATTCCCTTTATGTATTTAAAAGTTTCTATCATATCCCCTCTGTCTCGTCTTTCTTCTAAGCTATACATGTTAAGGTCCTTTAATCTTTCCAGGTAAGTTTTATCCTGCAATCCATGTACCAGTTTAGTAGCTCTTCTCTGAACTCTCTCCAAAGTATCAATATCCTTCTGGAGATATGGTCTCCAGTACTGAGCACAATACTCCAAATGAGGTCTCACTAGTGCTCTGTAGAGCGGCATGAGCACCTCCCTCTTTCTACTGGTAATTCCTCTCCCTGTACACCCAAGCATTCTGCTAGCATTTCCTGCTGCTCTATGACATTGTCTGCCTACCTTTAAGTCTTCTGAAATAATGACCCCTAAATCCATTTCCTCAGATACTGAGGTTAGGACTGTATCACAGATTTTATATTCTGCTCTTGGGTTTTTACGTCCCAGGTGCATTATCTTGCACTTATCAACATTAAATTTTAGTTGCCAGATTTTTGACCATTCCTCTAGTTTTCCTAAGTCCTTTTCCATTTGGTTTATCCCTCCAGGAACATCAACCCTGTTACAAATCTTTGTGTCATCAGCAAAAAGACACAACTTACCATCGAGGCCTTCTGCAATTTTGCTGATAAAGATATTAAACAATATGGGTCCCAGAACAGATCCCTGAGGTACCCCACTGGTAACAAGACCTTGGTCTGAATATACTCCATTGACTACAACCCTCTGTTGCCTGTCCCTCAGCCACTGCCTAATCCATTCAACAATATGGGAGTCCAAGCCCAAAGACTGCACTTTATTGATAAGCCTTCTATGTGGGACAGTATCAAAAGTCTTACTAAAGTCTAGATAAGCGATGTCTACTGCACCTCCTCCATCTATTATTTTAGTCACCCAATCAAAAAAATCAATAAGATTAGTTTGACATGATCTCCCTGAAGTAAACCCATGCTGTTTTTCATCTTTCAATCCATGGGATTTTAGATGTTCCACAATCCTCTCCTTAACCACCTCCGGACCGCTGTACGCACAGACGCGTCCTGGAGGTGGTTGATTCATTCCGAGTGGACGCATATACGCGTCATCTCGCGAGACGCGAGATTTCCTGTGAACGCGCACACACAGGCGCGCGCGCTCACAGGAACGGAAGGTAAGAGAGTTGATCTCCAGCCTGCCAGCGGCGATCGTTCGCTGGCAGGCTGGAGATGTGTTTTTTTTAACCCCTAACAGGTATATTAGACGCTGTTTTGATAACAGTGTCTAATATACCTGCTACCTGGTCCTCTGGTGGTCCCATTTGTTTGGATCGACCACCAGAGGACACAGGTAGCTCAGTAAAGTCCCACCAAGCACCACTACACTACACTACACCCCCCCCCGTCACTTATTAACCCCTTATTAGCCCCTGATCACCCCTGATCACCCCATATAGACTCCCTGATCACCCCCCTGTCATTGATTACCCCCCTGTCATTGATCAACCCCCTGTAAAGCTCCATTCAGATGTCCGCATGATTTTTACGGATCCACTGATAGATGGATCGGATCCGCAAAACGCATCCGGACGTCTGAATGAAGCCTTACAGGGGCATGATCAATGACTGTGGTTATCACCCCATATAGACTCCCTGATCACCCCCCTGTCATTGATCACCCCCCTGTCATTGATTACCCCCCTGTAAAGCTCCATTCAGACGTCCGCATGATTTTTACGGATCCACTGATAGATGGATCGGATCCGCAAAACGCATCCGGACGTCTGAATGAAGCCTTACAGGGGCATGATCAATGACTGTGGTGATCACCCCATATAGACTCCCTGATCACCCCCCTGTAAAGCTCCATTCAGATGTCCGCATGATTTTTACGGATCCACTGATAGATGGATCGGATCCGCAAAACGCATCCGGACGTCTGAATGAAGCCTTACAGGGGCATGATCAATGACTGTGGTTATCACCCCATATAGACTCCCTGATCACCCCCCTGTCATTGATCACCCCCCTGTCATTGATTACCCCCCTGTAAAGCTCCATTCAGACGTCCGCATGATTTTTACGGATCCACTGATAGATGGATCGGATCCGCAAAACGCATCCGGACGTCTGAATGAAGCCTTACAGGGGCATGATCAATGACTGTGGTTATCACCCCATATAGACTCCCTGATCACCCCCCTGTCATTGATTACCCCCCTGTCATTGATCACCCCCCTGTAAAGCTCCATTCAGACGTCCGCATGATTTTTACGGATCCACTGATAGATGGATCGGATCCGCAAAACGCATCCGGACGTCTGAATGAAGCCTTACACGGGCGTGATCAATGACTGTGGTTATCACCCCATATAGACTCCCTGATCACCCCCCTGTCATTGATCACCCCCCTGTCATTGATCACCACCCCTGTCATTGATCACCCCCCCTGTCATTGATCACCCCCCCTGTCATTGATCACCCCCCTGTCATTGATCACCCCCCTGTCATTGATCAACCCCCTGTCATTGATCAACCCCCCTGTCATTGATCACCCCCCTGTCATTGATCACCCCCCTGTAAGGCTCCATTCAGACATTTTTTTGGCCCAAGTTAGCGGAATTATTATTTTTTTTTCTTACAAAGTCTCATATTCCACTAACTTGTGACAAAAAATTAAATCTCACATGAACTCACCATACCCCTCACGGAATCCAAATGCGTAAAATTTTTTAGACATTTATATTCCAGACTTCTTCTCACGCTTTAGGGCCCCTAGAATGCCAGGGCAGTATAAATACCCCACATGTGACCCCATTTCGGAAAGAAGACACCCCCAGGTATTCCGTGAGGGGCATATTGAGTCCATGAAAGATTGAAATTTTTGTCCCAAGTTAGCGGAACGGGAGACTTTGTGAGAAAAAAATAAAAAATATCAATTTCCGCTAACTTGTGCCAAAAAAAAAAAATTTCTATGAACTCGCCATGCCCCTCATTGAATACCTTGGGGTGTCTTCTTTCCAAAATGGGGTCACATGTGGGGTATTTATACTGCCCTGGCATTCTAGGGGCCCCAAAGCGTGAGAAGAAGTCTGGTATCCAAATGTCTAAAAATGCCCTCCTAAAAGGAATTTGGGCCCCTTTGCGCATCTAGGCTGCAAAAAAGTGTCACACATCTGGTATCGCCGTACTCAGGAGAAGTTGGGGAATGTGTTTTGGGGTGTCATTTTACATATACCCATGCTGGGTGAGATAAATATCTTGGTCAAATGCCAACTTTGTATAACTTAGTATAACTACCCCACAAGTGACCCCATTTTGGAAAGAAGACACCCCAAGGTATTCCGTGAGGGGCATGGCGAGTTCCTAGAATTTTTTATTTTTTGTCACAAGTTAGTGGAAAATGATGATTTTTTTTTTTTTTTTTTTTTTTTTTCATACAAAGTCTCATATTCCACTAACTTGTGACAAAAAATAAAAACTTCCATGAACTCACTATGCCCATCAGCGAATACCTTGGGGTCTATTCTTTCCAAAATGGGGTCACTTGTGGGGTAGGTATAATGCCCTGGTATTTTAGGGGCCCAAATGTGTGGTAAGGAGTTTGAAATCAAATTCTGTAAAAAATGACGAGTGAAATCCGAAAGGTGCTCTTTGGAATATGGGCCCCTTTGCCCACCTAGGCTGCAAAAAAGTGTCACACATCTGGTATCTCCGTACTCAGGAGAAGGTGGGGAATGTGTTTTGGGGTGTCATTTTACATATACCCATGCTGGGTGAGATAAATATCTTGGTCAAATGCCAACTTTGTATAAAAAAATGGGAAAAGTTGTCTTTTGCCAAGATATTTCTCTCACCCAGCATGGGTATATGTAAAAAGACACCCCAAAACACATTCCCCAACTTCTCCTGAGTACGGAGATACCACATGTGTGGCACTTTTTTGCAGCCTAGGTGGGCAAAGGGGCCCATATTCCAAAGAGCACCTTTTGGATTTCACTGGTCATTTACCTACTTACCACACATTAGGGCCCCTGGAAAATGCCAGGGCAGTATAACTACCCCACAAGTGACCCCATTTTGGAAAGAAGACACCCCAAGGTATTCCGTGAGGGGCATGGCGAGTTCCTAGAATTTTTTATTTTTTGTCACAAGTTAGTGGAAAATGATGATTTTTTTAATATTTTTTTTTTTTTCATACAAAGTCTCATATTCCACTAACTTGTGACAAAAAATAAAAACTTCCATGAACTCACTATGCCCATCAGCGAATACCTTGGGGTCTCTTCTTTCCAAAATGGGGTCACTTGTGGGGTAGTTATACTGCCCTGGCATTCTAGGGGCCCAAATGTGTGGTAAGGAGTTTGAAATCAAATTCTGTAAAAAATGACAAGTGAAATCCGAAAGGTGCTCTTTGGAATATGGGCCCCTTTGCCCACCTAGGCTGCAAAAAAGTGTCACACATCTGGTATCTCCGTATTCAGGAGAAGTTGGGGAATGTGTTTTGGGGTGTCTTTTTACATATACCCATGCTGGGTGAGAGAAATATCTTGGCAAAAGACAACTTTTCCCATTTTTTTATACAAAGTTGGCATTTGACCAAGATATTTATCTCACCCAGCATGGGTATATGTAAAATGACACCCCAAAACACATTCCCCAACTTCTACTGAATACGGAGATACCAGATGTGTGACACTTTTTTGCAGCCTAGGTGGGCAAAGGGGCCCACATTCCAAAGAGCACCTTTCGGATTTCACTGGTCAGTTTTTACAGAATTTGATTTCAAACTCCTTACCACACATTTGGGCCCCTAGAATGCCAGGGCAGTATAACTACCCCACAAGTGACCCCATTTTGGAAAGAAGAGACCCCAAGGTATTTCGTGATGGGCATAGTGAGTTCATGGAAGTTTTTATTTTTTGTCACAAGTTAGTGGAATATGAGACTTTGTAAGAAAAAAAAAAAAAAAAATCATCATTTTCCGCTAACTTGTGACAAAAAATAAAAAGTTCTATGAACTCACTATGCCCATCAGCGAATACCTTAGGGTGTGTACTTTCCGAAATGGGGTCATTTGTGGGGTGTTTGTACTGTCTGGGCATTGTACAACCTCAGGAAACATGACAGGTGCTCAGAAAGTCAGAGCTGCTTCAAAAAGCGGAAATTCACATTTTTGTACCATAGTTTGTAAACGCTATAACTTTTACCCAAACCATTTTTTTTTTACCCAAACATTTTTTTTTTATCAAAGACATGTAGAACAATAAATTTAGAGCAAAATTTATATATGGATGTCATTTTTTTGCAAAATTTTACAACTGAAAGTGAAAAATGTCATTTTTTTGCAAAAAAATCGTTAAATTTCGATTAATAACAAAAAAAGTAAAAATGTCAGCAGCAATGAAATACCACCAAATGAAAGCTCTATTAGTGAGAAGAAAAGGAGGTAAAATTCATTTGGGTGGTAAGTTGCATGACCGAGCAATAAATGGTGAAAGTAGTGTAGGTCAGAAGTGTAAAAAGTGGCCTGGTCTTTCAGGGTGTTTAAGCACTGGGGGCTGAGGTGGTTAAGTATGGTTTCCATTAATTTCCCCACTATTGATGTCAGGCTTACTGGCCTATAGTTGCCCGATTCCTCCCTAATACCTTTCTTGTGAATGGGCACAATATTTGCTAATTTCCAATCTTCTGGGACGACTCCTGTTGCCAGTGATTGGTTAAATAAATCTGTTAATGGTTTTGCTAGTTCACCGCTGAGCTCTTTTAATAGCTTTGGGTGTATCCCATCAGGCCCCTGTGACTTATTTGTATTAATTTTAGACTTAGAACCTCTTCCTCTGTAAAGACACATGCATCAAAAGATTCATTAGTCTTCTTTCCTAACTGAGGTCCTTCTCCTTCATTTTCCTTTGTAAAAACTGAACAGAAGTATTCATTGAGGCAGTCAGCTAGTTCTTTATCTTCTTCCATATACCTTCCTTCTTTTGTTTTTAATTTGGTAATTCCTTGTTTTAGTTTCCTTTTTTCATTTATGTAACTGAAGAATGCCTTCTCACCTTTTTCCCCTGACTGAGCTAATTTCTCTTCTGCCTGTGCTTTAGAAGCTCTTATAACTTGTTTGGCCTCTCTCAGCCTAATCTTATAAATTTGTCTGTCATCCTCGTTTCGTTTTTTTTTATAATTCCTAAATGCTATCTTTTTGTTTTTAATGATTTTGGCCACTTCTACTGAGTACCACAGTGGTCTCTTCCTTTTTTTGCTTTTACTGACAAGCCTAATACAATTTTCTGTTGCCTTCAATAGTGCCACTTTTAAGTAGTCCCATTTCTCCTGGACTCCAATGAAACTGTTCCAGTCTGATAGGGACTCGTATACCACTAATCTAATTTTATAAAAGTCAGTTTTTCTAAAATCTAAAACTTTTGTTTTTGTGTGGTGTGACTCTGGTGTGTGTCACTGACTTTTGTGTGTGTCACTGACTGGTGATCACTAGATCCCAAGCTTTCCCCTACAGTAATATCAGATACCAAATTCCTATTTGTGAGAATACTAAATCTAAAATGGCCTCCTTCCGGGTTGGCTCCTCCACTACTTGCTGTAGAGATAATCCCAGTAGGGAATTTAGAATATCTGTACTCCTGGCAGAACTAGCTATTTTGTTTTTCCAGTTTACATCTGGAAGATTGAAGTCTCCCATAATGATAACTTCCCCCTTCAATGTCATTTTAGCTATTTCCTCAACTAGTAGATCATCTAATTCTTTGACTTGGCTAGGTGGTCTATATATCACACCTACACGAGTTACCTTATGATTATCAAGCTGCAAGGTAACCCAAACTGACTCTAAATTGTTCTCGCTAACTTGTATCAAATTAGATTTTATGCTATCTTCCACATACAGGGCCACCCCTCCCCCTTCTTGCCTTCTCTGTCTTTCCCATATAGAGAGAACCCTGGTATTGATATATCCCAGTCATTACTCCCCTTGAACCACGTCTCAGTAACAGCCACTACATCTATATTCTCAGATGCCATTATAGCCTCAAGTTCATTGATCTTATTCCCTAGACTGCGAGCATTTGTAGACAAGACTCTGAGCTTGTCATTTCTTAACCTTTGTGCTACTGGCCTCTTCTGGCATTGTTCCGGGGGGCAGTTGGACTGCTGGATTATCACTCTTTTGCTCCCCTTTCCTAGTTTAAATGCTTCTTAGCAAATACTTGGAACTGTTCACCGAGGACATTCGTTCCTTTGAGAGAAAGATGCAAACCATCTTTCTTGTACACTTCTTTTCCATTCCAAGAAGAGCTAACATGAGTCACAAAGCCAAACCCTTGATTCAGACACCATTCACCAAGCCATACATTGAATTCCTTAATGCGCATCTTCCTGTAATGCTGAAGGTTATGCACAGGCAAAACTGCAGAGAATGAAACAGTTGATGCAACCTCCCGTATATCCTTTCCAAGTGTGTGAAAAGCTTCCTTCACCTTTGAAACCTCATTGCAGGCCAGATCGTTTGTCCCAAGATGGAGAATAACATCCACTTCCCTTTCCTGCTTTGCTTGCCTAACAATATTAAGGATCCGTCGTCTATCCCTGCTAGCGGTAGCACCAGGGAGACATCTCACAACACCATTCTCCTCAAACTTCACACCTCTTATGATGGAATCACCCACCAACAGATGCTTACTATCAATCCTCACCTTCTCCTTTTTGTCTTTGCCTGCAGTCTTACATACTTTAGGCATGGGAGATGATTGTTTCTCACCCACTGTGCTTGAGCCATCCTCCATGTTGCTCTTGCACTCTGAAAGTGCTGCAAATGAATTATGGAGAGCCACAGACTGTGGGACATGCCTTCTATCCACAACTCTCAGTCTACCAGAACCTGCAGTAACCCATCTTCCATTTCTAGGGGGCCTCTGTGGCAGTGGCATTGCAATGTTCTCAGCCTGAGTTTGTTTAGTGTTTAATTAAAAAATCTCATATTTCAAAAAGGTATTTCCTGCTGCATTATAGAGAGCTGTCTACAAATCAGACAGTCTCCAAACCTCTGAAGAGTGGAACCTGAAATAAAAGCACAACAATTCCTGCACAGAACCAGGTCTGCCATTGTAAAGAGGGGAAAGATTTTAAACAAACAAATCTTACTTGTTTAGATTGTATCCACCTCCAGATTACCTCCTGAGTATCTCCTGAATATCTCCAATGCTCTTGTAGATCAGCTCTTGGTAAAGCAGTCTTGGAAAAGTTGGTGATTTTCACCCGAAAATGTAACTGACAATTTTAGTTTTTTATAACCAGGTATAGCAGTGGTACTTCACACCCAAAAATTTGTGAATTTCACCCGAAAATGTAACTGAATTTTTTTTTTTTTTTACTGGTCTAATAGGTATAGCAGTGGTACATCACACCCAAAAATTGGTGAATTTCACCTGAAAATGAAACTGACAATTTTTTTTTAACTGTCTAATAGGTATAGCAGTGGTATATTACACCCAAAAATTGGTGAATTTCTCCAGAAAATGTAAATGACAATTTTTTTTTTTGTTTACCTGTCTACTCGGTATAGCAGTGGTACATTATACCCCAAAAATTTCACCTGAAAATGTAACTGACAATTTTTTTTATTTTTTTATTTTTACCTGTCTACTAGATATAGCAGTGAAAAAACAAGAAAACGGAGCTCATAGTACCGTATGTAAAAATATTATTTTATTGTAACATGATTAAAATATAAAACAATAAGTGATATGCTGTTAAAAAGTAAATGGAAGCAGAAAAAGAACGCCATTTGCGCATTCGTTGGATATGTTCCGATGATGCGACTTTTGAAAAACAAGCTAGTGAACTAAAATACCGTTTCCTTATTAGAGGTTATAGCCATCGCTCCATAAAAAAAGCGTATTGGCGAGCCAAGACACAACAAACACAATTGTTGCAAATCAAAAAAGATAAGGTACCTGACAAAAAAATCTGATTCATAAGTACATACCATTCACGTTGGGATGAAATGAGGAAATGTCTGGCCACACATTGGCCTATCTTATTGACAGATCCCACTTTAGAAAAACTTTTGTCTATGTGACCTTTAATTACAGCACGTAGAGCCAACACTCTACGAGATAATCTAGTCAGAAGCTATTTACAACCAGCATCTCCCCAACTTTGTGTCGGACAAGGCAGACCAAAAACTGGCTTTAGACCATGTGGCAGATGTGCCGCATGTCCCAACATGGAACGATCATTTTACTTTGTGGACTCCTCTGGAACTAGGTCCTTTAAGATCCACCACTCTCTTACATGTTCTAGT
The DNA here is from genome assembly GCF_905171765.1 of Bufo bufo. NCBI lineage: Eukaryota > Metazoa > Chordata > Amphibia > Anura > Bufonidae > Bufo > Bufo bufo. Next base: position 196,115,804 of record NC_053391.1, on the reverse strand, counting down.
TCGAGGGTAATATATTATGTGTCAGGCCCATGCCCTAAGATATATGTGGGCTTGACAACACGCAAATTAAAGATTTGCGTACGTGAACATGTAAAGGACATCCTCAATGCACAGGAAATAAAAGAGGATGACGTCCCTAAACCTATTGCGAGACATTTCAAGGAGTTTCACTCATGTAATCCCAGACTTTTAAAGGTTAGAGGGATTGACTGTGTCCAGGTCGATTTACGTGCAGGCAATGTATCCAAGAGGCTAGCTCAAAAGGAGAGCCGCTGGATTTGGACTCTTGGGACTTTACGCCCCAGGGGCCTAAATGACAATTTGGGTTTCTCATCCTTCCTGTAACCGCTGGGACCACGCCTGTGGATCCCATTATTTTTTTACTTTTTTAGTTATTTTTAATTAATACATTTTTCTAACATGCTCTCTCTCCCCTCCTTTTTTTAGGATGTAACATCTTTACACCTTCCACCTATTTATGCCTGCGAAAAATGAACCTCTCCTCTGTCTGCTCCTTCTGCCATCGAGCCTTTGTTGGAGCATTATTTCAACTTTACATACATATTTTTAGAAATATTTTTTCTGTATATATATATTCTTCTTTGTCTTCCCCATCATGATTGTTTTTCTTGTACACATTTACACATACATATTTTTTTATCTTGAGCGTATTCAAGGAAATCATGTTCCCATTCTTTCTCCATCATGCACTGTCATACTTTTTCCCCTTTCCCTTCTTCCTCCCTCCCGCTTCACCCTCCCCCCCCCCCTCCCCCCTTTCCCTTCCCTTCCACCACTCCCCCCCTCCCCCCCACTTTTTCCTCCCTCCCCTCTCCTTTCCTTCCCCCTCCCTTCCTCTCCCTTCCCTCCCTTCCTCTCCCTTCCCTCCCTTCCTCTCCCTTCCCTCCCCCCCTTCCCTTCTTTCTCCCTTTTTCTTTCATGATTTATGAAGGCATTATTTTCATTTATTGTGCACTGTCACTTTGACTAATTTATTTTGTTTCACTTTGTGCAGCATTCTACTACTTTGGTGTTATAATATGATCTGTATCAATTCTCATTATTTATTTATTCATTTCCTCACTTTCATCTCTTTTTTATTTTTATTTTTTTGCGCCATATATATTTATTCATCATGTGTACATTCCATCATTTCCCTAGTTCCCCCCGTCCCGTCCCCCATTATTATATATATATATATATATATAAATTTTTTGGATTTATCATTGAGCTTTTTGCACTTTGTTGATATTTTGCATTATGCACATTTAAACCTTTATTTGCACATTTTGCACATCGCCTCAAGCACACTTGCACTTTATACTCACATATACACGGGTTCATTATGTAATATTATGACTGTTTTGTATCACCATAGTATATAAATATATATTTGTACTGTGTATTCATGTTTGACATATTTGTCTCTGTTTACCCACTCCTGTTTGATCACCCCATGTATTTCTCATGCAATATTATAGTCCTTTGTATTTTCTGTATTATTTATTATTTTGCTTTGTATGTTTGACATTTAAGAGAGGTTCATATAATCTACGTTACATATTTTGCGGAGATAGTCTTTTTACATAATGTGGTGTATGTTATTGTCCTTCTCCTCCCCTGTGGTGTGTGCGCGTGGTGCTTGGCGCCGCCCCCGGCACTTCTCGCCTGTGCGTCCTTACGCCGCTATCGTCCGATCATGTGACTTTGTCACGTGATGTGGGCGTGTAGGCGGGACGCTGGCCAGGAGGTAGCTGGGCGCGGTTTGACTGGAGCCCCGCGCGCCAGTATACATGCACAGCTGAGGACAAGTACGTATAATCAACTCCTGATTAGTGGAGAGAGCCTGTAAATAGATGATTCACAGTGATGGCGTTACCCCCGGATGAAGGCACGCCGAAACGCGCATTTGGGTAGCGCCATCCTGGGTGACATAGCACACAGTCTTTTTTGGTGAGTCTTCACTTTCTCTTTTTACCTATAAGGCATTTGATTCAGGTTATTTTCATACACAGTCATTATTGAGGTTTGCTCCTATTTTGCTTATGCTGCACTCGCATGCAAACCCTGTTCCATTTTTTGCCGTGTAGATTTTCTTTTGATTGCTGACTCAATTGTTACTCATGCTGCATTTTTTGGTCAATGTCTGGTCATTGTACCGTATATAATTAATTCCATTGATCATTATCTTTTACATTTGACACGTGTGCTATCCCAGGGTGGCGTTCTTTTTCTGCTTCCATTCACTTATTAACGGCATATAACTTATTGCTTTATATTTTAATCATGTTACAATAAAATTATATTTTTACATACGGTACTATGAGCTCCGTTTTCTTGTTTTTTCGCTTGTTTTACTCAGGAGCTAGTACCGAGTTACAACTACGGGTGTCCTTTTGGTTGTATTGGGTGGACACTGTTTTCCATTTTTTACCAATTGGCCACCTTTGGTCTTTATTGTTTTTTCTAATAGGTATAGCAGTAGTACATGACACCCAAAAATGGGTGATTTTCACCCGAAAATGTAACTGACAATTTTATTTTTTTATAACCTGTTTACCAGGTCTAGCAGTGGTACTTCACACCCAAAAATTGGTGAATTTCACCCGAAAATGTAACAGACAATTTATTTTTTATTTTTTACTGGTCTAATAGGTATAGCAGTGGTACATCACACCCAAAAATTGGTGAATTTCACCTAAAAATGTAACTGACAATTTATTTTATTTTTTTACCGGTCTAATAGGTATAACAGTGGTACATCACACCCAAAAATTGGTGAATTTCACCTGAAAATGTAACTGACAATTTTTTATTTTTTTTACCTGTCTACTCGGTATAGCAGTGGTACATTACACCCAAAAAATGGTGAATCTCACCCAAAAATATAGAAGATCAATTTTTTTTTTAACCTGTCTACTAGGTATAGAAATGGTACATCACACGCAAAAATTGGTGAATTTCACCAGAAAATTTAACTGACAAAGTAGTGAATTGACATAAAATAGAATACGTGCAAATAAAAAAAAAATTTAAATTGATTTATGAGTTGGAGTTCTACATGGAGTAGGAGTTTTAGGAGGCGGTGGACGTAGCGGTGTAGGTGGAAGCGGCGGTGGAAGAGGACGAGGTAGCCAACACTGGTTTTTGGTTTTAATTTTAATTCTTTTTTTATTACGGTACACTCCAAAAGAGTGTGAAATATCCAAAATACAAGAATGAGCAATTGTGCTGCAGTATAATTAGTGCAGTTTTTCAAGATTGGATTTCAATGTCACAAAAGCTCAGATGCAGTGCTGGTGCACTTAGCTTGCGTAAAATGGTCGCCGCCGCCCACCTAACTAACAGACGTATAAAAGTTTTTTTTTTTCGGTCACTGGGCTCAGGGCAGGGTAAAAAGATTTTGCCCTGCACCCACACAACTAAATGTATGTCGATCGCTGAGTTAGAATCACGTTATTAACAAAGATTCTCTCCTATTCTCTCCCTGAAATCACCAGCAGCATCCTCTCCCTACACTAGTAACAGCAGAGTGACGTGCAGCGCTACATGGCTCCAGCTTATATAGAGGCTGGGTCACATGCTGCACTGGCAAATCACAGCCATACCATTATTAGCATGGCTGTGATGGCTTCTAAGGGCCCAAAGTTAAACGCTTGTTGATTGGCTGCTCTGCAGCCTTTCAAAAAGCGCCAAGAAATTGCCGAACATCGAACCCGAACTTTTACTGAAATGTTCGAGTTCGGGTCCGGGGTCCAAATATCCTAAAATTCGGTACGAACTCGAACTTTACAGTTCGAGTTTGCTCAACCCTATATATAAATACTTTCAGACACCAATAAAAAAAAA